>NC_068439.1:54459284-54785951 GCF_023373465.1 Oncorhynchus keta | reverse complement strand
GATGAGCTTTGAGGGCACTATGGTGTTGAACACTAAGCTGTAGTCAATGAATAGCATTCTCACATAGGTGTTCATTTTGTCTAGGTGGGAAAGGGCAGTGTGGAGTGCAATGAGATTGCATCATCTGTGGATCTGTCGGGGTGGTATGCAAATTGGAGTGGGTCTGGGGTTTCTGGGATGATGGTGTTGATGTGAGCCATGACCAGCCTTTCAAAGCACCTCATGGCTACAGATGTGAGTGCTACGAGTCGGTAGTCATTTAGGCAGGTTACCTTAGTGTTCTTGGGAACAAGGTCTACAGTCCACGTCCTGGTAATCTGTCTGGCCCTGCGGCCTTGTCAATGCTGACCTGTTTAAAGGTCTTACTCACATCGGCTGTGGAGAGCGTGATCACACAGTCTTCCGGAACAGCTGGGGCTCTCATGCATGTTTCAGTGTTCTCGAAGCGAGCATAGAAATAGTTTAGCTCATCTGGTAGGCTTGTGTCACTGGGCAGCTTTCGGCTGTGCTTCCCTTTGTAAGTCAGTAAGGGTTTGCAAGCCCTGCCACATCCGATGAGCATCAGAGCCGGTGTAGTACAATTCGATCTTAGTCCTGTATTGATGCTTTGCCTGTTTGATGGTAAGTCGGATGGCATAGCGGGATTTCTTATAAGCTTCCAGGTTAGAGTCCCGCTCCTTGAAAGCGGCAGCTCTCGCCTTTAGCTCAGTGCGGATGCTGCCTGTAATCCATGGCTCCTGGTTGGGGTATGTACGTACGGTCACTGTGGGGACAACATCATCGATGCACTTATTGATGAAGCCAATGACTGACGTGGTGTACTCCTCAATGCCATTGGAGGAATCCCGGAACATATTCCAGTCTGTGCTAGCAAAACAGTCTTGTAGCGTAGCATCTGCTTCATCTGACCACTTTTTTATTGATCTAGTCACTGGTGCTTCCCGCTTTAATTTTTGGTTGTAAGCAGGAATCAGGAGGATAGAATTATGGTCGGATTTGCCAAATGGAGGGCGAGGGAGAGCGTTGTATGCGTATCTGTGTGTGGAGTATAGGTGGCCCAGAGTTATTTTTCCTCTGGTTTATATAGAGGGTCAATCCCACGGCCTGTCACGCTGCGTTCCCTGGGTCGACACTCGACACACTTTCGCTTGACTTCCCTTCCTCTGCTCTCCTTCTGTTTGTGTGAGTGAGTGCGTAGATGTATGCGACTGTGTGCCTGTTTGTCTTGTCAACTTCCATCCGAGGAGACAAGACTGGCTTTACCATTCCTCTTAGCCTACTGTATGTGAGAAAGAACTTCTAAGATTGTCCATAAAACTGAAAATGAAAACACATAACTACCCACATCTCCTCTGCACTTGTTCATACCTAGACAATATGTAGCCTTGTAGCTGTTCCAGCCGGTTCCAGCCCAACTCTAAGTCTAAACGTCCTACTCTGCACCTCCCCCCCTCCTCCAGGACAATAAAGAAGAAACTTCCCAAAATAGCCTTGCCTCGTCTCCCTGGGAACAGACTTTCCCCAAATGTGATTACAGTCAAAACAATGAGTTCCAGCTCCACTCAGTCCCCTGGCCCCTATTAGCACGCCCTTTAAAAACAGGCTCAACATCTACAGCCAGTCCCAAATGGCACCCCATACCATACAATCATTTGACGGGTCCTTATAGCCATTTCATACATGTACAAGTGTGTATTAATACACATGTGAGGTGGAAATGTGTTTTTTTGCATATCCAACTCTCTCTGAGACACCCTCAGAGAGTGGGGTCACAGCCAGGGATCAGCCATTATGAACGGCAACCATGAAACAATTAGGTGCCTTGCTTAAGGGCAAATCGACAGATTTTTCACCTTGTCGGCTCTGGGATTCAAACTTAAACTATATATGGAACAGGATGCCAGTTAGGACGCACCACTAGCCTCTCTCCCCGGTGTCGCCACAGAATGGATCTGATGCGCAAATCAGATTTACTAAGCGTGAAAAATGAGAAAACTCAACCGCTGTGCAACTCATACCCTAAACAGGAGAGGGCCAAGTCTCTCTCTCTCTCTCTCTCTCTCTCTCTCTCTCTCTCTCTCTCTCTCTCTCTCTCTCTCTCTCTCTCTCTCTCTCGTGTTTTGTGTTTTGTTTCAGGATTCTGTCTCTGATATTTTATTTTCTATGGTGGAGGGTTCTCTCTTTCCTAGCAGTGACCCAGGTTTTTTCCATCTGGCCTCCCTTCCATCTCCTGAGAATCAGTTAAGGTCTCTCTCTCTCTCTCTGGGCCTAGTCTCTCTCTCTCTCTCTCTCTCTCTGAATGAAGAGAGTATTCTCTCTCTGGGGGTCTCTCTCTTTGCCTGGTGCTCTCTGACCAGAGTGGAATGGCAGGTGGTCAGGATGGGAGATGGAAATGAGGAGCAAAGTGAGTCTGAGGAAGAGGATGATGAGGAGGCCTTTTTTTCAGATTCCTCTTCAATGGATCTGGAGCTGACAACCAGTCAAGCAGAGGGGTCAAAGTACACGTTAAGGGAACTGACAAAGTTCCTGAATGAGACCAAGGGGAAAAAAGTTAATCTTGAGGCTTTTTTTCTGATCTGAGAAAGTTTGTAAAATCAGTACAACATTCTATGAAAAATGAGGGGCATGGTTTCCTCTCACCCAGGAAACGGTTTAGATTGAGGAAGTGGGTCAGAACCATGCGTAAGGGTCGACCTTCAGACAATATTTAGATGTATAGTTTCTTTCTGGCACTGGGGCTTTTTGAGCTTTGCTATTGGTCTCTTTCTTTGCTGGCTTTTCTCCCACTTCTTATGGAGACTCTTCAGGTAGGCTCACTCAATATAAATGGTGCCAGAGATGTGGGAAAGAGGAGTGTGTTGAGTGAATATGTAAAACAAAAAAAAGTACAGGTGTTGTTTCTGCAGGAGACGCATAGTGATGTGGTGAATGTAGTCGATTGGGAGCTCTGGTGGAAAGGGGCAAGTGTGTTGAGCCATGGGACAAATTTTAGTGCAGGGGTGGCAGTCCTTTTTGTACCAGGTCTGTCTGTAATATATTGAGAGTAGGTGTTTAGGGGTAGGCTGCTTGTTGTAAAAGCAGACATTTACAACATGGGCTTTGTCTTTATAAATGTGTATGCGCCTAACACAGGGAGAGAGAGGGGGGGTTCTATTTGGGTGTGTTAGACAGGAACTCACAGGTAGTGCCTGAGGAGACGCTGGTGGTCGGCGGGGACTGGAACTGTACAATGGATTTGACGAAAGACAGAAATGGGGAAGAGCCTCATTCAGTGTCAGTGGGAGTGTTAAGGGATATTAATCAGTTCGACCTAGTGGATGTTTGGAGAATTAAAAACGGATCATTTTTACTTTCTCCCGGTGGGGTTTTCGGATAATCACATGTGCATGACTCGGCTGTCTATTTCACCAGGGCCTTGGTAGGCATCCGATTGGAAGTTTAATGTAAAGCTCTTTCAAGATGCCACTTTTTGCTCATGTTTCCAGACTTTTTGGGAAAGGTGGGGGCAGCCAAGAGAGGAGTATGAGTCTCTGAGTCAATGGTGGGATGTGAGGAAAGTCCAAGTTCAGCTTTTCTGTCAACAGTATACAGCTCTCTCATCCTTATAGGCTAGGAGAGTATTGGGGATAATTCAAGCGCAGTATTAGTGAGATGGAGGTAGAGATGGTGGGACAAGGTAGTGTAGGCCCCCAAGCTAATTCAGCTGAATTATGTAGGGACCTGGGCAGTTTTTTCCAGGTTAAAGCAAAGGGAGCACTTGTAAGAGCTAGGTTTTACATGCTTAGGGAGATGGATGCTCCCAGCTCCTTCTTCTTTGGTTTGGAAAGACAGAGCGGTGAAGCCAAGGGTATTCATTGTCTACGGCTGTCTGATGGGCGGGTGACCTCTGTGGTGGGTGAGATGCGGGAGCGGACTGTGGAGTTTTATACTGAGTTGCATAGGGCAGAAATGTGTGATCCTATGTGTGCTCAGGTCTTGTTCGCAGAACTCCCTAAGCACTCTCTGGCACAGAGGGATGAAATGGACATAACCCAGATGTCCACCGGTCGTGCACTGGGGGTCGATGGACTCCCAGTGGAGTTCTATAAAAAATTATGGGGAATAATTGGACTGGACTTCATTTGCATGCTGCGTGAATGTGTCGGGGTAGGAGAGTTGCCGATGAGCTGCCATCGGGCGGCTCTGACTCTCCTGCTCAAAAAAGTGGACTTGTGTGAACTTAAGAACTGGACGCCTGTGGCATTGCTCTACAAGATATTTGCCAAGGTCCTCTCTAACAGACTGTCCCATCTGGACTCGATAATACATAAGGACCAAACATATTGTGTTCCGGGACGCTCAATCACGGACAATTTGTTCTGAATCATGGACATGTTGGACTTGTCGAGAGCTTCTAATGTGAACGTTGGACTGGTCTCTTTAGATCAAGAGAAGGCTTTCGATAGAGTGGACC
Source organism: Oncorhynchus keta (assembly GCF_023373465.1). Classification (NCBI taxonomy): domain Eukaryota; kingdom Metazoa; phylum Chordata; class Actinopteri; order Salmoniformes; family Salmonidae; genus Oncorhynchus; species Oncorhynchus keta. Next base: position 54,781,498 of record NC_068439.1, on the reverse strand, counting down.
ATGAGTATCTGTTTCATGTGATGTCTGGTTTTGGGTTTGGGTAAAGATTTTGACTTTTGTGAAGATGTTGCATGTTGGGGTGTCATGTATGGTCAAGTTGAGAGGGGGGCCCAGTAGGTCAGTCTGGGTGAGATGGGGCATTAGACAAGGATGCCCTCTATATGGGCAGTTATATACACTAGCCATTGAGGTGGTTCCTGTCTGGAGTGTCAAATAGAGGGAACATGCTGATAATCAACAACCTGGTGGCATCTTCCCTGTGGCATAAACTGGCTGTCCTCAACCCCCCCGCCGGTCTGCTCGCAGACATGCAATGTAAGCTTGTGATTTTTACTCCGCAGTGCTGAGGGCCTGGCAGCTGCTAACGAGAAGGGGGTGTGAAGCTTGGGCTGTGAGTCTGGGAGGAGCCTATCTTCCACAACCCAGCCATCCCTTTGAGATTGGTTCAGTCAGCCACCCTGCAAAGGCAACTGATGGTTTACAAAGGCTGGGTGACCTACGACTACTGGGAGAGGAGGGGTGGAAAACAACGGACGTCCTGGCACAACAAACAGGAATAACGTCTCTTAGGCTGCTGGAGAGATTCCTGGAGGTCCAGGAAGCACTGTCTGAGCCGGTAAGTGGGGTGTTTGAGTGGCAAAAGGGGAAGGGGCCACCAATGTTTCCACCACTGCAGGTGATGGCAGAGACTGGGGACTGGCAAGGGGGTCTGGAGGACTTGTTAGATTTTAACACTCCGAGCCTGGGGGAGTTTGAGGGGGTGGGAGGTAAAGCCTTCTACAACCTCTGCATTAAAGTGAGGAAAATTAGGAGCCTAACAGGAGTGAAGGCACATCAGTGGCAGGGGGTATGTGGGGCGGAGAGTATGGTGGGTTTTAGATGGAACCCCTACAAACCCCCAGTACCAAAGAGGTCAGGGGACCTCCAGTGGAGGGTTCTACATTGAGCCCTGGCCACTAACAGCTGGTTGGCACGGGTTGAGTCGGGGAGGGGTGCTATTTCTGTGTTATGAGAGAAACTGTGATTCATGTGTTTTCTGTGTGCGCCAGGTTAAGGCCATTAATGTCTCTGTTGGAATGTCTGTGTGAGAGGTTGGGGGGTGGTTTTTACTGTTAGGATGTTTATAATGGGGTACAGGTATTCAAATAAGGAAAAGGCCAAGTGTGTTTTGTTGAGGCAAAGTTGACTACTTGGATAACAAGGACGAACAGGGTCAAAGGTGGGGTAATAGCAGACCCTTTACGATTATTTAATGGGATGGTCTCTGCGCGCCTTAGGGTCAAATTTGTGTTCTATAAAGTTATAAAAAGTATGGAGTTGTCTCAGGAGATATGGTGTGTTGGGGGGGCCTGTCTGTATAGCTGGGGAAGATGTTTTGGATATACGGTTGTAGACTAAACTTGTTGTCAGCCTCTTATCTATATACAAAAGAAACACTAATTTCTACTGGTGAAATTATGCATAACATAAGCACTTCTAGGGGGAAAAAATGTTTTTTTGCTTAGCTTTTGCTTTCTAAGAACAGATGAGAAAAAAAGAAGAAACCCGCACACTGCTTTTGATAGTATCACTGCTCTTTAATAAGCTTTACAGATCGGCCTCAAGGCCTCCGTCAGAGCTTTGTGAGTGTTTTTAATTTGCACCCTTATGTAGACATGGCTCCACCCACATCCGCTCAATGCATCAAATAGGGTTGGAGTGTAAGAAAAAAAAAGCACATGTTACCAAATATATCAACGTGCATTTCATAAGTATTCTAATAACTATAATAAAGTGTGTACATAAAACATATTTATTTTCTAACAACAAACAAGGTAAGATCATAAGCACAATCAACAAAGCCCTGCTATTGTGTTGCAACGTAGTTAGCGTAACAGTTTGTACCTTTCAACAGAACCCAGATGGGACGTCTTCAACACAATCAAAGGAAGTATCTCTTCTCAGACATGGGTTGAAGGAGGAATGGAAGACGTCGATGAATGACTTTTAACTGAGCGTGGGCACACGTGGCAGGGAGAGTGAGGTAAAGGAAGAGGGCCAGGTAGCTCAGTCTCTGCTGTTGCTGCAGATGATGTTTGTTTGCATGGCGGTGAACTTTTCTCTCAATCCACCAGTAGGGACATAGGATGGAAACGGTGCTGGTAGGCAAGCAGGGGTATGTCTGTTCTGTGGACCTCAGGCTGAGAAACCAGATATCCCATAATACTACCGTCCCCCCAAATCCCCTCACACACACACACCCTCCTTACCCCCCACCGTTCCTCCGCCGTCCAGAACAGCGGTTCTGGGCACGGTTACAAGCTTCATGTTGTGATATTGCCCTGTAATGGAGGTGGCTGGCGTGACTGGTTACCCTCTCTTGAATTATTGATCGCTAGCGTGTGTGTTGTACACGCAATAAGCAGGGGCGATCATTCCCCACTGTCTCTCTCAACACGCAGATGTGTGTGTGGGGGGGGACCAGTAACACAAGGTAAACACATGGCTGATAACTAATGAAGGAAAAAGTCATACAATTCATTAGAGCAGTCATCTACAGGTAATATATACATTTTTTTTTTACATACTTACAGTACAGTATATGTCACTTAACAGACCCTTTTATCCAGTCTTGCATACATTCTTTACATTACAGTATGCTGTTTGTGATCCAAGTTCATCTTTAATTTGACCCTGCAAGTGTGTGAGAGATCTTCCTCATTACTCAGTCTCTTAAGACTACACGTGACTGAATTCAGAGCGTGGACATGGACAGGAAAGTTCTCAAATCTAAGAAGACATCAGACTTAAAAGAGTCACAACAAACCTACAAGGCAGGCAGGCATACAAAGTACGCATTGATGTTTGCACCATCCACGTGTCTGTGCCTGCTGTCTGTCTGTCTGTCTGTCTGTCTGTCTGTCTGTCTGTCTGTCTGTCTGTCTGTCTGTCTGGCTGTCTGGCTGGCTGGCTCGCTCACCATCCACTGCGCTCCAACTCGTCTGTCTGTTAACTCTACTTTTACCTCGTTTCGGGGACAACACTGTTTCCGTGTCTGTCCATCTGCTGAAAGAGTAGGAAGGGAACACCCTGACTTCCTCCCCATAGCCCCACCGTTACGCCTGGCTAACGAGCTGCAAGCAGCAGACGTCTGTCGGGAGCCCAGTTTTACTCTCCTCTAACCATCACAGAAGAAGACCTACAGGCAACTGATGCTCCGGCACGGATCTAATGGAGCCATTTAATTATAAATCCCATAGACCCATCTAGCAAGGAAATGAATGAGGAAGTGGGTTACAGGTCCTTTCAACAAGGCGATAGGTAGGAATATGATTATGTATAGAGGGTTTATAATTTTTCACTACCCGCTGGGCACCACACAATATTTCAATGTGGATAATTGGGTATATCAGTGAGATTACAACATATACTCACCCACTCTAAAAGACAGCTACAAGTTAGTTGAATTTCCAAAATTGTTAGCACTGTGCTTTCAACCAACTAAAAGCACAGCAAAGTTGATATGGGAATACAATGTCAGATATTTGGGATTTATACAACAGATGAATGTGTTGTCACTATGCTTCATCTAATAGCAGAACAAAGCTGAATTGCAGTTGAGATTACATTAAAAGTACACAGTGCAGGTGATCAATGCTGTTCAAGATTCTGCACAGATTATTACAGCAATTGGGAAGATCTCCACAGACCTGTGACTACCTCTGCATGCTATCTTGAACAGGCACGCTTTATATGACTACATAAAAATAAATGTATAGTTACAGTAACCTCAAAATGTGCCCATGGATGTATAACTCATTTTAAGGTTGAATGTTACATTAGTTTGTAAAATAGCCTTAAAGCTAGAATCCTTAGTTGCTACAGTACACCCATTTTTGGGCTTAACTTAATATAGCTATGGATTCTTGAAGAATTGGGGAAGAAATAAATGCCTCAAGGGCTTAGTTCAACTGTCGAACCTTATTAGAACCCAACATATGAGCTTGTTTTACTCCAATGTTTGTAAACAATCTAAACAAACACTGTATAGCCTCATAACATGATTAAAACTATAATTGTTATATCATGGATGGTCAGTCCTTGCATCCATAGCTATGTCTATTACATTTCTCCATGCTCATTCCTCAGCTTTTTACCAAAACAGAGGTGGGGTATTTTCTTTGTTATTGTTTCAATTAATGACTCTAGCTTTAACTTTTGGCTATTTACTGTATTACAAAAGTGATATTGCGTTTAGTTCGGTTGACAACGCAACCAAATATCAACATTTTCCAACGGTCTAATTCTGGATGTTGATTGGTTAAAACCGCATTCCAGCCAGTGTCCACTCCACAATTTACCACCAGGTAATGCTATGATGTTGAAATGCTATTTACTCTGTTCCATCTCACTGCGCAATCCACTGTGTCATCAGCCCAGCCAGGCAATTTAGGAACTTGAACTCCATTATAAAAAGCATCTAGACATTATCTCCCAATTTGTTTAGACTAGCATTTAGTTTTCAACAGCGGAGATTTGTATAAACCTTGCTGTCCGTCTTTCCAACACTTGCATTGTTTCAATATTGAAATTCGATCTTGAGCATAGTAATGAGCGTGTCAAGAGTTGGGACGAGACAGACAGGCAGACAGCTTTTCTCAGCCAGTCAAAATCATGAATCAGCTGGCATCATTTTTATGGATATATACAAAGAAATGTCAATAGAAAGCAGGTCAAATGAAACTAAATGCACCTAGTTTGCACTCTTTCCAGCCTACATGTGTTTGCTAGCTTCTCTGAACAACAGTATCCTGATGAGAGAGCACATTTCTCTATGCCTGGAGAAATCGGGCATCATTAGCTCATTGTTATGGATGTATCCCAAAAAGTGTCACCAGAAAACTAGAAAATATGTCAACTATGTTTTTTTATTTCTTGGTAACATGTTGAATAAAAGTGGTAATGCCCTCGAAGCCGGTGTTTGGAGGACATTTTGGCACGGGTTGCCAATACAGTTGAAGTTGGAAGTTTACATACACCTTAGCCAAATACATTTAAACTCAGTTTTTCACAATTCTTGACATGTAATCCTAGTCAAAATTGCCAGTCTTAGGTCAGTTAAGATCACTCCTTGCACACACATGCTTTTTCAGTTCTGCCCACACATTTTCTATGGGATTGAGGTCAGGGCTTTCTGATGGCCACTCCAATACCTTGACTTTGTTTTCCTTAAGCCACTTTGCTACAACTTTGGAAGTATGCTTGGGGTCATTGTCCATTTGGAAGACCCATTTGCGACCAAGCTTTAACTTCCTGACTGATGTCTTGAGTGGTTGCTTCAATATATCCACATACTTTCCAACCTCATGATGCCATCTATTTTGTGATGTGCACCAGTCCCTCCTGCAGCAAAGCACCCCCACAACATGATGCTGCCACCCCTGTACTTTACGGTTGGGATGGTGTTTTTCGGCTTGCAAGACCTCCCTTTTTCCTGCAAACATAACGATGGTCATTATGGCCAAACAGTTCTAGGGGACAGAACGCGTCTCCTTCCTGAGCGGAGGACGATCAACAATTTCTCGTGACAGTGCATTTGGAAAGTATTCATACCCCTTGACTTTTTCCACATTTTGTTACGTTACAGCCTTATTGTCTTCCTCATCAATCTACATACAATAACCCACATTGACAAAGCAAAAACAGGCTTTTAGAAATGTTTGCAAATTTATGAAAAACCTATAACTGAAATATCAGATTTACATAATAATTCTGACCATTTACTCAGTACTTCGTTGAGTCACCTTTGGCAGCGATTACAGCCCTAAGTCTTCTTGGGTATGATGCTACAAGCTTGGCACACCTGCATTTGGGAAGTTTCTCCCATTCTTCTCTGCAGATTCTCTCAAGCTCTGTCAGGTTGAATGGGGAGTGTCACTGCACAGCTATTTTCAGAATCGGGGTTCAAATCCAGGCTCTGGCTGGGCCACTCAAGGACATTGAGGCCTGTCCTGAAGCAACTCCTGCATTGTCTTGGCTGTGTGCATAGGGTAATTTTCCTGTTGAAAGGTGAACCTTTGCCTCAGTCTGAGATCCTGAGGGCACTGGAGCAGGTTTTCATCAAGGATCTCGCTATACTTTTCTCCGTTCATCTGTCCCTCGATCCTGACTAGTCTCCCAGTCCCTGGCGCTGAAAAACATCCCCACAGCATGATGCTGCCACCACCATGCTTCACCTTAGGGATGGTGCCAAGTTTCCTCCAGATGTAACGCTTGGCATTCAGGCCAAAGAGTTCAATCTTGTTATCAGTCTTGCTATCAGTCAATCTTGCTATCAAATGTAACAGTTTTTGCTTTGTCATTATGGGTAATTGTGTGTAGATTGATGAGAAAAATGCATATTTAATCAATGTTAGAATAATGTTGTAACATAACAAAATGTGGAAAATCTGAATACTTTCTGAATGCACTGTATATCAAGAATCATCCACAACTCAGAGGTCATCCAGCCAACATGACACAACTGTTGGAAGCATTGGAATCAGTATGGGCCAGCATCCCTGTGGAAAGCTATCGACACCTTGTCGAGTCCATGCCTCGACTAATTGAGGGCAAAAGCGGGTACAACTCAATATTAGGAAGGTGTTCATAATGTTTTGTAAACTCAGTGTAGGCCTAAATAGCATCATTGAGGATATTTGAGTGAGAAAGTATGGTCACATTTCATTTTCTCTGTTTAACCTACCCTTTGAAATGACTTCAATAGCAACCGTTCATCTACTTGGTATTTACGTGGAGATCTCTCAACAAACATTCTCACGATAGCACAGTGTAATAGTAATAGTCAGTGACAAATATTATAGCTAAGCAGGGCTTGGAAACCAAAGGTTAGCTGTGGATAGATCAATTCTCCAGAACAAGGTGATGCCCAGCCTATAGTTTTTTGCACGGCCAATTTTTCAGTTTTTGATTTGTTAAAATTTTTTGAAATATCCAATAAATGTCGTTCCACTTCATGATTGTGTCCCACTTGTTGTTGATTCTTCACAAAAAATACAGTTTTTTATATCTTTATGTTTGAAGCCTGAAATGTGGCAAAAGGTCGCAAAATTCAAGGGGGCCGAATACTTTCGCAAGGCACTGTACCATGACACACACACAGACCACAGACCACACACCACACACCCACATTATACCTGCACACACACACACACAAAAGCACACACACACCCATACACACAGGCAGACACACCCAGACGCCCATTCCCACACACACACGCTAATGGCCCCCACTAGCTGAGTCGTAACTATAGTACATAGGTGATTGTGGAGCACTGAGGCCAATAATAGTAATGCCTGCGTGTTGTGTGTCAGGAGCAGGGGAGGTCTCTGTCCCTACAGCTCTAAACTGGCTGACTTCTCCCCTTAGACTAGGGAAGGTTACGCCGTCTCCAAGGTGACGCCGGACAGCAGAGGAATACTCCTGGCAGTGATGGGGTGTGTGTGTGTGTGTAACCGTCTATGATTTTCTGGCAGCTGGAAGGCAGATGTGGATAAGGGGACCGTGGTGGGTGAGCATGGTTACATCATTATATTGTGGTACGGTACATTTGACTTCATAGTCGAAATCCATACACACATCACAACAAAAAGAATCATGCTACATTAGCACCTTCTTCGGTGGTTTATCTACTTCCGTTTCTGATACCACGTGGCAAAGCTACGCACAGCTTGGAAAAGTCCAACGAACCCCGAAGCACTGCAACCTACAGTAGTCCGGCAGATGAGACACAGCGGTGCGGATTGTCTCTCATTCACATATAGCAGTGCTGTGGTGTGTACAAGTACGAGGCTTTAGTCGGTTCTGTGGAATGTAAACCAGCCACTGACTGCATCGCTGGTCTTCATCAGACATTCATCCCCACCTGGGCTCCATCACCCTCTATCCCTCCACCCCTCCCTCCATCTATCCCTCCGTGCCTCCTTCCCTCCCCGATTTGTTTCTAGACAGGTACACAGGTGCTACTGCCTCTGTGGGCTACAGGGAGCTGCCACCGCCTGCGAGCTTAGCGCCCACCTTTACCTCAGTTGCCAAGGTGATGTGCTCAACTCGTGTCTCTATTTTGAGATAGAGCAGGCAGAGGAGTTTAGACTGGCTGAACAAACGCTACCAGTAACAAACCATGCATTATCATTTCAACCATATTTTATACCTGCGCTCCTGTAATCTATGATAGTGGCCTACGCTTTGAGAGCTTCAATGCAGAGCATATACAGTTGAAGTCGGAAGTTTACATCCACTTAGGTTGGAGTCATTAAAACTTGTTTTTCAACCACTCCACAAATGTCTTGTTAACAAACTATACTTTTGGCAAGTCGGTTAGGACATCTACTTTGTGCATGACACAAGTAATTTTCCCAACAATTGTTTACAGACAGATTATTTCAATCATAATTCACTGTATCATAATTATGTTTTAGAGAAATGCCCTCTGGTCTGATGAAACAAAAATAGAACTGTTTGGCCATAATGACCATTGTTATATTTGGAGGAAAAAGGCGGAGGATTGCAAGCCGAAGAACACCATCCCAACTGTGAAGCACGGGGGTGGCAGCATCATGTTGTGGGGGTGCTTTACTGCAGGAGGGACTGGTGCACTTCACAAAATAGATGGCATCATGAGGTTGGAAAGTATGTGGATATATTGAAGCAACATCTCAAGACGTCAGTCAGGAAGTTAAAGATTGGTTGCAAATGGGTCCAAATGGACAATGACCCCAAGCATAATTCCAAAGTTGTGGCAAAATGGCTTAAGGACAACAAAGTCAAGGTATTGGAGTGGCCATCATCAAGCCCTTAACTCAATCCTACAGACAATTTGTGGGCAGAACTGAAAAAGCGTGTGCGAGCAAGGAGACCTACAAACCTGACTCAGTTACACCAGCTCTGTCAGGAGGAATGGGCCAAACTTATTGTGGGAAGCTTGTGGAAGGCTACCCAAAACGTTTGACCCAAGTTAAACAATTTAAAGGCAATGCTACCAAATACAAATTGGGTGTATGTAAACTTCTGACCCACGGGGATATGATGAAATAAATAAAAGCTGAAATAAATCACTCTCTTTACTATTATTCTGAAATGTCACATTCTTAAAATAAAGTCGTGATCCTAACTGACCTAAGACAGGGAATTTTTACTAGGACTAAATGTCAGGAATTGTGAATTTTTTTGTTGAAATGTATTTGGCTAAGTGTATGTAAACTTCCGACTTCAACTGTACATACAGTAGCTAACTTTACATACAGGTAACTGCGTGATACACAGAATAATCAAAGCAGGTGCTTCCACACAGGTGGGGTCCCTGAGTTAACTAAGCAATTAACATCCCATCATGCTTAGGGTCATGTCTAAAAATGCTGGGCAGGCCATTATTTCGGCATTATTTTGGCTACCATGGCTAAGCCCCCATAGGATGGCAATGCCCCCATCCACAGGGCAGGAGTGGTCACTGAATGGTTTGATGATCTCAACCCCATTGAAGACTTATGGGGGATTGTGGAGCGGCGCCTGAGACAGCGTTTTCCACCATCAACAAAACACCAAATGATGGAATTTCTCGTGGAAGAATGGTGTCAGATCCCTCCGATAGAGTTCCAGACACTTGTTGAATCTATGCCAAGACTCATTGAAGCTGTTCTGGCTCGTGGCGGCCCAGCGCCCTATTAAGATACTTTATGTTGGGGTTTCCTTTATTTTGGCAGTTACCTGTAGCTAACTAACATAATCTGGTCAAGGAAATTAACTATTAACATGATATGTTTTTATTTATTTTTATTTTACCTTTATTTAACTAGGCAAGTCAGTTAATAAGAACAAGTTCTTACTTTCAATGACGGCCTAGGAACAGTGGGTTAACTGCCTTGTTCAGGGGCAGAACGACAGATTTGACCTTGTCCGCTCAGGGATTCGAAAGATGATGATGACGAAGATGACGATGATAGCGATCATAAGGATGAGAAAGGGTTATATAATCATGAATTATTCTATTTGTGCAAAACATCTCCCAATAGACTGGTGGGTTGTTAAGGAACAAAACATCTCCCAATAGACTGGTGGGTTGTAAAGGAACAAAACATCTCCCAATAGACTGGTGGGTTGTTAAGGAACAAAACATCTCCCAATAGACTGGTGGGTTGTAAAGGAACAAAACATCTCCCAATAGACTGGTGGGTTGTTAAGGAACAAAACATCTCCCAATAGACTGGTGGGTTGTTAAGGAACAAAACATCTCCCAATAGACTGGTGGGTTGTAAAGGAACAAAACATCTCCCAATAGACTGGTGGGTTGTTAAGGAACAAAACATCTCCCAATAGACTGGTGGGTTGTAAAGGAACAAAACATCTCCCAATAGACTGGTGGGTTGTTAAGGAACAAAACATCTCCCAATAGACTGGTGGGTTGTTAAGGAACAAAACATCTCCCAATATATTGGTGGGTTGTTAAAGGAACAAAACATCTCCCAATAGACTGGTGGGTTGTTAAAGGAACAAAACATCTCCCAATAGACTGGTGGGTTGTTAAGGAACAAAACATCTCCCAATAGACTGGTGGGTTGTTAAGGAACAAAACATCTCCCAATAGACTGGTGGGTTGTTAAGGAACAAAACATCTCCCAATAGACTGGTGGGTTGTTAAGGAACAAAACATCTCCCAATAGACTGGTGGGTTGTTAAGGAACAAAACATCTCCCAATAGACTGGTGGGTTGTTAAGGAACAAAACATCTCCCAATAGACTGGTGGGTTGTTAAAGGAACAAAACATCTCCCAATAGACTGGTGGGTTGTTAAAGGAACAAAACATCTCCCAATAGACTGGTGGGTTGTTAAGGAACAAAACATCTCCCAATAGACTGGTGGGTTGTTAAGGAACAAAACATCTCCCAATAGACTGGTGGGTTGTTAAAGGAACAAAACATCTCCCAATAGACTGGTGGGTTGTTAAAGGAACAAAACATCTCCCAATAGACTGGTGGGTTGTTAAAGAACAAAACATCTCCCAATAGACTGGTGGGTTGTTAAGGAACAAAACATCTCCCAATATATTGGTGGGTTGTTAAAGGAACAAAACATCTCCCAATAGACTGGTGGGTTGTTAAGGAACAAAACATCTCCCAATAGACTGGTGGGTTGTTAAGGAACAAAACATCTCCCAATAGACTGGTGGGTTGTTAAGGAACAAAACATCTCCCAATAGACTGGTGGGTTGTTAAGGAACAAAACATCTCCCAATAAACTGGAGGGTTGTTAATGAACAAAACATCTCCCAATAGACTGGTGGGTTGTTAATGAACAAAACATCTCCCAATAAACTGGTGGGTTGTTAAAGGAACAAAACATCTCCCAATAGACTGGTGGGTTGTTAAGGAACAAAACATCTCCCAATAGACTGGTGGGTTGTTAAGGAACAAAACATCTCCCAATAGACTGGTGGGTTGTTAAGGAACAAAACATCTCCCAATAGACTGGTGGGTTGTTAAAGGAACAAAACATCTCCCAATAGACTGGTGGGTTGTTAAGGAACAAAACATCTCCCAATAGACTGGTGGGTTGTTAAGGAACAAAACATCTCCCAATATATTGGTGGGTTGTTAAAGGAACAAAACATCTCCCAATAGACTGGTGGGTTGTTAAGGAACAAAACATCTCCCAATAGACTGGTGGGTTGTTAAGGAACAAAACATCTCCCAATAAACTGGTGGGTTGTTAATGAACAAAACATCTCCCAATAGACTGGTGGGTTGTTAAAGGAACAAAACATCTCCCAATAGACTGGTGGGTTGTTAAAGGAACAAAACATCTCCCAATAGACTGGTGGGTTGTTAAGGAACAAAACATCTCCCAATAGACTGGTGGGTTGTTAAGGAACAAAACATCTCCCAATAGACTGGTGGGTTGTTAAGGAACAAAACATCTCCCAATAGACTGGTGGGTTGTTAAAGAACAAAACATCTCCCAATAGACTGGTGGGTTGTAAAGGAACAAAACATCTCCCAATAGACTGGTGGGTTGTTAAAGAACAAAACATCTCCCAATAGACTGGTGGGTTGTTAAGGAACAAAACATCTCCCAATAAACTGGAGGGTTGTTAATGAACAAAACATCTCCCAATAGACTGGTGGGTTGTTAAGGAACAAAACATCTCCCAATAGACTGGTGGGTTGTTAAAGGAACAAAACATCTCCCAATGGACTGGTGGGTTGTTAAAGGAACAAAACATCTCCCAATAGACTGGTGGGTTGTTAAGGAACAAAACATCTCCCAATAGACTGGTGGGTTGTTAAGGAACAAAACATCTCCCAATAAACTGGTGGGTTGTTAAAGGAACAAAACATCTCCCAATAGACTGGTGGGTTGTTAAGGAACAAAACATCTCCCAATAGACTGGTGGGTTGTTAATGAACAAAACATCTCCCAATAAACTGGTGGGTTGTTAAAGGAACAAAACATCTCCCAATAGACTGGTGGGTTGTTAAGGAACAAAACATCTCCCAATAGACTGGTGGGTTGTTAAGGAACAAAACATCTCCCAATAAACTGGTGGGTTGTTAATGAACAAAACATCTCCCAATAGACTGGTGGGTTGTTAAAGGAACAAAACATCTCCCAATAGACTGGTGGGTTGTTAAAGGAACAAAACATCTCCCAATAGACTGGTGGGTTGTTAAGGAACAAAACATCTCCCAATAGACTGGTGGGTTGTTAAGGAACAAAACATCTCCCAATAGACTGGTGGGTTGTTAAGGAACAAAACATCTCCCAATAGACTGGTGGGTTGTTAAAGAACAAAACATCTCCCAATAGACTGGTGGGTTGTAAAGGAACAAAACATCTCCCAATAGACTGGTGGGTTGTTAAAGAACAAAACATCTCCCAATAGACTGGTGGGTTGTTAAGGAACAAAACATCTCCCAATAGACTGGTGGGTTGTTAAGGAACAAAACATCTCCCAATAGACTGGTGGGTTGTTAAGGAACAAAACATCTCCCAATAAACTGGAGGGTTGTTAAGGAACAAAACATCTCCCATTAGACTGGTGGGTTGTAAAGGAACAAAACATCTCCCAATAGACTGGTGGGTTGTTAAAGAACAAAACATCTCCCAATAGACTGGTGGGTTGTTAAGGAACAAAACATCTCCCAATAGACTGGTGGGTTGTTAAGGAACAAAACATCTCCCAATAGACTGGTGGGTTGTTAAGGAACAAAACATCTCCCAATAGACTGGTGGGTTGTTAAGGAACAAAACATCTCCCAATAGACTGGTGGGTTGTTAAGGAACAAAACATCTCCCAATAGACTGGTGGGTTGTTAAGGAACAAAACATCTCCCAATAAACTGGTGGGTTGTAAAGGAACAAAACATCTCCCAATAGACTGGTGGGTTGTTAAAGAACAAAACATCTCCCAATAGACTGGTGGGTTGTTAAGGAACAAAACATCTCCCAATAGACTGGTGGGTTGTTAAGGAACAAAACATCTCCCAATAGACTGGTGGGTTGTTAAGGAACAAAACATCTCCCAATAGACTGGTGGGTTGTTAAGGAACAAAACATCTCCCAATAGACTGGTGGGTTGTTAAGGAACAAAACATCTCCCAATAGACTGGTGGGTTGTTAAGGAACAAAACATCTCCCAATAGACTGGTGGGTTGTTAAGGAACAAAACATCTCCCAATAGACTGGTGGGTTGTTCAGAAACAAAACAGCTGTGTGCGCAACTTTGAGGCTTCAACTCCAAATGTTTATTGAAAACATTAATACATTTTTACAATAAGCACCTGTTGTCTCTCAAATACATTGTTACAGTTGTTGGTTAGTTAGCTAAGGAGTTTTAGTCATATTAGCATAGACACCTCAAAACAAGACATGGTATCAAGAACAAAATACAACTAGCTGAAACTTGCCAGCTACGATTCCCCACATGGTAGCTTCTTGTCATTGTTGCTAACTTACTGATTGTTTACAATCAAAACAACACACAGCCTTTTGCCCCATTGATAGGGCTCTGGTCAAAAGCAGAGCACTACGTAGGGAATACGGTGCAATTTGGGAAGCTGTCCCTGTTCGTCCCCAAATGAGAGCCATCCCTCCAACACTCAGGATTGGGCCTCTAACTGCAGCCACGAAGCAAAAAGCTATTACAGAAAACATGACCTAAACTGATTTGAGTCGGAAAATACCATTTTCTGAACGCAGAGGAAACGGAGTTGGGAAAGCAGACCTCAGCGTCACCAGGGTTTTAGGATGGAGGTCATAGGATAGAGGGGTAGACTAGGACAGGGATAGGACAGGGACGGTAGAGGAGATAGGATAGAGGGGTAGACTAGGACAGGGATAGGACAGGGACGGTAGAGGAGATAGGATAGAGGGGTAGACTAGGACAGGGATAGGACAGGGACGGTAGAGGAGATAGGATAGTGAATAAGGTTGCGGCTCTGTTTTTAGGGGAGCTCGCTTTCATTGTGTTTTATACATGGCAACGTTGAAGGCTCAAAGAATCGTACAAGGCTACTTACTTTACTTTCTCGTGAAGAAAAATGACAAAAAAAACAGAACTTATTTAAGCAGGGATGTTATGGAGAGAGATAGATCATATTCCTGGGCCACGCTCAGACTGCGGGATGACATTGTGAACTGCCTTTATGTTCCTCATGGAGTGGTACAAATGGTCATAGTGGTGAAGTGGTAAAAGTGCCTGAGCATTCCACACTGTAGTGGGTAATATTTGTATGTAAAGTACCTTACATGCGACTCGTAACAAGACTATGCAATTGATATAACAAAGTCCTTCAAAACGTAGATCTGACTCCATAAAGAGGATTTAGCCTTGTGCAAGAGGGACTATGGTCGAGTGACAGGAGTTGACCACAGAGAAAAGGGCTGAGAATTGTCTATCAAAGGCAAATTAATTTATCGACACTGTGAAAATCAGTAGATTCCATCATACAAGGCAAAACCATAAGTTTACAAGACATTACTGATTAACCTAAGCATTGATAATCTAGTCATGATCAGAGAGGGAGAGCGAGAGAGAAGTCATGACCTATATAACCATGGGAAGGAGAGAGAGAGAGACAGTGTGTGTACCTCACCAGAGCAGGAACAAAAGAGAAATAGCAATGGATCGGATTCTTTTATAACCATCTGACCATCTGTTTGTCCAACAGAGTGCTGTCAAAGTAAACGTCCAATCAGATATCAGGCCGCAAATCAAATCAAATGTTATTGGTCACACACACACACACATGGTTAGCAGATGTTAATGCGAGTGTAGCGAAATGCTTGTGCTTCTAGTTCCGACAGTGCAGTAGTATCTAACAAGTAATCTAACAATTCCGACAACTCGACCTAATGCACACAAATCTAAAGGGATGGAATAAGAATATGTACATATATATATGTGGATGAGCGATGGCCGAGCGGCATAGGCAAGACGCAATAGATGGTATAAGATACAGTTTATACATATGAGATGAGTAATGTACAGGATTTTAACACAACATCACCTCTGCTTCACAGAGATTTGAAAGTATGGGGGATGGTGAGAGCAACCCAAATAATTCAGCATTCCTGAGAAACACAAAATAATCCTTGTATACAGTTGATAACAGTCAGATAGGGAGCTGGGCCGTCACTACAACACGGACTCTCAAAATAAACTCTTACAACGCTCAACGGTATGAATTGAACACCAACACATTCTGTTGATCAAACCTTAAATGCCTGGGTCTGAACACTGGAATAAATCCATCTTGGAAGCGAAAGGGTTGCAGTTGGCATGACTGGTAGTTGAGCACGGGTCATTATTTCACAACAAAGTCATCAGTGTACTGTATACCGGGGGAAATTGCCATTTGTCCATACGCATCTATTTCAGTCCAGTCATTTCCTCTGAAAAAAAAATATGTAAAAGTAGCCGGTTTGAGGATCATTTCAGCCATTATTTATTGTTGAACGCAGCGGGTTTTATCTGGCTAATAGCCTATACAAATGGGCTGCAATCAAGGTCAATTTAATTTTCTAAGTGGAGGCCTATAGTTGCCACAGTATGCAACTGAGTCGACCTTGCATTCTTCTGTGCAAATGTTTTCACCGTGGCCTGTAGGTCCAGATTGCAGGTCCGACTGTTTTCTATACTGAATATTGATAAACCAGACAGCCCTTTCTGAGAAACTGTGCAATATATGTCCATTGCACTGCACATCATTTAAACTAAGGGCTATATTGAATCCGCATCCCGGAAGATCAGCTTTAGAGATTCAATTTCAATCTAAGGTAATGCTCCTGCTTCGGCGGAGACTGCAGAATCTGTAACGCTTCAGCTTTACAGACTGAATAGAGCCCTTAGTCTTGCCAAGATATACAAGCGATAAGAGACTGGATATATTGCAACCAGACAACCCAAACGCCAGTTCACCAGTATGAACAAAATCCTAAACCGCTTTCTTTTGTTGTAACCCTCAAGAACTGTTGTCCGCTAAACACGATAAATCTGTTTTCATCTGCCAATGTATTGGCTGTCCAGTATCCAGACGACCTGTCCCCAGAGCTTCCTATACAGTTTATCTCTTTCCGTAATGTTGTTGAGGCCGGCAATTAAGCAGAATGAGAGAGGCTCAATTAGAGATGTTGCAGAACTGCTGTATTTGAAGCAGCACTCCCTTCTGCCCAGTTTCCCTGATGTTGCTATGGAAATCAAATGTTTTTACCATCCCTGTAACCAACGACTGTGTCTTCTGCGCACTGATTGTTTTCTAAACCAAAGTGCACAAAGAACTACAAAGAAGCATGAGGCTCTCGGTCTGATTTGCTCTTTTGAACACCTGATTAAGCTCTACTCATTGCACTGGCACCATTGTAGCCTTAACCACAGCATTTGTTTACCAATGTCCCCCTACTTGCTTACAATCAGTTAAATGACTTATTGTTCAAGGCCTGAAACGCTTTGATCATTCACATTCTTGAAGCCCAAGACACAAACACTTCGCTTCCTAGTACATATGGAAATTCAAAAGGTTTACAAATGACTTTATGTAGGGTTAGGATTTATTACATTTAAAAAATAGACATAGATAACAGGAGCATGGGCTTACAGAGCTCGTCGGCCCATCCGCCTTGAGGGGACTGCGAGGGTGTCTGGTACGCCAGTGGCCCCCACCTTCCTCTCGCCCTCCCCCCACTTTACTTGAAGGTTCCTGGCGAATGCCAACAACTGTTGCCTAGCGACTAAATATTAACCCTGCAAACATCACCCATCCACTCCATTATAAAAACAATTCTGAGAGAAAATAACGCAATCGACAGTATTTACTACAAGTTTAATAACAAAAATCATCATCTCATCGGAGCTAAACTAATGTAACACTCTCTCCAAATATTAAATATATAACAATCAATTACACACTGACGGTATATGAAAGCAATAGCTGAATGGCTAGCGGCAAGTGATGGGCGAGATGGATGAGTAGAAAGGCATGAATTATTGGTGTTTTGTCCCTTGTTGATTGCCATACGTGTCCGTTGTAAATGCTACGGCGCATTGATTGTAAATGAAGGTTTTTAGTCACATGAATACAAATAGGAGAGGATGGAATGGTATATGTACTCTTTTTACACTGATCTGTATGAGCCTGTTGAATGTTGGGAACATCCACGAAAGACTCAAGCCAAGTAGAATGTTGTTTTTGTGGACTAACAAGATGCAAGAGGCCTGCACAGCTGGTGTCAGTAGTTCAACATCATTCCAATCAGTCATCCTATCAGCAGCCAGCCATGGGAAAAACCCCTCATCATACACCAATCATCCACTCGGATAGAAACCTGTAGCCTCCTCCTCGGCCAATCAAAAGACACCCACTAATATCTGAGGTGACGGATCATCACTTTGGGCGCCCGTGGAAACGGCCGAGCCACTCGACTACATGCCCACTCCAATTTCTCCAGCTGTCACAAAGTGAACCAGCCTAGCCCACCACAACACAGTCAGTCGCGCAACACTTACACTTATGCAAATATTTATCCAAATTCAGCCTCAGCTTAACAGTCTTGAACAGTTTGGGATACAAAATGGTAATTACTCCCGAACCCGGTCTGGAATCATGAACTTGTTAGCATGCTCAGCCTCCTGAATTCATTACCGACCGCTCTGTACAGATCACTCTTCTGGAGGAAGGAAAGCAAATATGATCTGTTTTCATGCCCGAACCAATGATCCCGGACCAATGTGCCCGCAAAGAGAGAGAGAGAAAGAGAGAGAGAGAGAGAGAGAGAGAGAGAGAGAGAGAGAGAGAAAGAGAAAGAGAGAGAGAAGGGAGCTTTAAATCAAGGGAGCGTGTTAATTGTGACACATACAAAAAGCACTCAAAAACACGAGTGGGCACACATGCGTGCATACACGCAGGCACGCATGCATAGTTCAACACACACATGGACGCACACACAAACACACACGCTGACACGAGCTCATCTAACGAGACAGAGTGGTCTCGCCAACGCCAACTCCCACTGTCTCATCTGATAGCACCCAGAGCCTTGGGAGAGAGGGATGAGAAGTGAAATGAAAGAAGGAGGCGGGAGAAAGAGGGGAAAGCGGCTAGTATGCTCCAGCTAGGCGCTTGCAAGATGTTTGTGTGTGATATTCACAGGAAAACAACAAATAAAATGCACATCCGCTAAGTCCGTTCATTAGTTGTTGTCATGAATCATAAAACAAACACTGCTGTTCTAGCAGCTGGACATTGGCTGTGTGTGTGTGTGTGTGTGTGTGTGTGTGTGTGTGTGTGTGTGTGTGTGTGTGTGTGTGTGTGTGTGTGTGTGTGTGTGTGTGTGTGTGTGTGTGTGTGTGTGTGTGTGTGTGTGTGTGTGTGTGTGTGTGTGTGTGTGTGTGTGTGTGTGTGTGTGAGCCTCTCTGAGGAGGTAAAAAGGCTGAGACCAATTTTTATAAGCAGTAACTAAGCACTAATCTCAACAACGACACAGTTGCTGACATAGAATTCTTATGTCCTATAGTGAAATGTGTATGGGATATGTATGGGTTATGAATGGGTTATGAAGTCCTGATGTAGTTATCCTTCAGACAAAGTGTTACCTAAAAAATCTCTTCTGTTATTCATACATTGCCTGTTCCTAATAAACGGAACCCGATAGCAAAGTCTACCGCCATTATTCTCTGCTCACAAGTCTGTGTCTGTCTGTCTGTCTGTCTGTCTGTCTGTCTGTCTGTCTGTCTGTCTGTCTGTCTGTCTGTCTGTCTGTCTGTCTGTCTGTCTGTCTGTCTGTCTGTCTGTCTGTCCATTCAAGGACATACAATCTGTTTTGTCCTGCTAATCCAAGATGAATGCTGACAGACCACTACCTTCATCCATCCTAAATGGCACCCTATTCCCTATATAATGCACTACTTTTGACCAGGGCCAATAACGCTATTGTCAAAAAAAAAACACTATATAGGGCTCAGGGAGTCAATTGGGACGTAGCCATTGAGTCAACCACGTACACAATTGACCCACAGTCAATACACACTGCTCATTGCATTTCAGCCGGGTATTTGGAAGGCAGCAAGTGAATGACAGTGCAACCACCATAGGACGGTAACAAACACTTAGTTTGTGTCCCAAATGACACCATATGCCCTATGTAGTGCTCTTCTTTTGACCAGGGCCCATAACGCTCTGGTCAAAAGTAATGCACTATATAGGGAATAGGACATATCCACAGTCTTCTCATGACACTCAGCCAGTGCTCAACACTGTTTGCCAACACAAAACACCATAAATTAGAATTGGCACTTATGTCATGTTATATTTCACTAGTGGGGTTAACTACACAGTAATGGGAAACATAAGAACGTATTGTATAGCATATAAGAGCCCCCAATAAAATAAAAAAATAGCGTTTAAGTGCCACTATACACAGCTAGATGGAAAGTCAACCAAATGTTTTAAATGCTGGAATTGTTTCAAAATTGGTTTTGATCACCTGGATTGGGATATATTCCGGCTCAGACACATGATGTATGCTCACGGATCTTTAAGGGGAAGCGCCTTGCTCCCAGACAAGCTAAACACCTTCTTCGCCCGCTTCAAGCAAAACACAGTGCCACCGATGTGAGTACGACATTTATGCGTGTTAACTCTCGCAAGACGGCATCCCTGTCTGTGTCCTGAGAGCATGTGCAGACCAGCTGTCTGGAGTGTTTACGGACATATTCAATCTCTCTCTATTCCAGACTGTTGTTCCCACTTGCTGCAAGATGTCCACTATTGTTCCTGTACCCAAGAAATTGAAGGTAACTGGACTGCAGTGGAGAAGGGTGAAAAGCTTCAAGTTCCTTAGCGTGCACATCACTGACAACCTGAAATGGTCCATCCACACAGACAGTGTGGGGAAGATGGTGCAACAGCGCCTCTTTAACCTCAGGAGGGTGAAGAAATTTGTCTTGGCCTCTAAGACCCAAACAAACTTCTACAGATGCACTATAATTCACTATTGAGAGCATCCTGTCAGGCTGAGTCAATTGGGAAATAAACAGATTCCATCTCCAGGCCATCAGCCTGCCCTGAACTTTAGTTCTGTCACTAGCTGGCTACCACCCGGTAATCTACCCTGCACCTTAGAGACTGCTGCCCTATGTACATAGTCATTGAACACTAGTCACTTTAATAAAGTTGACATACTGTTTTACCCACTTCATATGTATATACTGTATTCTAGTCAAGGCTCATACTATATAAGTACTGCTGTACACACCTTTTCTATTCATATACTGTCCATAATGTCTATACACAACATCAAATACATATATGCACTGCTAAAAAAAAGGGAACACTAAAATAACCCAATCCATTAAATATTCTTATTAAATATTTTTTTTTACATAGTTGAATGTGCTGAAAACAAAATCACACAAAAATGATCAATGGAAATCAAATTTATCAACCCATGGAGGTCTGGATTTGGAGTCACACTCAAAATTAAAGAGGGAAACCACACTACAGGCTGATCTAACTTTGATGTAATGTCCTTAAAACAAGTCAAAATGAGGCTCAGTAGTGTGTGTGGCCTCCACGTGCCTGTACGACCTCCCTACAATGCCTGGGCATGCTCCTGATGAGGTGGCGGATGGTCTCCTGAGGGATCTCCTCCCAGACCTGGACTAAAGCATCTGCCAACTCCTGGACAGTCTGTGGTGCAACGTGGCGTTGGTGGATGGAGCGAGACATGATGTCCCAGATGTGCTCAATTGGATTCAGGTCTTGAGAACGGGCGGCCCAGTCCATAGCATCAATGCCTTCCTCTTGCAGGAACTGCTGACACACTCCAGCCACATGAGGTCTAGCATTGTCTTGCATTAGGAGGAACCCAGGGCCAACCGCACCAGCATCTCATCTCAGTACCTAATGGCAGTCAGGCTACCTCTGGCGAGCACATGGCGGGCTGTGCGGCCCCCAAACAAATGCCACCCCACACCATGACTGACCCACCGCCAAACCGGTCATGCTGGAGGAGGTTTTCCAATTCCTTGGAAAGATAGGTGCCTAATGGTAGATGGGTAAATAAAAAAACAATTTGAATGGTGTCTCACTACAAAGAAACAGGTGTCTTGCTCAGTTGCTGGAGAGGAAGGAAACTGCTCAGAGATTTCACCATGAGGCCAATGGTGACTTTAAAACAGTAACAGAGTTAAAAGGATCCGCCCCTTTATTTCAGTTTTCGCCCCAAATAACATACCCAAATTTAACTGCCTGTAGCTCAGGCATTGAAGCTAAGATATGCATATTCCTGATACAATTTGAAAGGAAACTCTTTGACGTTTGTGGAAATGTGAAATGTGAAATGAATGTAGGAGAATATAACACATTAGATCTGGTAAAAGAAAATACAAAGACAAAAATAACAAGAGAAAGCAAGAGAAAGGCCATAGTGTATTTTTCCAGCCCAGGCACAATTTAGATTTTGGCCACTAGATGGCAGCAGTGAATGATCCAATGGAAACATTCTATTTCTGTTCAAAATGTTGTATCAAGACTGCCCAAATGTGCCTAATTGGTTTATTAATAACTTTTCAATTTCAAAACTGTGCACTCTCCTCAAACAATAGCATGGTATTATTTCACTGTAATATATACTGTAAATTGGACAGTTGCAGTTAGATTAACACGAATTTAAGCCAATATCAGATATGTCTATGTCTTGGCAAAAGGTCTTGTTACTTACAACCTCATGCTAATCCATTAGCCTACTTTAGCTCAACCGTCCCATGTGGGACCCACAGATCCTGAAGAAGTTTTAACAATAGTAAAATCCTGTTTGCAACAAGGCACTAAAGTAAAACTGCAAAAAAATGTGGCAAAGAAAGAAATACACTTTTTGTCCTGAATACAAAGTGTAATGTTTGGGGCAAATCCAATACAACACATTACTGAGTACCACTCTACACATTTTCAAGAATAGTGGCGGCTGCATCATGTTATGGGTATGCTTGTAATCTTTAAGGACTGGGGAGTTCTTCAGGTAAAAAAAATCAATGGAATGGAGCTAAGCACAGGCAAAATCTTAGAGGAAAACCTTTCAGCAGAACAATAACCTAAAACACAAGGCCAAAAACAATAACCTAAAACACAAGGCCAAATCTGACACTGGAGTTGCTTACCAGTTAATGTTTGTGAGTGGCAGGGTTACAGTTTTGACTTGAAGATCTATGGCAAGACCTGAAAATCGCTGTCTAGCAAGGATCAACAACCAATTTTTGACAGAGATTGAAGAATTTTGATAAGTATAATTGGCAAATGTTGCACAATCCAGGTGTGGAAAGCTCTTAGAGACTTACCCAGAAAGACTCAAAGCTTTAGTCACTGTCAAAGGTACTTCTACAAAGTATTGACTCAGGGGTGCGAATATGAGATATTTCTGTATTTACTTTTCACAAAATTTGTAAAGATTTCTAAAAACATGTTTCCACTTTGTCATTATAGGGAATTGTGTGTAGATGATAATTTTGGGGGGAATAAATGTTGAATTCAGGCACAACAAAATGTGGAATAAGTCAAGGGGTGTAAATACTTTCTGAAGGCACTGTATATTATATAAATATGTATATTCTGGACGCTGACATTAATTGTTCTAATATTTACATATTTCTTAATTCCTTTCTTTTTATTTTGGGGATTTGTTTGTATTGTTTTGCATTGTTAGGTATTACTGCATCATTGGAGCTAGGAACATAAACATTTCTCTACACAAATATGTGCATGCGACCAATACAATTTGATTTGATTTGAGCTGAGGCATTGCTCAGCTGCAGGCAATCCGTAAACTGTCCAGACCTGGATAACACTCCATTTCTCTCCTGTTGCTCTCTCGCCTCTCTCTCGCTCTCTCTCTCCCTCCCTCCCTCCCTCCCTCACTCCCTCTTTCTCATCCTCTCTCCTGCGCTCCACTCTAAGCACCCATCAATACAGCGGCTGAGGCTATCAGCGCCCACGCTCCGCTCGGCCCTGCCTCTGACTGGAGCTATGGCCTGTGTGAATGTATTTGTGTGTGTGTGTGTGTGTGTGTGTGTGTGTGTGTGTGTGTGTGTGTGTGTGTGTGTGTGTGTGTGTGTGTGTGTGTGTGTGTGTGTGTGTGTGTGTGTGTGTGTGTGTGTGTGTGTGTGTGTGTGTGTGTGTGTGTGTGTGTGTGTGTGTGTGTGTGTGTGTGTGTGTGTGTGTGTGTGTGTGTGTGTGTGTGTGTGTGTGTGTGTGTGCGTGCGTGCGTGTCCGCGAGCCACCCCTAATTGGACTAATGAACACTGCCAGTCACAGTTGCACTCCTCTGAAGGGCTCCATTCTGTCACTCTTGGCGACTGATCAGCCGGCTCGGCTCTACAGTGCAATGCGGACCAATCCTCCCCTCCTGGCTCTGCTAGTGGGTAAGCTACTGGCTCCTTGATGGATGTGTCCATTCCCTGACCACTCAGTATCCATCTCTCTCCCTGCACCCAGATCCTAGCCTGGTATTCTACACCCAGACAGTACCATGCACATCTCAATGGATGGAGGAGCCACACTGAACAAAACATCTAAGCCATCCAACTCCTGCAGCAACAGAATGAAACCAGCGACCTCATCCTAATGAATACTCAAAAGGAGTTCACTTTTGTCCTTATTCATGTTTTATTTAATGAGTCCTGGGTTGTTGGGTGATTTGCATGTTATTGCGTGCTACAAAGACATACTGTACTAACCTATATTCATGGTCACACGGACAGAAATAAAGGGACATTTTCGTGAAATGTTTCGACTGCTTTGTCTGTTTATACACTCTGGGAAAAAAGGTCACAAATTGTACTTTAAGGGGTACAAATGCTTTTCACTGTAATGGTACCCTATAAGGCAGTGTTTCTCAAACTTAGTCCTGGGGACCCCCTGGGTGCACATTTTGTTTTTTTTGCCCTTGCACTACACAGCTGATTCAAGCAACCAACTCATCATCAAGCTTTGGTTTAATGGTATCTTATTAGGATCCCCATTAGCTGTTGCAAAAGCAGCAGCTACTCTTCCTGAGGTGCACACAAAACATGAAACAATGACATAATACAGAATATTAATAGACAAGAACAGCTCAAGGACAGAATTGCATCGAATATTTTTTAAAGGCACACGTAGCCTTACATATCAATACGTACACACAAACTATCTAGATCAATTAGGGAAGCGGCGTTATGCCGTGAGGTGTTCATTTGTTTCTTTTTTTAAAAATCAGGTTTGCTGTTCATTTGAGCAATATGAGATGGAGGGCAGTTCCATGCAATAATGGCTCTATATAAAACTGTACACTTCCTTGAATTTAAACTGGGGATGTGAAAAGACCCCTGGTGGCATGTCTGGTGGGGTAAGTGTGTGTGTCAGCGCTGTGTAAGTTATGAAAACAATTTGAGATTTTCATCACATCAATGTTTCTAATGAAAAGATGAAGTGATGCAGTCACTCTCTCCTCAACTCTTAGTCAAGAGAGACTGGCATGCATATTCTTTATATTAGCCCTTTTGCAGGGCTCTGGCAGTGCTCCTCCTAAAATGAAGAGCAAGAAGTGTTGCTCTTTTCTGGGCCAACTGCAGCTTAACTAGGTCTTTCCTTGCAGCACTCAACCACACGCCTGGACAATAATCAAGATTAGACAAAACTAGAGTTTGCAAGGACTTGCTTTTTGGAGTGTGGTGTCAAAAAAGCAGAGCATCTCTTTATTACGGACAGACCTCTCCCATCTTTAAAACCATATAATCTATATGGTTTCACCACGACTGTTTACAATCTAAGGTAATACCAAGTCATTTAGTCTCCTCAACTTGCTCAACAGCCACAACATTCATTACCAGATTCAGCTGAGGTGCCAAATACAATGCTCTTAGTATTAGAGATGTTCAGAACCAGTTTATTACTTGCCACCTCTTCCAAAACAGACTGCAACACTTTGTTAAGGGTTTCAGTGACTTCATTAGCTGTGGTTGCTGATGCGTTTATGGTGGAATCATCAGCATACATGGACACATATGCTTTGTTTAATGACAGTGGCAGGTCATTGGTATAGAACAGATAGAAAAGGGTAGAGGGCAAAGAAAGCTGCCCTGTGTTACACCACACATTACATGTTTGACATTAGAGAAGCTTCCTTTAAAGAAAATCCTTTGAGTCTTATTAGATAGATTATATGGCAGAGGATGAAAAGCCATAACACATACAGTTGAAGTCGGAAGTTTACATACACCTTAGCCAAATATATTTAATCCAAGCAAAAATTCACTGTCTTAGGTCAGTTAGGATCACCACTTTTTTTTTATGTGAAATGTCAGAATAATAGTAGAGAGAATGATTTATTTCAGCTTTTCTTTCTTTCATCACATTCCCAGTGGGACAGAAATGTACATACACTCAATTAGTATTTGGTAGCATTGCCTTTAAATTGTTTAACTTTGGTCAAATGTTTCGGGTAGCCTTCCACAAGCTTCCCACAATAAGTTGGGTGAATTGTGGCCCATTCCTCCTGTCAGAGCTGGTGTAACTGAGTCAGGTTTGTAGGCCTCCTTGCTCATACAGGCTTTTTCAGTTCAGCCCATACATTTTCTATATGATTGAGGTAAGGGCTTTGTGATGGCCACTCCAATAACTTAACTTTGTTGTCTTTAAGTATGCTTGGGGTCATTGTCCATTTGGAAGACCCATTTGCGACCAAGCTTTAACTTCCTGACTGATGTCTTGATATGTTGATTCAAAATATCAACATAATTTTCCATCCTCACGATGCCATCTATTTTGTGAAGTGGACCAGTCCCTCCTTCAGCAAAGCACCCCCACTGCCACCCCCGTGCTTCACAGTTTGATGGTGATTACTCTCTTGCAAGCCTCCCCTTTAATCTCCAATCATAACGATGGTCATTATGGCCAAACAGTTTTATTTTTGTTTCATCAGACCAGAGGACATTTCTCCAAAAAGTACAATCTTTGTCCCCATGTACAGTTCCAAACCGGCTTTTTTATGGAGGTTTTGGAGCAGTGGCTTCTTCCTTGCTGAGCGGCCTTTCAGGTTATGTCGATATAGGACTCGTTTTACTGTGGATATAGATACTTTTGTACCTGTTTCCTCCAGCATCTTCACACGGTCCTTTGCTGTTGTTCTGGGATTCATTTGCACTTTTCACACCAAAGTACGTTAATCTCTAGGAGACAGAACACGTCTCCTTCCTGAGCGGTATGATGGCTGCGTGGTCCCATGGTGTTTAAACTTACGTACTATTGTTTGTACAGATGAGCGTGGTACCTTCAGGCATTTGGAAATTGCTCAGAAGGATGAACCAGACTTGTGGAGGTCTACAGTTATTTTTCTGAGGTTTTGGCTGAAATACAGCCACAGGTACACCTCCAATTGACTCAGATGATGTCAATTAGCCTATCAGAAGCTTCTAAAGCCATGACATAATTGTCCAAGCTGTTTAAAGGCACAGTCAACTTCTGACCCATTGTATTTGTGATACAGTGAATTAGAAGTGAAATAATCTGTCCGTAAACAATTGTTGGAAAATGTACTTGTGTCATGCACAAAACTATAGTTTGTTAAGAAGAAATTTGTGGAGTGGTTGAAAAATAAGTTTTAATGACTCCAACCTAAGTGTATGTAAACCTCCAACTTCAACTGTGTGATTTTTCAAAAAAGGCTTCCTGAAATCTAACAGTACAGTCCCACAATCTTCTTATTATCAATTTATTTCAACCAAACATCAGTCATTTGTGTCAGAGCAGTACCTGTTGAGTGCCCTTCTTCTCTTTAAGCATGCTGAATGTATGTTGTCAATGTTTTACAGAGAAATAGCATGGTATTTGGTCAAACACAATGTTTTCCAACAGTTTGCTAAGAGCTGACAGCAAGCTCATAGGTCTGCTGTTAGAACCAGTAAAGGCTGCTTTACAACTCTTGAGTAGTGGAATTACTTTGGCTTCCCTCCAGGCCTGAGGAAAAATACTTTCCTCTAGGCTCAGATTAAAGATATGACAGATAGCTATAGGAGTAGCTATAGAGTCAGCTACCATCCTCAGTAGTTTTCCATCTAAGTTGTCAATGCCAGGTTTGTCATTACTGATCGATAAGAATTTTTCCACCTCTCCCACACTAACTTCAAACTTGCAATGCTTTTCTTTCATTATTATAATAATTATTTTGCACTTTTCGTTGTTGGCATTTCATGCCTAAATTTGCCCATTTTAACAATGGAGTAATCATTCAAATAACAACATCAAGTGGTTTTGTGATGAATAAATCTTCTGATTTGATGAAAGATGGAGTTGAATTAGTCTTTCTGCCCATAATTGAATTTAAAGCACTCCGACATTTTTTTTCTCTCATCATTCTTTATGTCATTGATCTTGGCTTCGTAATACAGTCTTCTTTTTTTTGGTTGATTTTATTCCATTTTTCTTTCCTCATCTGCCTTAACAGTTCTAACAGTCCGTTTCTTAAGAGGTACATGTTTATTAACAATTGGAAGAAGCAATTTCCCAAATTCATCAAGTGCAGCACCTGTATGGTTCCTACGAATCACATCAAACCAACAAATATTTTTTAACATCATCCACATGAATGTTTGGTATTGATCTCTTATTCACTATTTTAGGCTCAGCTTTTGGAACTTCGGCTTTTCTGGATATAAACACTATATTGTGATCACTGCATCCAATGGGTACGGATACAGCTTTAGAACAAAGTTCTACAGTATTAGTAAAAATGGGATGATCTTGTCCCTGTAGTGTTTGTACACACCCTGGTAGGTTGACTAGTAACTTGAACCAAATTACAGACACTGATTACAGTGAGATGCTTCCTCTTGAGTGGACAGCCCGATGAAAGCCAGTCAATATTCAGGTCCCCAAGAAAGTAGGGCTCCGTGTTTACACGTGGCTCTGAATACACAGCAACACCTCCCCCATGAGGATTTCTGTCTCTTCTATAGATGTTATACCCTTGTATTTCTACTGATGTATGATCAAATGACTTATCTAAGTGATTCTCAGAAATGGCTGATATATTACTGTTATTTAATGTTAGCAAGTTATTGATTTCTAAGGCTACATATATTAATATGGCCTATTTTCAGCCCTTTCCTGGGTAGCTTATCAGAGATAGACATAATATGGAAAAGAGCAAACAAAGCAAGTGAAAAAAATATACATTCAGCAGTCCATTAATCACTTGTTGTGTGTGTGTGTGTGTGTGTGTGTGTGTGTGTGTGTGTGTGTGTGTGTGTGTGTGTGTGTGTGTGTGTGTGTGTGTGTGTGTGTGTGTGTGTGTGTGTGTGTGTGTGTGTGTGTGTGTGTGTATACTGAGGGGTTAAAGCTACGAACCCAATTGCTTGGCTCTTTCATCACTACCAGGCTTTTGGGAGGGAGCGTGGACAATGAGCCTGTCATAGCATATGCAAGCAATGTCCCCACGTGCTCTGGCAGCTTTCATGGCTGGGATAAGTTCTTTCCTCTTCTGGCGCACGTAGAGGACTATCGAGCTAGCCAGTGTAGATGAAGGGGAGGAGACAGGTTAAATAAGGATTCCTAAGCCTTGAGACAATTGAGACATGGATTGTGTGTGACATTGAGGGTGAATAGGCAAGACAAAAAACAAGTGCCTTTGAATGGGGTATGGTAGTAGTACAATAGGTTGTAGAGTCCTTGCCCTGACGAATTGAGGCAACTAAATATTAGGAAGGTGTTCCTAATGTTTGGTATACTCAGCGTAAATTGTGATTTGATTTGATGTAAGCCTTTATAACGACTTCAGTGTACATGCGTGCATGTATGAGTGTGTGTGTGAAGCAAAGCATCAGTGGGAAACGCTCCAACAGAATAGTGCTGATGAGGTGTCTTTAACTCAAAAGAGGCCAGGAATTTCAAGTGAGGCAACCACCACTGTACACAAGGTCTAAAACTGTCGACTAAAATAGTTATTTGAGAAGAACATCCAAAAACAATGAGTCAAAATGTATATTGTCCCTCGCATATAGAAACAACACATTAGAATGTGTTTTATGTACGTCCATAGTCCGATGATTATCCCTGGGGTTAAGAACTGTGTCCCAACGTGCCCCTCTTTGATGATGTAAGTGCTTTAATTTAAGGAGTGAGGGACAGGGGGACACAGGTACACAGACACAGACACACACACACACACACACACACACACACACACACACACACACACACACACACACACACACACACACACACACACACACACACACACACACACACACACACATAGACAAACACACACAGTGATTTTAAGGAGTGAGGGACAGAGACAGGTCAGCTGGTCAGAGGCCCTTACCACTGTATATTGTGCTGTGGACTTTGGCAATGTCTCAAATATCAACCTTAGTCCTATTTAGTGCACTGGATTTTACCAGAGAATTCTGAGACCTGGTCAAAAGTAATGAACTGAAGGGAATAGGGTGCCATTTGGAATGCAGGCCAAAGGCCCCTTAGCGCTGTGCTGTATTATACTCTGCTGTGGCTATCTGTCAGCTCGGCTAGCACTGTGATGGGGCTGGACAGACACACTGAGCAAAACGTGACAAGTCAGGGAGCAGCAGATGACTCGAAGGAGGAAGGAGGGATGGAGGGTGGGAGTACATGGTGGACAAAGAGAGAGGGGGGAGCGGGGGAGCAGGCGAGAAAGAGAGGGGAATATGGAGAGAGGAGAGAGAGAGAGAAATATGAGGAAGGAGAGAACCCGGAGAGGATGGAAGAGAAGAGACAGAAATCCCCTCTTTCCCTCGCCTTTTCTATCATCTCCTGGATATTGAGAGAGAGTGAGTGAGTGAGTGAGTGAGTGGTGGTGGTGGTGAGTGGTGAGTGAGTGAGTGAGTGGTGGTGAGTGGTGGTGAGTGAGTGAGTGAGTGGTGAGTGGTGAGTGAGTGAGTGAGTGGTGGTGAGTGAGTGAGTGAGTGAGTGAGTGAGTGAGTGAGAGTGAGTGAGTGAGAGAGAGAGAGAGAGAGAGAGAGAGAGAGAGAGAGAGAGAGAGAGAGAGAGAGAGAAAGAGAGACAATGGGAAGAGCAAGAGGGGAGCAGAAAAGGATAGAAAGAGAGAGGGAGATTATACAGCACTGGCGAACAAGCAAACAATGGAATGAATGGCAGCTATTAATAGAGAGAGAATGGAGTGAATGGACACAAGCTGCGAAAAGCTGCTTAAATTCTCGACATCCCTAACAGGTTAATAGAGAGAGAATGGAGTGAATGGACACAAAAGTGAATACACTTAAAAAATATATCTTGTTGTTTACCTGTAAGTTACTGTAAAAGAAAGGAACAGTATGTTACAGTACATTATTTATATTATTACTATTTTACAGTATACTGTTGTACAGGAATCTTTCAACTGGGATTTCTGAAAAACCTGGGAATTTTGGAAAAGTTAACAGTATTTTGCAACCCTACCTGCAAGTCATGCCCCTCACGCCATGTGACCTAGAATCATGAAATTCCGTACTGAAGTTCCTTACCTAACAAGGAACACATTTTCCTCTAGGACCCATAAGGTCGGCCATGATGGAGTTTCCACCATTTAACCTTTTTGAAGAAAACTCAAAACGCTACTCCTCTGCCACCGAATAAATGATACGCATTTGATGTATAGCATTGATGGAATATGGTCGCTCAACAAAATATGTTCCAAAAATATGGCGGCTACTGAACAATAAACATTCACGTGGGCGTGATCTGCCACATAAATGGATATAAATCAGAAATTGATTGCTAGCTGGCAAGTATCTTCACTGACACGTTCAATCTCTCGCTGACCAAGTCTGAAATACCTACAGTTTAAGTTGGAAGTTTACATACCCCTTAGCCAAATACATTTCAACTCCGTTTTTCACAATTCCTGACATTTCGTCCTTGTAAAAAATGCCCTGTCCAAGGTCAGTTAGGATCACCACTTTATTTTAAGAATGTGAAATGTCAGAAAAATAGTAGAGAGAACGTTTTATTTCAGCTTTTCTTTCTTTCATCACATCCCAGTGGGTCAGACGTTTACATACACTTAATTAGTATTCAGTAGCATTGCCTTTAAATTGTTTACCTTGGGTCAAACATTTCGGGTAGCCTTCTACAAGCTTCCTACAATAAGTTGGGTGAATTGTGGTACCTATATCGACATAACCTGAAAGGCCGCTCTGCAAGGAAGAAGCCACTGCTCCAAAACCTTCATAAAAAAGCCAGACTACGGTTTGTAACTGCACATGGGGACAAAGATCATTTACATTTACAGTTACATTTAAGTCATTTAGC
This sequence comes from Oncorhynchus keta, assembly GCF_023373465.1. NCBI lineage: Eukaryota > Metazoa > Chordata > Actinopteri > Salmoniformes > Salmonidae > Oncorhynchus > Oncorhynchus keta. The sequence continues at coordinate 54,749,652 of NC_068439.1, read as the reverse complement.
AGACGCTCTTATCCAGAGCGACTTACAAATTGGTGCATTCACCTTATGACATCCAGTGGAACAGCCACTTTACAATAGTGCATCTAAATCTTTTAAGGGGGGTGAGAAGGATTACTTTATCCTATCCTAGGTATTCCTTAAAGAGGTGGGGTTTCAGGTATCATACTTTTTGGAGACATTTCCTTTGGTCTGACGAAACCAAAATAGAACTGTTTGGCCATAATGACTAGTGTTATATTTGGAGGAAAAAGGGGAAGGCTTGCAAGCTGAAGAATACCATCCCAACCGTGAAGCACGGGGGTGGCAGTATCATGTTGTGGAGGTGCATTGCTGCAATAGGGATTGGTGCACTTTACAAAATAGATGGCATCATGGGTGAGGAAAATGATGTTGATATATTGAAGCAACATCTCAAGACATCAGTCAGGAAGTTAAAGCTTGGTCGCAAAAGGGTCTTCCAAATGGACAATGACCCCAAGCATACTTACAAAGTTGTGGTAAAATGGCTTAAGGGTAACAAAGTCATGGTATTGGAGTGGCCATCACAAATCCCTGACCTCAATTCTATAGATAATGTGTGGGCTGAATTGAAAAAGCGTGTGCGAGCAAGGAGGCCTAGAAACCTGACTCAGTTACACCAGCTCTGTCAGCAGGAATGGGCCAAAATTCACCCAATTTATTGTGTGAAGCTTGTGGAAGGCTACCTGAAATGTTTGACCCAAGTTAAACAATTGAATTAAAGGCAATGCTACCAAATACTAATTGAGTGTATGTACATTTCGGACCCACTGGGAATGTGATGAAAGAAAGAAAAGCTGAAATAAACCATTCTCCATACTATTATTTTGACATTTCACATTCTTAAAATAAAGTGGTGATCCTAACTGACCTAAAACAGGGAATTTTTACTAGGATTAAATGTCAGGAATTGTGAAAAACTGAGTTCAAATGTATTTGGCTAAGGTGTATGTATTCTTCCGACTTCAACTCTATAATTATATTTTATTATTAGCCTAATTCAGATAATGCAAGTCATAACAACAAGATGCCCTGCATGCCCAGCGCTCTCCTCACCTGCAACATTTCAGTCGCATGACGTACCCTACACTGCCTGTTCGGGTGGTGCTCGGTGGTCGTCGTCGCCAGTCTACTAGCCGCCACCGATCCGATCTTCCTTTTCTGTTAGTTTAGTCTTATTAGTTGGACCTTTTCTTTGATTTTTGTCTATTTAAGCCTGTTTTACCCGCTTAGGTTTGTGCGGGCTTATTTTTGTTCTCTGTCGGTTGTGGATGTATTCTCATTGTTGTTTTCTCCGCACTGTTTGTCCTGTGTTTGGGATGGTCAATGTTATGCGCCCTGTAATTTGGCGTGACCGTTTTGTGGCGGAGAATAAATATTACAAATCACCGAACCATCTGCTCTCTGCGCTTGACTCCTACCCACCACTCCTGGTAACCTGTGACACCCTTGTTTGTTACATTCCTCGTAAACAACAGGCATCGACTAACAGTGAAATGCTTACAGTCTTTACCGTAGATACTGTCTGCTGTGAATTATTACTATCTTTCATACGAATCCTAACCCTTTGACCCATTCCATACATCTGTTGTTTGTAATGAACATTCAGGAGGATGTACTTAGCTATAAAATGCTGTGACTCAAATCCGCTCGTTGGTCTCTCAACGAGTCACCTACGGGTGGGTCGTCGACCAGCTTCATTATTGCAATATTTAATTGATGTTACTGTAAGTCGCTTTGGATAAAAGCGTCTGCTAAATGGCATATATTATTATTATTATTAAATAAAGTAATATCCTGATTGGTGATTGACCTTGTCTCCCATCATTATTGATTAGACTTTCCCCGACAGCGTGTGTGCATACGTGGGAGCGAGAGAGAGAGAGAGAGAGAGAGAGAGAGAGAGAGAGAGAGAGAGAGAGAGAGAGAGAGATAGATGGGCATGTTCTTCCTCATTGGTTAACCACCAGTCACACGTGTGTGTGTATGGGAGTGTGTGTGTGCGTGCGTGTGTGTGTCTGCATCTGTTCAGATCTCACAGCTGATTTAGGCAACTCAAGCGAGAACATGCAAGAGAATGAGAGAGAGAGTGAGAATGAGAATGAAATGGGGCCAGTATATGTGACTCTTTTCAGGAAACTCGGCATATGTCGCACGCCATTACTTCACAGGAGAGGCATTTGAAAGTAAACTTTTTATTTTTGTTATCAAAATGCCTATTTTTGGAAGAAATGCCTTCTGGAACATGTGAACTTTCATGTGCCTTAATAACAAACTTGTATGACATCTGTAAATATGAATAAGATTGTTAAATTCTGAGCCTAGTTGGTTTAGCCACGGAAAAAGACTCTCATTTGTGTCTGGAAGTAGCGTTAGCCAGTTAGCTTTGTGCTTGACTGCGGTTGTTAGGTTAGAACACTCAAATCAACAGTACTCTTCGGTCAGAGCGGCCAGAGTGCTGCTCCGAATGCTCAGAGAGCAAATATATCTGAATTTACTAATGGACAATCTGACAACGCTGAGTTTACAAACGCTCTGGCGCTCCAGTTTAAATTTATGAACTCACCCATAGTATAAACCAGCCTTTAGTCTTGAAATCTTTGATTGTTCAATACATGGCCTCATGTGAATCCTTAAAGAGCTGTGTGGGGCTAAAGTGAAAATGTTGAATGGGTGTAGACAAAGAAGAGCTCTCCGGTAGGTGTACCAAAACATTGAAGGGCAATTTTCTCAAAAGTGATTTTAGAAGTCTATCAACTTTCAAAAAGCGGAATAACTTTCCCATTGTTCTTCAACTGTAACGTTTCAAATGCTGCTACATAAGACCGAATCGAGCTGGTCGGTCACATGTGATAAAGAAGGAGGGTGAAAAGAGGCCAGAGAACTTGAGACGGCATGTTCTATCCCATTGCATGCCTGAAAGGAGTCTCCGACTCGGTATTACATCAGGGTATCAGTCTTTCACCTGAGCTCAACAGTCCAAAGCCTGGGGCTAAGCCTGGGGTCAGGTTGGGTTACAGCCGGTCTCACAGCCTGGGCTGTATGGGGCTAAGCCTGGGGTCAGGTTGGGTGACAGCCGGTCTCACAGCCTGGGCTGTATGGGGCTAAGCCTGGGGTCAGGTTGGGTTACAGCAGGTATCACAGCCTGGGCGTGTGGGGCTAAGCCTGGGGTCAGGTTGGGTCACAGCAGGTCTCACAGCCTGGGCTGTATGGGGCTAAGCCTGGGGTCAGGTTGGGTTACAGCAGGTCTCACAGCCTGGGCTGTATGGGGCTAAGCCTGGGGTCAGGTTGGGTTACAGCAGGCCTCACAGCCTTGGCTGTATGGGGCTAAGTCTGGGGTCAGGTTGGGTTACAGCAGGTCTCACAGCCTGGGCTGTATGGGGCTAAGCCTGGGGTCAGGTTGGGTTACAGCAGGTATCACAGCCTGGGCTGTATGGGGCTAAGCCTGGGGTCAGGTTGGGTTACAGCAGGTATCACAGCCTGGGCTGTATGGGGCTAAGACTGGGGTCAGGTTGTGTTACAGCAGGTCTCACAGCCTGGGCGTATGGCCCTGTTCCTACATCTGGAGATCACAGGTCGGAGACTCAGCCAAGGTACTGCCAAGTATGTGTGTGTGTGTGTGTGTGTGTGTGTGTGTGTAGTGAGACCTAACTGACTCTGTTAGTCTCTCACAGGCACTCCATGTCAACGGTCGGGCTGTTCTTTTGAGGAGGCCTGAAATTAATTTTCCATGCTCCGACACTTGTTTGCTTAAGAGGCTGTTAGAATTCTTTCAGTAGGCCTGACTGCAGCAATCCTCCATGCAAATAACACTCACACACACGAGAACACACAAACACACTCAGACACACAGTTGCATTGTCACGCTGTTGCACACACACAGCTGACATTTCCTCTCTACACATTTTCTTCAGATTACTTCACATATTAGTTAAGCACTGCCAAGACCCCTTTCATTATTCTCCCTAATCTCCTCTGCTTACAGGGTCAGCTCCTGCCCCCGCACCGTCCTACCCCTCCTCCTCCCTCTGGCTCGCTCCTCTCCGCCAGATTAGCCGTGATGACATGTCGTCTCTGCCTCTTCTTCTCCCCCCCCCCCCCCCCCCGGGCTGCAGGTTGCAATAAGCGCCCACTGAGAGGCAGCATGCAGTGACCCACCTACCCGTTTGTGGTGGACAGCGCTAATCACTAGTTAGCCGTGCAGCAGGCAGGCACTCTGGGGTTGGGTGGACACTTGCTAGGGGTGCCTGACATGGTAAGGGCTAAGGCTGGGGCTTACCTTAGAGGGAGTGTACTTAACAGTGGAACGTCAACACTAGGCCCTCGTGCGGGCCGTATGGGCCCCCCCAGGCGAGATCAGCCTCTCAGACGGGCGATAGCGTTAGCTCCCTGCCCACGCCTGCTAATACCAGTTAAGACAAGCCCGCCAGGCGAGCCGATCCACAGAGGAGCCGGGTCCAGTGTTACTGGAATTAAAGCTCTGTTGTTATGGTAATCCTCACACAAGACAACACAACCACGATCTGCAGGGGCAGCAATGTTGCCACGGTGATAAACATCACTCGAAACATCGGTGAAGAGAGCCTCAATTAAGGTGTGGATGGATGGATGGGATTCCAGTGTGAGAGCAAAAAAGAGGATGATGTTTCTACTTTTATGTTGGCGTTCAAATAGGAAATGGTGTAAGTAGTATTCTGACTGAGAGGAAGGTTCCGGTTTCAAATGGAGAGGGTAGGCTTACATTTGGGCTTGCACCACACTCATTGTATTCACCGGTTAGGATGATACAACTCACGTACTGCGGTAATAAGAGCAGGTACTTAGCTTGTCGAAACCTCTCACAAGTGTACGCTTGAATCTATCTTGTTCTATAAATATGACAGTTCAGGAAGGCGTACAGGATTACACATTTTGAGTAAACATCCTTTTTAGGGGGAGGGGGATCACAACATTGGGTTAATCCAACATAATCCTCAATTTAGACAAGAAATCAAAGCCCAGGGAGTTAAACACCTCCCTAAATGTTTTGGTTGTCCTTGTGGTAGGCTTCTTCTTTGGTGACATATTGGACACTGTACTGTTGCTTTCATCACAGAGATCAAAGCAAAGAAAACCCATTAAATAGAAAATTGAAGAGGCCTGTAATTCATGTAGCTGGCTGTTGGCTGTCACACTGGTTTGTCGTTGCTGCTTCTTTCCCGGCATGACGTTGCACAAAGATCCGTCTTCTAGCTCTACGGCTGTTTCACTCCATGAACAGGCAACACAACAGCACGGAGGAGCCAACAGGGACAGACCTCCCCTCAAACACACACACTACAGCCAGCCTCCATCCTTCAACTCTGTCACGTCCATCCTGTGGCTTTTTTTTGTTGTTCTCTTGTTCTCTCTCCACATCCATCTCTCTCCATCTCTAATCTCTTTGTCCATCTCCATCGCCTGCTCTCACTCTCTGTCTCTTGGTCTCTCTCTCTCTCTCTCTGTCTCTTGGTCTCTCTCTCTCTCTTTCTCTTGGTGTCTCTCTCTCTCTTTCTCTTGGTCTCTCTCTCTCTCTTTCTCTTGGTCTCTCTCTCTCTGTCTCTTGGTCTCTCTCTCTCTGTCTCTTGGTCTCTCTCTCTCTCTGTCTCTTGGTCTCTCTCTGTCTCTGTCTCTTGGTCTCTCTCTGTCTCTTGGTCTCTCTCTCTCTGTCTCTTGGTCTCTCTCTCTCTGTCTCTTGGTCTCTCTCTCTCTCTGTCTCTTGGTCTCTCTCTCTCTCTGTCTCTTGGTCTCTCTCTGTCTCTGTCTCTTGGTCTCTCTCTGTCTCTTGGTCTCTCTCTCTCTGTCTCTTGGTCTCTCTCTCTCTGTCTCTTGGTCTCTCTCTCTCTGTCTCTTGGTCTCTCTCTGTCTCTCTGTCTCTCGGTCTCTCTGTCTCTCTGTCTCTCGGTCTCTCGGTCTCTTGGTCTCTCTGTCTCTCTGTCTCTTGGTCTCTCTCTCTCTCTCTGTCTCTTGGTCTCTCTCTCTCTCTGTCTCTTGGTCTCTCTCTCTCTCTGTCTCTTGGTCTCTCTCTCTCTGTCTCTTGGTCTCTCTCTCTCTCTGTCTCTTGGTCTCTCTCTCTCTCTGTCTCTTGGTCTCTCTCTGTCTCTGTCTCTTGGTCTCTCTCTGTCTCTTGGTCTCTCTCTCTCTCTGTCTCTTGGTCTCTCTCTCTCTCTGTCTCTTGGTCTCTCTCTGTCTCTGTCTCTTGGTCTCTCTCTGTCTCTGTCTCTTGGTCTCTCTCTGTCTCTTGGTCTCTCTCTCTCTCTGTCTCTTGGTCTCTCTCTCTCTCTGTCTCTTGGTCTCTCTCTCTCTCTGTCTCTTGGTCTCTCTCTGTCTCTGTCTCTTGGTCTCTCTCTGTCTCTTGGTCTCTCTCGGTCTCTCAGTCTCTCAGTCTCTCAGTCTCTCAGTCTCTCAGTCTCTCTGTCTCTCAGTCTCTCTCTCTCAGTCTCTGTCTCTCAGTCTCTCAGTCTCTCTGTCTCTCTGTCTCTCAGTCTCTCTGTCTCTCTGTCTCTCGGTCTCTCTGTCTCTCTGTCTCTCTGTCTCTCGGTCTCTCTGTCTCTCTGTCTCTCGGTCTCTCTCTCTCTCTGTCTCTCGGTCTCTCTCTCTCTCTGTCTCTCTGTCTCTCTCTCTCTGTCTCTCGGTCTCTCTCTCTGTCTCTGTCTCTCTCTCTCTCTCTCTCTCTGTCTCTCGTCTCTCTCTCTCTCTGTCTCTCGGTCTCTCTCTCTCTGTCTCTCGGTCTCTCTCTCTCTGTCTCTTGGTCTCTCGGTCTCTCGGTCTCTGTCTCTTCGGTCTCTCTGTCTCTCTGTCTCTTGGTCTCTCTGTCTCTCTGTCTCTTGGTCTCTCTGTCTCTGTCTCTCGGTCTCTCGGTCTCTCGGTCTCTCGGTCTCTCTGTCTCTCTGTCTCTCTGTCTCTGTCTCTGTCTCTGTCTCTCTCTCTCTGTCTCTTGGTCTCTCTCTCTCTCTTGGTCTCTTGGTCTCTCTCTCTCTCTCTGTCTCTCTCTCTCTCTCTCTCTCTCTCTCTCTCTCTCTCTCTCTCTCTCTCTCTCTCTCTCTCTCTCTCTCTCTCTCTCTCTCTCTCTCTCTCTCTCTCTCTCTCTCTCTCTCTCTCTCTCTCTCTCTCTCTCTCCACTCAAGGTCTGACAGGGCTCTCTCAGTGGCTGTAATGGCCCTGGCGCTGTCATGTCGTCTCATCCAGTCCCATTAGGGCCTATTACTTCCTGACTGGCATGTTCTTAACTACCCCTCTCATTGGCACAGAGTACTACTGACTGAGCCTGAGGAGATGGACCTGCCTATGGCAGCCCCAGTTGCCCTTCTTGGTCTGGACACTGCCCGGACACAGGGGGCAGCATGTCATTATGAAGAGTGGTGCTCAGGACAAGCCGTACTGCGTGCCACCCTCCTTCCATCCCTGCATTATATCTGGGTTTGATGTAAGCCTAGAGGGCTTGGTGGTGGCGGTGGGTGCGGAGGAGGCAGGCAGAGAGAGTAGGTCTCATGCTGGGTAGTGCCAGGGGCGAGCCGTAGGTGGATGCCAGTCCTGCCACTCTGACAACCACTGGGGAAGGTGGTGATGGAGGGAAAGAAGAGTGGCTGCTGCTGTTGCTGCTGCTGCTGCTGCTGGAGGCAGTCGAGAGAAGTTATGGATACGCAGAGTTGTGTTAAAGATCAGATGTGACTAGGAGGTTATTGGAGGATAGTATGGAATAATCGGATTAGCCCGTGACCATGCCTGTGAGGGGAGAGGATGTTTAGGGAGCAGTAAGTTGAGGCTGCCTTAGCCTCAGTTGACTCAAGGGGTTGAAATGCTTTGACCTATCCCTGCCCTTCTGCTCCCAGATACGGCTGGCAGAACTGGAGATATGTCGGAAAAATATAAAATCACTACTTTTATCCCCAGCCAATCAGGTCACTCCAGTAGCAGTGGTCTACAGTGCCTCTGGCTTTGTCCTTATCAGTCCTTCAGGATTGAGGAGATGCTACTGGTCAGAATTGGAGATGGCAGTGCAGGACCTTGGGCAGTTAAATGCAACTGCTGTTTTGCTCCATGATGAAGACAGGTGACACTTCCCCCTATGGCAGGGCCAACACCAGGGGAAATCCTATCAGGCCAATCCCAATGGCTCCTTCCAAATCCTCTCTGCTAAGCACCCCATGTCACTAACTATCACTCACACACAATTAACCCACAGACGGTAAACACACACATTTACAAACACACACAGAAAGTAAATGCAATGAAATCATATTCACACTTTACCCCAAACACACACAAAGCCCTTACCCCCTAGGATGCATGGCTGATTGGCTGGCACCATAGTGACCTAAGTTACCCTGCCAGAAAGTGATAAAGGCTCTCTTTCATCAGAGTCAAGCTCTATCCCCTGGGGACCATAAATGAACCCTGGATGACCCACTATGGGGTCAGCAGCCAATAGGATGCTTTTTACTGTGCCCTGTATCTGGTACCACCATGGCTGTGTCCTAATGGCAGCCTACTCCATTTTAAAGTGCACTTATTTTGACCAAAGCCCTATTGTTCCTGGTCAAAAGTAGTGCACCATGTAAGGGAATAGGGTGCCGCGTGGTACTCACCCCTTGTCAACGGATGCCCATTACCGTCTCCTAGATCAGGTAGCACTGTGGTCGTGGAGATCTTTCATGAGCCATTCATCTTCCCTCAGGAGGGTAAAGACTAGCCTGCAGCCCAGATGGTAACCTGTTCCCGATATAGTGCACTACTATGGGCCCTGGTGAAAAGTGAAGCACTACGTACAATAGGGCATAGGGTGCCATTTGGGACACGGCCTCGAGGCGGAATGGGCTCATGAGAATATGAGTTGCTGAGAAAGTAACCAGACTTCACATAGATCTGAAAGTCACCCCGCGCAGAGAGAAAGGCCTGTCGTACACACTCAGCCCTAAAAAGTGTGAAACGTGCTCATTCTGTCAGCTTAGTTCATACTATCATGTCAGTGTGTTTCAGAGAGAGAGAGAGAGAGAGAGAGAGAGACTCAGTGGTCTACAGTGCATTTGTCTAACATAGGTTGTATCCCAAATGAAACACTATGCCCCATATTAGTGTACTACTTTTGACCAGAAGTGTTTAGACTTTTCTGTGTGTGTGGGTTGTGGGGAATGTGTGTGTGTTGTGTGTGTTTCGGGAGTGGATTTGGGCCATTGTCACGACAGGATCATAAGGGCATCTGGGTGTGTGCCTTTATTGGGCTGGGCTCCTGCACCACTGCTGTCCCATTTACCACTTTTCTTTCCACCTCCTCATCCCTTCATCCCCATACTCTCCTTCACTACTATCACACTATCCATCCATATTTGGCCTTGGGTGGGGGAGGGAGGGATGGAGGGATGGAGCGATGGGCAGGGTTGTTTTAGGGGGTTTTAAGTGTTATTGTCCACCACTCGGCTTAAGGGGTTATCGAGTGTGTTTAAATGGTGCTAGGAAGCCTGTGTTCTTCCTGCATACTCAGCTAGCCTGCCCAGCAGTGACCACCTTACCGGCAGGGTACGTTTATGAGAAACTAAAAAAGACCTACAAAAGGATGTCATGTACTTTGTTATCAGTTCCTTGTGCAACAAGCATCACCCGGGATGACAGGGTACACCATGGTCCCTCTCCCTTAAAACACTTACACACAAACAGTCATGCACTCGCACACACACACACGCACGCACAGGCATGCACGTGCACTGACACGAGGCTATTTAACCAAGGATAGAGTTAAGTGCATTCTGGTGAAAGGGGGAAGAAAAGGGAGCAAGTGAATAAATCAGTTAGATGAGGGCATAGGGTCTATTTCTGGACGTTCTCCTTAGAGCGGACCATGTCGCAACCCACTTCCTAGTAGCTGTAACGGTGGCATCCCTGACGGGCCAACACACACACACACACACACACACACACACACACACACACACAGACACAAACACATACGCATATATACACAGTTCTATCTGAGTACACAGGCACACACACACACTGACACACACTGATTCTCCACATCCCTAACTAACAACTCAACGGCAGCAACCCTGCAGGGACAAACAGAGCCAGAACAGCAGGCACTTGGGGAAGGAAGGTGTTCAGGATCACTGGTCACCACGGCGACAGGGACAACAAACAAAGGGACAAGGACAGGACACACTCAAAGCTTAGACCCAATCCCTATAGGCAGCAGCAGTTAAGGCTGATCAAGAGTAAACTTCTTATCCAAGCAGACACCGCGTCTCCTCGTCTTACTGCAGCGTTTCCCAAACTCGGTCCTCGGGACCCCAACGGTTGCACATTTTGGTTTTTGCTCTAGCACTACACAGCTGCTACATATTATCACAACTTGATGATTAGTTGATTACTTTAATCAGCTGTGTCGTGCTAGAGCAAAAAACAAAACGTGCAAACCTTGGGGTCCCGAGGACCGAGTTTGGGAAATCCTGCCTTAGCGCCTGGCTGCTTCTCTATTGTGCTGGTTCTTTTTCAAATATCTATTTTTCCCTCGTCTCCCACTCTTTTCAGAAATTCACCTGTTTAAGACAAACATTCAGACTGGCAGATAGGCAGACAGGCCTGTCGGGGCCCTTTTTCTTTCAGCTGCTGGAGAATGGTACATATCATATTACCATATTAGCAATGGATCAGACTTAGTTCTGGAGTTTCGCCAGTCCCTCGCAACGTTTCACCATGGAAACCTCCCCCAGACTAGCCATGTGATTGGCTTGTGCACTCAACAGTCATGCAGACCGTCTGTCTTACAATACGCACAATATTTCCAGCATAAATATGGGAGGAGGATGGAAGCATTAAAAAGAGTGATGGCAGAATTTAAGGAAGTCAAGGAGAGCTGATTTCTCTCTCGTCTTCATAGTGATTCTGCCCTGTAGTGGTAATAACAGAGACTTTCCCATTACAGCATGAGAGAAACCACACACACACACACACACACACACACACACACACACACACACACACACACACACACACACACACACACACACACACACACAAAACACACACACACCATGCAATCCATCTGGGAGCTAGTCAGCTAGGCTTTAACCCGTCTGTCTGAAAACTGTTGGGAGTTCATAAGAATATTCCACCACAAATCAAACGTCAGAGGGGGATAATAATGCTCCTCCATCGTTCCTCATCTCTCTTTTCCAGCATTTTCAAAAGCCTGGGACAGAAGATAGAGGGACAGATAGAGAACTGACATCAACAGCTAGCCGTACATAAAAAATGCCAGCTAAATGCCACTACTGGACATGTTCTCTGACCCTCTCTGTATCAGAGAGGGTCCTCGAGTACCCCCAACAGAACACATTTTCATTGTATCCCTGGACAAGCACACCTCATTCAACTCAATGAGGGCCTGATGATTAGTTGACAAGTTGAATCAGGTGCGCTTGTCCAGGGATACAATGAAAATGTGTTCTGTTGGGGGTACTGGAGGACCAGGGTTGGGAAACACTGCACTAGCGCACACCCTGTCAAACACGCACACATAAATTTGCACGTGCACACATAGGTGAGCACGAAGGCACACACACATGCACACACACAAAAGAGGATGACATTTTGACTTTCCTTTTCTCAGAGCAGAAAGAGCAGCAAAGACTGCTTTCTTTAGCCTGGCTCTATTGCCTTTATAAATGTAATTGGAAAGCTGGGAAATATAGAATAAAACAAAACAAAGCTAGCAGCCGTCCTTTTTCGACTGCATTGTTACTGTAGATACGAGCAATACTCTCTCATAGCCCTCTCGCCTTCACAGGGCCTTTATATGTGCCATATGAGGAATGTAAACTGGGAATTCTCCTTCAAACAGTGTTTGTTTGCTGCTTTTTTTCTCGATTCAGCTCTCATCTCATCCCTCCAGTGTTGTTTAAGAAAGGGATCTAGGTTAGGATGGCTGGGCAAACAATGGTATGTAAAACGGATGTATACTTTAGCCTTTATCAAGGTGATATACATTGAGTCCAACACGGCATAGTCGGCAGTGTGATGCTTGAAATTAACAGTTTCTTTGTGTGCAAAGAACAAGGTAGACAGACTCGGAAATGTTTGAACTAGAAATCTACTTGGCTGGTGCATTGTGTGTCAGAAAGCAATGTTAAACAGAGGGAGTAAAACCCAACTGGGAGCCTCGAAGCTCACCGTGGTTATTTGATCCGATATGTGTGACTGTGACTGTTGAATACACAAACAGAGAAACGAAACGTTCCAAAGCCCGTTTTAGCTCATGCCACACCATCTAACCTCAGTGGCAGTGCAGTGCTGATATGTTTAATGAAGTGATTAGTATCAAAATGAAGACAGACAGACGGTGGAATGAAGCTATGGATGAGAGGACTATGGTCTGAATTCAAAACTGAGGGAAGAGAGAGAGGAGGGAGCGGGTTCCAGGCATAATAGGCCTCATGTTATTACCAAATGATATAGATAGATCAGCAATGTATAACCGATAATGGCAGGGGCACAACTTTCACTGGGGACGGGGGGACATGACACCCCTACATTCTAAAATAGCATTTTTGTCCCCGACCAGTTTTATCAATGCACTGTGATACACAGCACCGGTGTGCTTTAGGACCATGCGGACGCCTCAGAGAGGTAGTCTGTTTTCCGGTTACAGCCAGCAGAATTTAGGACCGCATGCACACCACAGTGCATGTGGACAGGCTGTGTGAAGGCAAAGCTTCTGAAAGGATGGTGTATAGGACCAGCACTGGAGAGATGATCAGAGGCAGCTGCTGTCTGTGTTGCACTTTTTCTCAGAGTTGTAAAAGCAAGCAGAGCAGAAATGGGCTACTCTTTAGTTGACTGATCAAGCTGGCAAGGTAACTGCTGTTTGACTGTCAAAAAATATTTATTCCCAGTGCTGAGCTAGTAGTGTAACTGACATGTTATGTTAGCTAATGTTTCATCCCTTCTCGACTGAAGTGAATGAACTAGCAACTAGAAGTTAGTTTGCTAGCTAGTAGCTACTACAGCCAGTTCAGCTCAAGCTTGCATCTAGCAATCTGTCAGATAGCAATATCTAACAGCTGTTATGTGTATGGACATGTTTTATTGCCTTTGTTTTGTCCCATTTCAACAGAAGTACATTTGATGATGTACCATTGTACCATTAGCTAGAGCTAGCCAAACATTGTCTAACATTAGCTTGCTAGCTAGATTACTTTTTATCTATAATATTTGCCTGAACCACACTAGACCTGAATCAAACTATGAAACCAGCTGCCAAACGATTGAAGACCAATATTCAGATTTTTTTTCAGGACAATGTGAGTTTTTATTAGTCAGTAGAGCAATGTAACGTTGTTGATCTGACAGTTTCCCTAGCTAATGCCCTACTTTTCACACTGACATGGTATGAACAGCTCTACAGGCTTCACTGTCGTGGTGCACAGTCAGTACACAACACTATGCTCATCATGTCTTAGCAGGATCAGATGGTGACAGGTGTCCCAGCATGATCATACAGCCAGGGAAGACCAGTCTACGGAGCTCAGGTGAATTTTGCAATATATTATAACAATCAGTGAATTGGTACAATGTTCGATCTTGAGTTGGTGGGTAGGCTACAGTCTGGGATCTGGGAATAATAGTCATTTCAATAATTGAACCATTGATTCTATCCATGGATAATATCATGTATAAATCTACACCAAGGTAATTCTTTGTCATGCCTCATCTGCACAGGACAGATGGTGACAGGGGTCTCATCGGGGTCAGGCAGCCAGGGTAGACCAGTCTGTGACAGCGCAGAGGTGAACTACTGCCGATGCAACACTTTATTCTCTCTGTGCAGCAAACACTGGACAAGCAAGAAGCTTCAAATCACGGACAATATTTTAAGGCAGTCTGACGAACCTCTGAAGTTGATTTCCAAACTGTATCAAGGGTTGATAGAGGCTTTTCCCGGTGAGACAAAACATGACAAATAAATATGTGAGGAAGACCTGGGAGACACTATTGATGATGATGAAGGGAAACATATATGTTAGAATGTCGAGTCATGTTCATATAATAAACATAAATTCATGCAGTTTAAGACCATCCATTGAACGTACTATATGCCAGTGAACCTGAATATCATGCACTCAGAAATTGTATCCTTCTGCTGGAGTTGTAAAACACAAAAAAGGGACATATTTGCATATGTTATGGTCTTGTGAAGGCCGGCTGAATTCTGGCAAAGACTATGTTCTTTTATCTCAGCATGTCTACAGAGTCTCCCTTCTCCCTGTTTTTGTTTGCTTGGAAATACTGCAGACTGTTCTCAGAAGAAACTGTTTAACCAAGCATTTACAGTGGCTAAGAAATGGAGTGCTATTAATTTGAGGGTTGGTTATCCTCCCACAATGGATGGAATCAATGTCCAGTTATGTATCACAAGATATGATTTATTACAAGATTATGGGTATTACTGCACAACTTTCATAAGGTCTGGATGCCTTGCAGGGAATACTGTACGACAAAAGGAGTCTGTATTGAAAACATGCCCACGTCAGAGGAGATCGCTATTTAGGCAACCCCTAGCTGCTGGGCTGCTCAGTCCTGGCCCTGGGGGTCTACCGTACTGTTGGTTGTCACTCTGGCCTTGGCGTAACACACCTGAAACCAATAATTCTTATTTCACTAAGATCCTACGGCTGAGTGGGGTGTGATGGGTTGGGGGCGCTGCAGGGCCTTCGACTCCTAGGTGAAGGATGGGGTGACCCCGCTATGTGGTGTGCAAGTAAAAAGAGCTCTGCAGTACTATTAGGCCTATGATATGAAATTCACTGAACAAAAATGTAGTTCATTCTTATCATTCACTTAAACATATTTAATAATGATATCTTACCTAGCTTGATGACTGTGGGCATTTTTGCTTACTTTTTGTTGTTCTAAATAGAGATGGCTAGAAGGGCCATGGGACTAATTCGATTGTGTATAGATTATCTTTAGATGCCCCAGAAAATGGGAGGACCCCAAGACCCCACCAAGTTATGTCCCCCCACTTCTAAGACCAAAGTTGTGCCCCTGGATGATGGTGTTATCAAACCTAACCAGTTGGCCTGTAAATCGAAGGGCCATTGTTTAACCTGGCTGCGGAGAACCAATGAGTACAATTGTCGTTTTCCCCTTGAAATGTCTGAATATCGAAGCCCAATAATAGACCTAGCTTAGGTCTCTCTCAAGGCAGGCAGCCATTTGCGGATACCGCCAACGTGCCAGCGATAACGGACTGATAGGAACTATAATGACGGTATCTGTCAACACAATATATAACTGTTTACTTATTCATGGATGGATTACGGCTACTTACTCAACCAATTCGCTTCCATTTGCGAGGCATCACTGTACTAGATAAGCGTTAATGATGCATTAGCTGTCCAGAAGCGTCGAGGTACACTGTCCTCTCCTCAGAGGACCGTTTCATCATCTTAACAGCCTAGTGTTGCTACAAAGTTTATTGCTAGAAATAGTCAAGCTAACAAAGGATTCAGGTAGGCATATGCTGCACACAATGTTATGGGCAGCATCCCTCTTAATTCAGGCTGGTCTCCTAGACTGGACATAGTAAATAAATATCCGGGACACTCAAATGTGTATGATATGTTACGTTTAGTATAGTAACATGATACAGTTAAAGGGCAATTCTGCCACTTTTCAACCTCATATCCAGCATCAAACCAGTATCTATATACATGAAAACAGCATTGTGGTTAAATAAAAAGACAAGAAGAAAGTGTTTCTCTGTGACATCACAGAGTAGGATTAAAAGTTTTAAAAAATGATTTTCAAAACCTGAAAGGAGTTTCTAGCCCAAAGGGTGGGTATGTTCTTGTTCCCCATGTCACCGTGAATCTCATCTCATAGTGTTTGAAAATCACTTCATTTTTATGTTTTACCTTTTGATGATGTCATCGGGTAGAACTTTTTTTTACCTTGGCAGTTTTCACATATGTTGACACTGATATTGTGCTGGAGATAATGAAAATGAAGTTAAAAAGTGGTGAAGTTGCCCTTTAAGGCAAAAACTAAAGCAGGGTGGTTAGTTGGTTGGGTGGGCGTATAATGCAAACGTCTACTAAACAAAAGGTTGAGTGTTTGAATCTCATCAAGGACAACTTTAGCTACTTAGCAACTTTGCAACTACAGTATATATACAAAAGTATGTTGAAAGCAATTCAAATTAGTGCATTCAGCTATTTCCGCCACAACCGTCTCTGGCAGGTGTGGAAAATAGAGCACACAGCCATGCAATTTCCATAGACAAACATTGGCAGAAGAATGGCCTTACTGAAAAGCTCAGTGACTTTTAACGTGGCACTGTCATAGGATGCCACCTTTCCAACATGTCAGTTTGTCAAATTTCTGCCCTGCTAGAGCTGCCCCGGTCAACTTTAAGTGCTGTTATTGTGAAGTGGAAATGTCTAGGAGCAACAACGGCTCAGCTGCAAAGTGATAGACCACACAAGCTCACAGAACGTGACCGCCGAATGCTGAAGCGCGTAGCATGTAAATATCGTCTGTCCTTAGTTGCAACACTCACTACCTAGTTCCAAACTGTCTCTGGAAGAATCGTCAGCACAATAACTGTTTGTTGGGAACTTCATGAAAATGGTTTTCCATGGCCGAGCAGCCGCACACAATAATCACCTTGCGAAATGTCACAGGGCGGCTGGAGTGGTGTAAATCTCACTGCCATTGGACTCTGGAGCAGTGGAAAAGTGTTCTCTGGAGTGATGAATCACCATCTGGTAGTCCGGTGGCCAAATCTGGGTTTGACGGATGCCAGGAGAACACTACCTGCCCCAATGCATAGTGCCAATTGTAAAGTTTGGTGGAGGAGGAATAATGGTCTGGGGCAGTTTTTCATGGTCCGGGCTAGGCCCCTTAGTTCCAGTGAAGGGTCTACTTAACACTACAGTATACAATGACATTCAAGACTATTCTGTGTTTCCAACATTGTGGCATCTGTTTGGGGAAGGCCTTTTCCTGTTTCAGCATGACAATGCCCCCATCCACAAAGTGAGATCCATACAGAAATGGTTTGTAGATATCAATGTGGAAGAACTTGACTGGCCTGCACAGAGCGCTGATCTCAACCCCGTCAAACACCTTTGGGATGAACGCCGACTGTGAGCCAGTGTCCGACCTCACTAATGCTCTTGTGGCTGAATGGAAGCAAGTCCCCACAGCAATGTTCCAACATCTAGTGGAAAGCCTTTGATGCTAAAACACGCATCCTGCAGTATGAGATGTTCGGGTTAATGTTAGGAGTTAGGTTAAATGGTTAGTGGTTAGGGTTAGGGGAAGGGTTAGCTAACTTGCCAAGTAATTGAAAAGTAGCTAAAAAGTTGTAAGTATACTACATGAACAAAATATATGGACAGTACCTGTCGTCGAACATCTCATTCCAAAATCATGGGCATTAATATGGAGTTGGTGCCCCCTTTGATGCTAAAACAGTCTCCACTTTTCTAGCATCAATGGGGGCACCAACTCCATATTAATGTAGTAACCAAAAAAGTGTATTATATATTTGAGATTCTTCAAATTGCCACCCTTTGCCTTGATGACAGCTTTGCACACTCTTGGCACTCTCTCAGCTTCATGAGGTACCCACCTGGAATGCATTTCAATTAACAGGTGTGCCTTCTTAAAAGATCATTTGTGGAATGTATTTCCTTATTGATGCTTTTGAGCCAATCAGTTGTGTTGTGACAAGGAAGATTGCCCTATTTGGTAAAATACCAAGTCCATAATATGGCAGGAAAAGCTCATATTAATAAGCAAAGAGAAATGGCAATCCATCATTACTTTAAGAAATGAAGGTCAGTCAATACGGAACATTTCAAGAACTTTGAAAGTTTCTTCAAGTGCAGTCGGAAAAACCATCAAGAGCTATGATGAAACTGGCTCTCATGAGGACCACCACAAGAGTTACCTCTGCTACAGAGGATAAGTTCATTAGAGTTTCCAGCCTCAGAAATGTCTTCACAGAGGTCATGTAACAGACACATCTCAACATCAACTGTTCAGAGGGGACTGTGTGAATCAGGCCTTCATGATCAAATTGCTACAAAGAAACCACTACTAAAGGACACCAATAACAAGACACTTGCTTTGGGCCAAGAAACATGAGCAATGGACATTAGACAGGTTGTCACGACTTCTACCGTAGTCGATGCCCCTCCTTGTTCGGGCGGTGCTCGGCGGTCGACGTCACCGGTCTTCTAGCCATCATTGATCCATTTTTCATTTTCCATTGGTTTTGTCTTGTCTTCCTACACACCTGGTTTCAATCCCATTCATTACCTGTTATGTATTTAACTCTCTGTTTCCCCTCATGTCTCTGTCAGAGATTGTTTGTTGTTCAGATTTCGTGTTGTTTGTATTGGTGCGCGACGGGGTCCTCGTACCCACTTTGTTTTATATTATTCATAGGTTTGGAGTGAAGTTTTGTTTAAAGTCATTAAATAACTCCATTCCACTAAGTTTGATTCTCCTGCGCCTGACTTCCCTGCCACCTATACACATGACTGACACAGGTGGAAATTTGGTCTGGAGTCCAAATTTGAGGTTTTTGGTTCCAACCGCCGCGTCTTTATGAAACGCGTTGTGGGTGAACGGATGACATACGCATTTGTATTTCCCACCGTAACAAATGGAAGAGGAGGTGTTATGGTGATGACACTGTCTGATTTATTTAGAATTCAAGACGCTTAACCAGCATGGCTACCACACCATTCGGCAGCGATAGGCCATCCCATCTGGTTTGGGCTTAGTGGGACTGTCATTTGTTAGCTGCAGGCTGTGTAGGGCTATTTTACCAAGAAGAAGAGTGAGGGAGTGCTGCATCAGATAATCTGGCCTCCACAATCCCGACCTCAACCAAATTGAGATATTTTGGGATGAGTCGGACCGTAGAGTGAAGGAAAAGCGGCCAACAAGTGCTCAGCATATGTGGGAACTCCTTCAAGACTATTGGAAAAGCATTCCAGGTGAAGCTGGTTGAGACAATGTCAAGAGTGTGCAAAGCAACGGGTGGCAACGGGTGGCTATTTGAAGAATCTGCATGACACTCTTTTGATTACTACTTTATTCCATATGTGTTATTTCATAGTTTTGATGTCTTCACTTTTATTCTGCAATGTAGAAAACAGTAAAAAATTCAGAAAAACCTTTGAATGAGTAGGTGTTCTAAAACTTTTGACCGTTAGTGTATACTTAATACAAATTATTTATTTTATTTAATTTCACAATTTAAAAATGTAAAAAATCTAACTGAATATGTTGCTCAAAATGTAAGTATATTTTGAGGATAACCAAAAATAGAGAACATTTTGTGATTGAACTCTTTGGTTTTAATTACCTTGTACTTCCTGAAATGCATTTCGCACCCATCACTCCTCCAACAAGCTGAAGCCTGTTTTTTTCGCCTGCCATACCGCAACACCGTCATTGTTGGATTTGACATCAACTAAGGTAAGAGCTGTTTTTACCATGATAAAGTATTGGATATCAGTTGATGACTCATAAATGTTTTTGGCTTGTATGCGGAATACAATTTGCTAGCCTGTCCTGTAACATTAAATCCAATGCTAGCTAACAAGTAATGTTATCCTTGAATATGGATAGCTTCCATACACAGAGACATAGCTAAAAGCTAGCTTGCTAACCTCGTTGCTTTTGTCATTTTAAAATCAAAGCGGATCGAGCTGGCCAATTGCCTCTAGAATTTAGAAATGGCTAAGATTAGCTATGTAGCTTGTTTTAACTCTGATTTGTAAGTTAGCTAGATAGATTTCGGGGGCTTCTAACCAAAAACATGCCTGACTCTGTTCTCATAATCGTGTATTGTGTAATGCAAAAATAAATGACGGTTCCAGCTATGGTGGTAATGTTAATTAAAGTCATGTCTGAGTACTGCTGTAGCTCTGTGTACATAACTAGCTAACGTTAGCTAGCAAGCTAGTAGTAACATTTAGCTAGCGAGTTAGCTACTAGGAAATCCCACGTTTTGCTAGCTAGCTATGTACATGGAGCTACAGCAGGACACATACATTACTAACTAGCTAATGACCACAACATTATTTTAATAGCATGTCAATATGTTTTCAGCAATTACATTGACTCCTTGCTAGTAGTGATGAGCAATTCATTGAAATTTCGGGTTGGTTACAGTTATGACATTGTTAATATTTCAATCTATCCTGGGTGTTCAAACTTCTAATTCAAAGGGGCACATGCACAAAGTGAGAATCACAGGTGATTTACGCTGCTGCTGTGTGCATAGTAAAGTGAAAAGGGAGCGATGTGCCAATGTGAGGAAATGTCACGTTCGTTGTATGGATGAGACCAAGGTGCAGCGTGATTTGAATACATCTTCTATTTATTAACGAAGAACACTTAAACTTACAAAACAACAAAGCTAACGTGAAGTTATATGATAAGTGCAGACACAGGCAACGAACACATATACACCAACCCACGAATTACCCAAAGAATATGGCTGCCTAAATATGGTTCCCAATCAGAGACTACGATAAACAGCTGCCTCTGATTGGTCTCAATCTAGGCAACCATAGACTTACAAAACACCTAGATAGTAACAACCCCATAAACATACAAAACCCCTAGACAGTACAAAAACACATACATCACCCACGTCACACCCTGACCTAACCAAAATAATAAACAAAACAAAGAATACTAAGGTCAGGGCGTGACAAATGTTAATATTTCAATAGTATGACATTTGATATTCATCTCTTAACAGGTGCACATGGAAAGCGAATCCCATAAGTCTTTGACAGTTTAACTTAAACGGTATGTATCACACTATATGCTTGATAAAAGTGAGGATGACATACATTAGGGCTACGTTTTAGCTATGTGGTTTAGGTGTGTTGTTACTGGTATAGGCTAATTGCCAAACATCTCGTCAGTGAGAATACTGCATCTCAGAATACTGCTAATATGTTTTTTTGCTTAGGCGTCTGCTCATGAAATGGCAGTGTAAGGTCTGCAAATCTGTGTCTCCCATAAAGGGGGATCTCCTGAAGCATTATAGTCTCCAACGTGGAACATTTGGTCGTCGGCATTCCCTACCACGTCTACGTCACAGTTGCCCTGGCTCTTCGCACACATCTATCTAGATGCCATGGAAATTAGGAAACTCTGGGGCCAGGAGTAGTCCCTTCTCTTACGTGTCAAGTTTGCAGCACCCATTATCCTACAGAGAAGGTGTGAATTCAACGTCGTCATCTGAAGAATCATGAAACTGTAGTATGTGTGTGTTTGATGGATGTGTGATTTCAGAACAAATATATACGGGAACATTACACACACAAGTTAATATTGTGACCATCTGGCAGATGCATAATACACAATTGTCCCAAAAAATTGGCATATACAATGTCTCAGTGAAATGCATAGATGACTTAGTGGAAGAGCTGCCGTTTTATATTGTGTTTTTGTTTTTTTCATGGTGCACAAGACGCCTGTCTGATTCGTGCCTGTCTGTGTGGAATAATCCATTGCGGAGACCACGAGGATGACACAGTTCATCACTCCTAAAACATGTAAAGTGAAATTATATATGGTTATATTATGTAAAATAATGGTGCAACACTAAAAACATTGAATATTATTTTACAACAAATGCACTTTCTCCCGCGCTGGATATGGTCGCTGTCCGTGGTTCTGAAGCATTATCTTCAGTGCACCGTAGAATTAGCGCTTTCCCTGTGTTGCTATGTGCATAATAGCAAAATGAACCATCCTATTGGGATTGATAACAATGCGGAGGCAGCACAGCAGAGTTGAGGAAGCCCTTGCTTAGCCTCATTGTCTAAGAAAGTAGGTCTATAATCAATAGCCTAACTGTTAAATGTGCATGGGTTTATAAATCATCCATATATATCTACATAAATAAGACAGATCTAGCTTCTGTTGCCTGGTTGAGTGTTTTTTTTAATAGCCTACTTATTCCATGAGAACCAAGGCTTATGCAATGGCAAAATGTTGGTGAAAGCAATTTCACAGATATGGCTGTTTTTAATCTTTTACTGTGCTTTAATAAAGGCTTTACAATTGTTTTCCGTTAGAACAGACTGGTATTACTTTTAATTTACAGTGGCAAGAAAAAGTATGTGAACCTTTTGGAATTACCTGGATTTCTGCATAAATTGGTCATCGAATTTGATCTGATCACGTCAATAGACAAACATAGTGTGCTTAAACTAATAACACACAAATGATTGTATTTTTCTTGTCTATATTGAATACATAATTTAAACATTCACAGAGTAGGTTGGGGAAAGTATTTGAACCCCAAGGCTAATGATTTCTCCAAAAGCTAATAGGAGTCAGGGGTCAGCTAACCTCGAGTCCAATCAATGAGACAAGATTGGAGATGTTGGTTAGGGCTGCCTTGCCCTATACAATCCATCACAAAATTTGAGTTTGCTATTCACAAGAAGCATTGCCTGATGTGAACCATGCCTCTAACAAAAGAGATCTCAGAAGACCTAATATTAAGAAATGTTGACTTGCATAAAGCTGGAAAGGGTTACAAAAGTATCTCTAAAAGCCTTGATGTTCATCAGTCCATGGTAAGACAAATTGTCTATAAAAATAAAATAAAAGTTCAGCACTGTTGCTACTCTCCTTAGGAGTGTCCGTCCTGCAAAGATGACTGCAAAGAGCACAGCGCAGAATGATCAATGAGGTTAAGAAGAATCCTACAGTGTCAGCTAAAGACTTACGGAAATCTCTGGAACATGCTAACATCTCTGTTGATGAGGCTACAATACGTAAAACACTAAACAAGAATGGTGTTCATGGGAGAACCACGGAAGAAGCCACTGCTGTCCAAAAAAAATTGCAAATAAATTCATTAAAAGTCCTACAATGTGATTTTCTGGATTCTTTTTCTCATTTTGTCTGTCATAGTTGAAGTGTACCTATGATTAAAATGACAGGCCTCTCATCTTGTTAAGTGGGAGAACATGCACAATTGGTGGCTGACAAAATACTTTTTTTGCCCCACTGTATATATATATTGTTGAACTGAAACAGTTTTACAAAGAGGAGTGGTCCAACATTTCTCCTGACCGTTGTTCAGGTCTGATCTGCAACTACAGAAAATGTTGGTTGAGGTTAATTCTGCCAATAGAGGGTCAACCCAGTTATTAAATCCAAGGTTTCTCATACTTTTTCCAACCTGCACTGTGAATGTTTACACGGTGTGCTCAATAAAGACATGAAAACGTATAATTGTTTGTGTGTTATTAGTTTAAGCAGACTGTTTGTCTATTGTTGTGACACATTCTATGAGCAATTTCTGCAGGAATCCAGGGTAATTCCAAAGGGTTCACATACTTTTCTTGCCACTCTATGTAGTGTTGTTTACACTCTTCCAAACAGCCATAAAAATAATATTGTAATCTAACAGCACCTGTTTGTCACAGATAATACAGCCACTCTCGCTCCTACACCCTCATTTTTATTATTGTTATTATTACAATTATTATTATTATGATCATCATTGTAATAACTCAAGTCACTGTCTTTAGTCGGCTTAGTATAGCAGCCTTGTATAACCAACATCGAGCTGTTGGCCTAAGAGCGCATCCTGTTTAGTCTTAATACCATAACTTACTTAGGCCTATCTTTCAATATATAGGCTACTGTATCAATCACTCAATCATTCATTAGTTCATGCCATCACCCAGCATACGAGACATTCATGCTTTGAAATGTAATTAAGCATTTTAGTTTTCAAATGAAATAAATGGAGTTTTGAATAATTCGCCTAAACAAAAAAGAAAATGCATTTCGTGAATGCAACTGTTTTTAATCTGCTGTTGTACAAGCTTTATATATTTATTTTTTCTCTCTTTAGAACAGACTCTCTGGTACACTTTTCTTGTTTACACTGTTCCAAATGGTCAGTAAAAATAATAATATTGTAATCTAACAGCAGCAGTTTGGCACACATATTACTCAGGCAACGCTTGCTCCTATACCCTCCTTTTTCTTCATCGGCAGTATTTTCGACAACTAAGTAAAATGTCTTCCACAGATCTGACTTCCCCTTTCCCTACTGAGGAACCAGTAAACATTTGTTTGAGTTTCTTTTTCACGTCGTCCGCATCCATGCTGCTGTCAGGCGTCACTGTGTTTGGATTTTGTTATAACTAATTTATTCATGTGATTATGATAGGCTATAGGTCAGGCCCTATTGGTCACATGCAAACATGTTTCACATAAATAGAGCAAGGGTTGAGGGAATAGGGAATGATTTTCCTAAACAAATTAGGGATTTCAGTGATATAACTTTTCAGTCAGAAACAAGTAAGAAACTAAATGGCTGTAATTATGTGGCAGCTTCAGCAAGGACAGCACAATAAACACTTGCTCTGCTATGGTGCCTATTCACTGCAGTAGGGAGGAGAGCAAGACAACATGCGCCAGTTACACAGGGACTCACTGTCATTTTTTTAACAGTGTAAACATCGGGTACTTCTTGAGTCATTTGTGTCTTAATTATTTAACCAAACGGTGTGCTTAAAGCATCAGACAAGCTCAGTGCATACAGTGCCTTGCGAAAGTATTCGGCCTCCTTGAACTTTGCGACCTTTTGCCACATTTCAGGCTTCAAACATAAAGATATAAAACTGTATTTTTTTGTGAAGAATCAACAACAAGTGGGACACAATCACGAAGTGGAACGACATTTATTGGATATTTCAAACTTTTTTAACAAATCAAAAACTGAAAAATTGGGCGTGCAAAATTATTCAGCCCCTTTACTTTCAGTGCAGCAAACTCTCTCCAGAAGTTCAGTGAGCATCTCTGAATGATCCAATGTTGACCTAAATGACTGATGATGATAAATACAATCCACCTGTGTGTAATCAAGTCTCCGTATAAATGCACCTGCACTGTGATAGTCTCAGAGGTCCGTTAAAAGCGCAGAGAGCATCATGAAGAACAAGGAACACACCAGGCAGGTCTGAGATACTGTTGTGAAGAAGTTTAAAGCCGGATTAGGATACAAAAAGATTTCCCAAGCTTTAAACATCCCAAGGAGCACTGTGCAAGTGATAATATTGAAATGAAAGGAGTATCAGACCACTGCAAATCTATCAAGACCTGGCCGTCCCTCTAAACTTTCAGCTCATACAAGGAGAAGACTGATCAAAGATGCAGCCAAGAGGCCCATGATCACTCTGGATGAACTGCAGAGATCTACAGCTGAGGTGGGAGACTCTGTCCATAGGACAACAATCAGTCATATATTGCACAAATCTGGCCTTTATGGAGGAGTGGCAAGAAGAAAGCCATTTCATAAAGATATCCATAAAAAGTGTTGTTTAACGTTTGCCACAAGCCACCTGGGAGACACACCAAACATATGGAAGAATGGTCAGATGAAACCAAAATTGAACTTTTTGGCAACAATGCAAAACGTTATGATTGGCGTAAAAGCAACACAGCTCATCACCCTGAACACAACATCCCCACTGTCAAACATGGTGATGGCAGCATCATGGTTTGGGCCTGCTTTTCTTCAGCAGGGACAGGGAAGATGGTTAAAATTGATGGGAAGATGGATGGAGCCAAATACAGGACCATTCTGGAAGAAAACCTGATGGAGTCTGCAAAAGACCTGAGACTGGGACGGAGATTTGTCTTCCAACAAGACAATGGTCCAAAACATAAAGCAAAATCTACAATGGAATGGTTCAAAAATAAACATATCCAGGTGTTAGAATGGCCAAGTCAAAGTCCAGACCTGAATCCAATCGAGAATCTGTGGAAAGAACTGAAAACTGCTGTTCACAAATGCTCTCCATCCAACCTCACTGAGCTCGAGCTGTTTTGCAAGGAGGAATGGGAAATAAATTCAGTCTCTCGATGTGCAAAACTGATAGAGACATACCCCAAGCGACTTACAGCTGTAATCGCAGCAAAAGGTGGCGCTACAAAGTATTAACTTAAGGGGGCTGAATAATTTTGCACGCCCAATTTTTTCAGTTTTTGATTTGTTAATTTTTTTTGAAATATCCAATAAATGTCGTTCCACTTCATGATTGTGTCCCACTTGTTGTTGATTCTTCACAAAAAAATACAGTTTTATATCTTTATGTTTGAAGCCTGAAATCTGGCAAAAGGTCGCAAAGTTCAAGGGGGCCGAATACTTTCGCAAGGCACTGTATGTAGTTGATTGTATTCAAACACATAGGGTGTCTGTCTATACTGTATATGGAAGAATATGTTTAAAACACAAGAACAGCATGACTCTCGGTCTACCAAGATTGTTTGGGGTCGGGGACAGCCCTACTGGCAATACAGATTTGCATCCATTGGTCACAGATACCTTAAAAAAAAGGTAGGGTGTGAATCAGAAAACCAGTCAGTATCTGGTGTGACCACCATCTGCCACATGCAGCGTGACATCTCCTTGGCATAGAGTTGATTATGCTGTTGATTGTGGCCTGTGAAATGTTGTCCCACTCCTCTTCAATGTCTGTACAAAGTTTTTAGATATTGGTGGGAACTGGAACACGCTGTCATACACGTCAATCCGGAGCATCCCAAGCATGCTCAATGGGTGACATGTTTGGTGAGTATGCAGGCCATGGAGGAACTGGGTCATTTTCAGCTTGCAGGAATTGTGTACAGATCCTTGCGGTATGGGGCCATGCATTACTGTGCTGAAACATGAGGTGATGGCGGAAGATGAATAGAACGACAATGGGCCTCAGTATCTCGTCACGGTATCTCTGTGCATTAACCCTCCGGCTGTGTTCCGGTCGAATTGGACCGATTTACAAGTTCTCTCTTTGAACAATGTGGTTAATTTAATCTGATTATCATAAGGTTTCATGACTTTGTCCACACACGGCATCTGAACACACAAAATACATTTGGATGATATTCATAACATTTTGGGTGTTTTATTTAACTTTTGTATGCCTGTGGTGTTCCCAGTCAAATATGACTGGTCATTAGAAATGAATGGGTGAGACAAGAATTAGTGCATAAAATTGAGTTCAGGCACATGCCCATTCATCAGATGGACACACTTCCTCTCCCAGATCCCCACATATTTTTTTTTGAGCACACACACACCTCACTCCCCTTCTTGGCTTCCGTAGCAACCCCTACGGGAACCTCTCCCCAATAGAATCTTCCCCCACGGGAACTACACCTGTTGGCATTCTCACAAACAATCGCAACATTTTTTCAATAATATCTAGAAATGTTCTCACAGCTTTGCATATAAATCTTTTTTGAGGCTTTGCTCAAAATTAATTCTGTGGCAGCACAATGACCAAACGATATACTGTATGTGAGGCTCTTGATCACATCTTTGATCATGAGAGTCCTTGTTAAACTTTGACACGAAGTAGTCTGTAATAAATAGCACAATATGTTTAATCTGAGTATTTGTTATAGTCAAAATAATTCATACATTAGGCTTTTTTTAAACTCAAAAACGAGTTGTATGAGCTCAGGTCAATGAGGCCTACAGGCCATAAATAGCAAATAGAAGTTCAAAACTTGTAATGTTCACAAGAACTTAAGTTGATAAAAAGATCTAACACAACATTAGGTGATAATATATGTATTATTATGGATTTATAAACAGCTATAATGGGGGAGGGGGTCATTTTGGACCAGGAACACAGACTTAATTAACATGAAACAAACACAACAGGAGGGTTAAAATTGGCATCGATAAAATGCAATTGTGTTCGTTGTCCGTAGCTTATGCCTGCACATACCACAACCCCACCGCCAACATGGGGCTCTCTGTTCACAACTCTGACATCAGCAAACTGCTCATCCACACGATGCCATACACGCTGTCTGCCATCTGCCCAGTACAGTTCAAACCAGGATTAATCAATGAAGAGCACACTTCTCCAGTGTGCCAGTAGCCATCGAAGTGAGCATTTGCACATTGAAGTTGGTTACGACGTCGAACTGCAATCAGGTCAAGACCCTGGTGAGGACGACGAGCAAGCAGATGACCTTCCCTGAGATGGTTTCTGACAGTTACTGCAGAAAGTCTTTGGTTGTGCAAACCCACAGTTTCGTCAGCTGTTTGGGTGACTGGTCTAAAACAATCCATCAGGTGAAGAAGCTGGATGTAGAAGTCCTGGGCTGGATTGGTTACACGTGGTCTGCGGTTGTGATGCCGGAAGAATGTACTACCAACTTATCTAAAACAATGTTTATGGTAGAGAAATTAACACTCAATTCTCTGGCAACAGCTCTGGTGGATATTATTATAGTGAGAATGGCAATTGCACGCTACCTCAAAACTTGAGACATCTGTGGAATTGTGTTGTGTGACAACTGCACATTTTAGATTGGCCTTTTATTGTTCCCAGCACAAGGTGCACCTGTGTAACGAGCATGCTGTTTAATCAACTTCTTGATATTACACACCTGTCAGGTGGACGGACCATCTTGGCAAAAGAGAAATGCTCACTAACAGGGATGTAAACAAATTTGTGCCATTTTTTTTGAGAAATAAGCTTTTTGTGCATATGGACATTTTCTGGGATCTTTTATTTCAGCTCATTAAACATTGGACGGACACTTTACATGTTGTGTTTATGTTTTTGTTCAGTGTAGTACTGCAAGGTATGATTCATGTTATGATGGTAAATATTTCAAGCAAAGTTACTTTCATGCTGGACAAGAATAAAGAATCTCTCTAGTCCTCTTTGTTGATGATTTTGAGGTGTTGAACCCACTTGGAACTTCAAGATGAAAAAATAAATAAATAACAGGAGTGTATTAGGTATTGGCAAATGTACCATCCAATTGCAATCTGCACTAACATAAATAAACAGCGCATTCGGAAAGTATTCAGACCCCTTGACTTTTTCCACACTTTGTTACATTACAGCCTTATTCTAAAATTGATCAAATATTTTTTCCCCTCATCAATCTACACACAATACCCCATAATGACAAAGCAACAAAAAAAATGTAAGACATTTTTGCAAATGTATTAAAAACAAAAACTGAAACATAACATTTACATAAGTATTCAAGACCTTTTACTCAGGACTTTGTTGAAGCATCTTTGGCAGTGCTTACAGCCTCGAGTCTTCTTGGGTATGATGCTACAGTACAAGTATGGCACAGCTGTATTTGGGTAGTTTCTCCCATTCTTCTCTGCAGATCCTCTCAAGCTCTGTCAGGTTGGATCGGGAGCGTCGCTGCACAGTTTTTTAAGGTCTCTCCAGAGATGTTAGATTCCAGGCTCTTACTTACCGATTGTATTGTCCCCATGAGGAAATGTTGTTGCAGTGTCATGTACACGTTTGAAGTGGTGTTTAAACACAAAACAAAATGAACAATACAACTTTCATAACAGTTACTTACCAATAAAAAAAGACTAGCCTGCTGGCTTTACTGAATCGATAGGAACATTAGCCCCAGCTATTTAGGAGGGATATCACACCTGGCACAAATGATTGTCTAGTTGTGTTTTTCCTGCTGAGGGGTGCCCTATACCTGCACCCTGAGGGGAGTGGTTCAAAGTCCAGGTACAGGGGGTGGCTTGGGTCTAAAATGATTGTGTGAGCCTTACGGAGGTCCCTGACCTTAAAGATCTCATCCAGGTTGTCTGTTTGACTCCAAGTACCGTGCTTGCTGTGGTGATAATCCTTCTCAGCATTTTTCTCTGGCTGACAGTGGCATTGCCAAACCAACAAACAATACAAGAAGTTATAATACTCTCAATGAAAAATGTGTAAAACAGAGTCAGTATAGTACAGTCTACATTAAATGATTCCAGCTTTTTGAGAAAGTACAGTCTCTGTTGGCTCTTTTTGTAGATCAGGTCTGGCTGGGCCACTTGTCCCAAAGCCACTCCAAATTGTCTTGGCTGTCTGCTTAGGGTCGTTGTCCAATTGGAAGGTGAACCTTCGTCCCAGTCTGAATTGCAAAAAAAAAGCCATATATTAGGTCTGGCTGGGCCACTCAAGGACATTCAAAGACTTGTCCCAAAGCCACTCCAAATTGTCTTGGCTGTCTGCTTAGGGTCGTTGTCCAATTGGAAGGTGAACCTTTTTCCCAGTCTGAATTGCAAAGAAAAAGCCATATATTAGGTCTGGCTGGGCCACTCAAGGACATTCAAAGACTTGTCCCAAAGCCACTCCAAATTGTCGCGGCTGTCTGCTTAGGGTCATTGTCCAATTGGAAGGTGAACCTTCATCCCAGTCTGAATTGCAAAGAAAAAGCCATATCTCAGACTGGCCAATAAAAATAAAAGATTGAGATGGGCAAAAGAACACAGACACTGGACAGAGGAACTCTCTCTGCCTAGAAAGCCAGCATCCCGGAATTGCTTCTTCACTGTTGACTTTGAGACTGGTGTTTTGCGGGTACTATTTAATCAAGCTGCCAGTTGAGGACTTGTGAGGCGTCTGTTTCTCAAACTAGACACTCTAATGTACTTGTCCTCCTGCTCAGTTGTGCACTGGGGCCTCCCACTCCTCTTTCTATTCTGATTAGAGACAGTTTGCGCTGTTCTGTGAAGGGAGTAGAACACAGCTTTGTATGAGATCTTCAGTTTCTTGGCAATTTCTCACATGGAATAACCTTAATTTCTCAGAACAAGAATAGACTCACGAGTTTCAGAAGAAATGTATTTGTTTCTGGACATTGTGAGCCTGTAATCTAACTGCTGATGCACCAGATACTCAACTAGTCTAAGGAAGTCCAGTTTTATTGCTTCTTTAATCAGGACAACAGTTTTCAGCTGTGCTAACATTGCTGCAAAAGGGTTTTCTCATGATCAATTAGCCTTTTAAAATGATAAACTTTGATTACCTTACACAATGTGCCATTGGAACACAGGAGTGATGGTTGCTGATAATGGACCTCCGTACACCTATGTAGATATTCAATTAAAACTCAGCTGTTTCCAGCTACAATAGTAATTTCCATCATTAACAATGTCTACACTGTATTTCTGATCAATTTGATGTTATTTTAAATGGACAAAAAAAATTGCTTTTCTTTCAAAAACAACGACATTTATAAGCGACCACAAACTTTTGAACAGTAGTGTATGTATATGATTTTTGTGAACATTCTGCTCTTGAACATTCTGCTCTTGATTCATAACTTAAGAAAATGCAACCGCGTATTCTGGTAACACTCGCCAGTTCTGAATCACGCGTCATGCAAGTTCAATTCTAACATTTGATCGCCAACACTGAGAGCTGTATAGCCTGACCGATGACAGCAAGAACATGACAAAGACAACATAGTCATGTTGATTTAGTGATTTGAAAGGATGCTGAAGGGACCTCACACCACAACCTTTTGAAAGTCTGTGCGATCACGAAGGGTAGTGCATGCTTATGGAAGTACAAGTACTGATCAACCTGGGTAATGTTGCAAAGGCCTGTTCCGCGCTTGTAGGGCTTAAGTACGCACTCAACCTCTGCTACCCCAAAGAACTCAGGTACACCTTCAAGGTGTTCCAGAAGCTTTTCTTGGAGCTGGATATTTCTAAGCTCTCCCTAAAAGTGCAAGCCTTGAAGAATAAGCTACTGGCTTAAGGTCTATAGAGTTCAGCCTTTATTTGACCAACCGGGCATAGGCAATTGATTTTTTTTTTGTATCATTACAGAGTCGGAGGTCAAGTCTAAAGTAATGCTTTTCAGGCTTTTATAAAAGGTTCACAGAGCTTATTTTTCCACATCCAGTATGCAGAAAAGTGAATGGCAGTAGGCACATATACTGTATTGTCTCATTCAGGGACGGAATACCACATTTGGGGTTCTCCGGTCAGCTAACTTCCTGTATATCAACATATTTTGCCATGGTGCAGAGAGCAAAATGTGCAGTTTTTTTAATGCTATTCTACACATTTTGTCATTAGGTTAAAATAAACTGCTGCTGTTTTAAAGCTAATTTCCTGCACTTCTACACTTTATGGGGCAAATATACTGTCAAATGTGCTGTTTTAAAGCTCATCTCATGCTTTTATTCACATTTTGTCATGGGGCTGAGATACTTTTGTAGTTTAAAACAAATATCCTACTATTCTACACATTTTTCCATGAGGCTGAGAGAAAATTTTAATTTAAAGCACTTTTCCTGCAATTCTACAAATGTTTCTGTAATATGCTTTCTGGAACCCGACCTCTCTAGGCCCGGGGCCCGGGGCCCGTGCCCTGTGTGCCAGTTTGGGAATCCATCCCTGTCTTTTTTGCATATTTACTATTTTGTATTTGTACATATCTAAACAGAAAAAAAACGTGTCAAGTATCTTAACTAATACATTTTTATTTGTTTGACAAGGTTTCCTGGTGTCCTGGTACTTTTCTTAAATATCAGGTGTTGAATCGACTTTTAAAAATTCAGGCAACGAATTTACACACAATATTATTGAGTAAATATAATGTCCTATGTTTTCAGTAAAATAATTGAATAAGTTATTTGAATTTACACTACTAAAGTAAATTCAAGAAATTACATATTACATATTAGTTGATGATGTAAGACAAATATTATGAGTCAACCCAATACATTTTTACAGCAAAAAAAACTGTTGGGTTTGCTAAATATTTGTGGACAACAATGACATAAACTGTATAGGAATTATTATTAGATATTTATTGTTTTAATCTAAACAAAAGGGCAAATGGGCATGTGCTCTTATCACAGGTAGACTCAAACTCAAGTTGGGAAACAACAGAAATACGAAATCTAAACCATGAGCACTTACAGCAAGAATGTGGGTGATAAAGCTGGGTGGGAATGAATTGAGTCAGAATCCCGCGCGCGATTTAGCCTTTCTAGGTCTGTGTTCCGGTATCTGAATGAGAACAAAATATGAATTATGGACGGTTCGTCATGCTCGTGTCGCATCACATGCAGACATATCCAAGTTTAGCATGGTCGAAGTATCACCCATTACCGCGGCTCAGTATGCTAGCCTAACCACTGTCATCACCCAATAACCCGAAGAACCCATACCCTGTCTGTCTAGCTGTGCGTGCTGCGTGCACATGGAAGATGTGCAGCCAATGTCCTTTCGGATGTTATTTATTCTGACTGCGCTGCAGCATCAGCAACACTCTTCCGACAACAGGCTTTGTCCATTCAGCATAACATGGTCAGATAAGACCATGTCATGTGTCAATTTGATTTCCCTCACGTTTTCATGGGTGAGGTCAGAGCCCGATGTGAGAGAGCACTTCACTTTCTAGTTATGGCACTAAACCAGTGTTTTCATCCATGTGCAGCTCATAACAATAACATCACAACAGTGCCAATATAAGCAGTGAATGTGCAACACATCAGCAGCAGGTCTCGGAATATTACAATTCTCACATAGGTCTGAAATGTCTCGCAATGTATTGCGTGCATGTCAGATACACCCTGTCCTGTTCATCAAATCAATGCATTTGTGCCATGATACATTGTAGCCTAAAGTGGCAATATGCTTTGGAGATTTTTTGAACAGAGATCGTTTGGAAACAGCTCTGTCCATTGGCTATTCGGAGCAGGACACAACACAGCACACCGGGTCAGAGCGGTGATATTACAGGGACAAGTCATTCCAAACATGACCGCTATTATTTCACCACGATCACAACAGCAGCGACGCAGTCAACATGCCAGGCAAGGATGGACTGGAAACATATGGACCGAGCTCGGAGCTCACCTCACTGCGTGTTCGCTATGCACAGAGACAACGAGCATCGAAAAATCACGTACCTTCACTTGACACACCAGGCTTCCGGGAGATCCGAGAGGGGAGGCCTGACGAAGTTGAAGTCCGACGCAGCGGCGATGTTTTGGTCCAAAATTCGGTTGGAAAAAGCTGCGGCGGAAACAGGAACTGGGGACGGCTGTTATCGGAATAGTCACTGCTGCCTGTGGCTCCGGTTGAGGAGACTCGAATTGACTCTAAACTGCAGTGCGCATGCCAGTGTCAGATTGCTGTACTGCAGCCGCGTTGATAGACGGCCCTGTGGCACTGATTATTGGGTTTACGTCTCCTCCGCGGCTCCTCACCCCGCAGTTTGACAATCTGCTACCTAGTGCCACCGCATTGGTGTCAGAGAGAAAGAGGGGTCTGGCAGTCACATAGCCTACATACTGTAAGCACTCTGATTCTGCTACTGCGATTCCAATGGGAAGAGCGAGGAAGCGGCAACTTCACTTTTGGTCACTGCGCACCAAAAGCATGGGCTCTTCCGCGGCATGGCAGGCCGTAATGTCAATTTACCCACCTTGCATTTCATGACTTTGTACAACTCATCGTTTTAAGAGCCACATATTTATATGCTGTACAATTAAATAACGCAGGCAAAAGCGTATCAATTTACAGTACAGACTACCTAGCTGGCCAGTGGAGCTGCAAATTATGTTCCCTTCACACATCTATAAACCACGTCCATATAACCCGGAAGTATTCATACTCAGTCAACCCCCGACCCTCTAATCGCCATCACAATTGTGGGGTCAGCTCAATCAATTAGTCTACGTTTTATTGACATGAACCTATCAGCTCACTAATCAGATATATGTGCGTCGAATCAGCAAATGTTCAGAGTAACTTCAGTAACGCTATGATGAATGAGGGTTTTTGATTAATAGAAACGTACAACACCTTTGCCAGGTTCACTTAGTTTCAACAAATGGAATCAAGCCAAAAGCACTGATAGGCTACAGTAACCATGCATATACCCTTCATTGCACTGTGCTATTCCTCAGGCTCCGGGTGAAGTTTCCTGTACATATCTGGGATCCGCTTCCCCTCCCCATATAACCTTAACCATTATTGGGAAAGATCCGTTTTTAGTGGCAACTTCACCCTTCTCCACTCCCCGGTGGTAAATATCCACTCACCTTCTGTAGGCTACCTCCGAGCATTAGACCTATTAAGACGAAATGAGATCAAACAAGCCCTGTTGTCTGTGGCATTACTCAATATAGTCCATTTAGGTTGACATGCTGTGGCTGAACGTTTTGCTGGGCGTAAAAATGTAAAATCACACAAGAGACATTGTGGAAATCTGAATGTTAAATCAGCTCTCATCTATAAAGGCTTGGGGACATCTCTTCTACTGTGTTCAATGGTCAGCATTGGCACTGGCTTTACTTAGGCTACACAGTCCTGCCACCCAGTGTTCTGAAGGCAATAATACATCATCTGATTGCAAGGCGTCATTTGAGATAGATAGCCTACACGTATTACCCAAACAAGTTACGTGCTTACTTTGTCTCAAGTGTCATAAGTGTAAAATGTCTGGTGGCGCTTATGTAAATAAGGTAAAAGCGGCGTTTCAGCACCACTGAAGCGGCCAGCGATAACTGTCATTCCGAAGTTCAGCACCACAGGGCAGTGGACAGCGATCGTCTCACACGCAGCATCTCTCTCGGGGAGTAAAACGTAGTTCAAACAGCGCTCTGTCGCTGCACGGAACTGGGGATATAGTGCTCTCTGAAACAGTGAGACTCGTCGGAATTTTGACCGTAGTCCGGCAGCCTTTGCCGCTCTTTCCGCGCGGTGCGGTTGAAGCACGCCTCTGTTTCTATTATATGTTAATTGCATGCAAATACAGGTTGCTTCTCTACCACACCCACAACAAAGGCACAATCATGACCTCGGATTTGCATGTGGAGGTCTTCTGTGAGAGCTCACTGACATACGAGAATACGTCCCCAACCAAGCTCTTAACCGTGCCATCCCGCTCTTCATAGCTATTCAAATTGGCATCTGAACTGTGCATAAGACGCCTGGAAGCTTAATAGAAGATGGCTCCACTTAAATATTTTTTTGCTATTCTGTGAAGACATATGGACTTCAAATAAACATTTATAATTGTACATAATATGGAATGATTTGCAACTAAACGAAAGTAGATGTCTTCATTGTATGATAGGTTAATTACATCGTATTGCTGATACTAAATACCTAACCAGGTCTTTTCTATTCCTTATTTAGTCTTGTCTTTACTTTTTATATTAATTTATTCCCTTTTCAAGATTCCTGTAACAAAGCAATCTTTAGTGACTTGATAATGTAATATTGTTACTTCGGTCATATTTGTAATGGAATGGTGTGTCAACATGGCTTGAATTAACTTCAAAAATAAAATAAAATAAAATGTTATTTGTCACATGCGCTGATTAGAAAACGTGTAGACCTTACAGTGAAATACTTACTTACACGCTCTTAACCAACAATGCCGTTTAAAGAAAATACAAAAAAAAGTAAGAGATAAGAATAACAAATAATTAAAGAGCAGCAGTAAAATAACAGTAGTGGGGCTGTATACAGGGGGTACTGGTACAGAGTCAATATGCAGGGCACCGGTGTCGAGGTTATTGAGGTAATATGTAGATGTAGGTTTAACCTCCAAACGAGCTTCAATGTCATACAACACTCCTCCGTGGCCTTCAACTGCTCTTAAATGCTAGTAAAATTAAATACATGCTCTTCAACCGATCGCTGCCCGCACCCGCCCCCCCGACGAGCATCACTACTCTGGACCGTTCTGACTTAGAATATGTGGACAACTGTACCTAGGTTGCTGACTAGACTGTAAACTCTCCTTCTAGACTCATATTAAGCATCTCCAATCCAAAATTAAATCTAGAATCGGCTTTCTATTTCGCAATAAAGCCTCCTTCACTCATGCTGCCAAACATACCCTGTAAAACAGACTATCCTACCGATCCTTGACTTCGGCGATGTCATTTACAAAATAGCCTCCTCACTCTACTCAGCAAATTGGATGCTGTCTATCACAGTGACATCCGTTTTGTCACCAAAGTCACATGTACTACCCACCACTACGACCTGTATGCTCTAGTTGGCTGGCCCTCTCTTCATACTCGTCGCCAAACCCACTGGCACCAGGTCATCGATATGTCTTTGCTAGGTAAAGCTCCGCCTTATCTCAGCTCACTGGTTACCATAGCAACACCGACCCGTAGCACGTGCTCCAGCAGGTATATTTCACTGGCCATCCCCAAAGCCAACACCCCCTTTGGCTGCCTTTCCTTCCAGTTCTCTTCTGCTAGTGACTAGAACCAATTGAAAAAATCACGGAAGTTGGAGACTTATCTCCCTCACTAACTTTAAGCATCAGCTGTCAGAGCAGTTCACCAATCACTGCAGCTTTACACAGCCCATCGGCCCATCCAACCAACTACCTACCTCATCCCATTTTGTTTTTGTTTTTCTGCTCTTTTGCACACCAGTATTTATTTCTACTTGCACATCCTCATCTGCACATTTATCACTCCAGTGTTAATTGCTAAATTGTTATTACATCGCCACTATGGCCTGTTTATTGCCTTACATCCTTACTTCATCTGCACACACTGTATACAAATATTTTTCTATTGTGTTATTGACTGTATGTTTGCTTATCCCATGTACAACTCTGTTGTTGTTGTTTTTGTCACACACATTTAAAAAATGTGTGACTATGCATAGATAATAACAGAGAGTAGCAGCAGTGTAAAATAGGGAGGGGGGGCAATGCAAGTAGTCTGGGTAGCCAGTTAATTAGCTGTTCAGGAGTCTTATGGTTTGGGGGTAGAAGCTGTTTAGAAGCTTATTGGACCTAGACTTGACGCTCCAGTACCGCTTGACGTGCGATAGCAGAAAGAACAGTCAATGACTAGGGTAGCTGGAGTATTTGACAATTTTAGGGCCTTCCTCTGACATTTACATTTACATTACATTTAAGTCATTTAGCAGACGCTCTTATCCAGAGCGACTTACAAATTGGTGCATTCACCTTATGACATCCAGTGGAACAGCCACTTTACAATAGTGCATCTAAATCTTTTTTTTTTTTTTTTTTTGGGGGTGAGAAGGATTACTTATCCTATCCTAGGTATTCCTTAAAGAGGTGGGGTTTCAGGTGTCTCCGGAAGGTGGTGATTGACTCCGCTGTCCTGGCGTCGTGAGGGAGTTTGTTCCACCATTGGGGGGCCAGAGCAGCGAACAGTTTTGACTGGGCTGAGCGGGAACTGTACTTCCTCAGTGGTAGGGAGGCGAGCAGGCCAGAGGTGGATGAACGCAGTGCCCTTGTTTGGGTGTAGGGCCTGATCAGAGCCTGGAGGTACTGAGGTGCCGTTCCCCTCACAGCTCCGTAGGCAAGCACCATGGTCTTGTAGCGGATGCGAGCTTCAACTGGAAGCCAGTGGAGAGAGCAGAGGAGCGGGGTGACGTGAGAGAACTTGGGAAGGTTGAACACCAGATGGGCTGCGGCGTTCTGGATGAGTTGTAGGGGTTTAATGGCACAGGCAGGGAGCCCAGCCAACAGCGAGTTGCAGTAATCCAGACGGGAGATGACAAGTGCCTGTATTAGGACCTGCGCCGCTTCCTGTGTGAGGCAGGGTCGTACTCTGCGGATGTTGTAGAGCATGAACCTACAGGAACGGGCCACCGCCTTGATGTTAGTTGAGAACGACAGGGTGTTGTCCAGGATCACGCCAAGGTTCTTAGCGCTCTGGGAGGAGGACACAATGGAGTTGTCAACCGTGATGGCGAGATCATGGAACGGGCAGTCCTTCCCCGGGAGGAAGAGCAGCTCCGTCTTGCCGAGGTTCAGCTTGAGGTGGTGATCCGTCATCCACACTGATATGTCTGCCAGACATGCAGAGATGCGATTCGCCACCTGGTCATCAGAAGGGGGAAAGGAGAAGATTAATTGTGTGTCGTCTGCATAGCAATGATAGGAGAGACCATGTGAGGTTATGACAGAGCCAAGTGACTTGGTGTATAGCGAGAATAGGAGAGGGCCTAGAACAGAGCCCTGGGGGACACCAGTGGTGAGAGAGCGTGGTGAGGAGACAGATTCTCGCCACGCCACCTGGTAGGAGCGACCTGTCAGGTAGGACGCAATCCAAGCGTGGGCCGCGCCGGAGATGCCCAATTCGGAGAGGGTGGAGAGGAGGATCTGATGGTTCACAGTATCGAAGGCAGCCGATAGGTCTAGAAGGATGAGAGAAGAGGAGAGAGAGTTAGCTTTAGCAGTGCGGAGCGCCTCCGTGATACAGAGAAGAGCAGTCTCAGTTGAATGACTAGTCTTGAAACCTGACTGATTTGGATCAAGAAGGTCAATCTGAGAGAGATAGCGGGAGAGCTGGCCAAGGACGGCACGTTCAAGAGTTTTGGAGAGAAAAGAAAGAAGGGATACTGGTCTGTAGTTGTTGACATCGGAGGGATCGAGTGTAGGTTTTTTCAGAAGGGGTGCAACTCTCGCTCTCTTGAAGATGGAAGGGACGTAGCCAGCGGTCAGGGATGAGTTGATGAGCGAGGTGAGGTAAGGGAGAAGGTCTCCGGAAATGGTCTGGAGAAGAGAGGAGGGGATAGGGTCAAGCGGGCAGGTTGTTGGGCAGCCGGCCGTCACAAGACGCGAGATTTCATCTGGAGAGAGAGGGGAGAAAGAGGTCAGAGCACAGGGTAGGGCAGTGTGAGCAGAACCAGCGGTGTCGTTTGACTTAGCAAACGAGGATCGGATGTCGTCGACCTTCTTTTCAAAATGGTTGACGAAGTCATCTGCAGAGAGGGAGGAGGGGGGAGGATTCAGGAGGGAGGAGAAGGTGGCAAAGTGCTTCCTAGGGTTAGAGGCAGATGCTTGGAATTTAGAGTGGTAGAAAGTGGCTTTAGCAGCAGAGACAGAGGAGGAAAATGTAGAGAGGAGGGAGTGAAAGGATGCCAGGTCCGCAGGGAGGCGAGTTTTCCTCCATTTCCGCTCGGCTGCCTGGTATAGAGGTCCTGGATGGCAGGAAGCTTGGCCCTGGTAATGTACTGGGCCGTACGCCCTACGCTCTGTCGTGCCTTGCGGTCGAAGGCCGAGAAGTTACCACACCAGGCAATGATACAACCCGTCAGGATGCTCTCGATGGTGCATCTGTAAAACCTTTTGAGGATTTGAGGACCCATGCCAAATCTTGTCGTTAGGTCATTACAGAGGTCAGGAGATACAGAGAGGTGAGAGGTCATTCACGGGCAGGGAAAATTGACAATTTATTTGTTTGGTGGGCTGGTCGAAATTGACACGCACATTTTTTTTTAACATGGGCCTGCGGCTCAAGGGCTTTTAAAAAAGATTTTTGCGCAATTTCCCCAGTATACTAATCAATAGTGAGTTTTTGGCAGATTAGCCAGCCCAGTCATTCAAACACATTCTAAGTCAAACACGGAATGAGGAGAGAGACCTACTTAGACTCTGTCATCAGTTATCCAAGATCACGGATTGTAAAAGCTTTTGGAAGCTTCGTCCCCTTTCTCCCTATCGAAGAGAGGAGGGTCTCAGCTTTCTGTAGGTGTCATTTATTTCTCAACTCTTAACATTTAGCTCAGTATAATTTATTTTTCAATTATAAATATTCAGCCCAAAATCAACTATTTTACAATCAATATATTTAATATGGCTTTGAGATATGGAACTGCGAACGTGCGCGAAAAGTGCACCGACCATTGTGAGGGCATAGGCTTATAGGTCTCATGGGTAGTAGTCTACAACTGCAATTTTTTTTAAGTCATAATATTTACTATTAGATGAATACATGGCTACTAGTAGTGTGTATTATATTTAGAGTTAGTTATCAAGTTAATGTGACCTGAGCCCTAGGACCATGCCCCAGGACTACCTGACATGATGACTCATTGCTCTCCCCAGTCCACCTGGCCATGCTGCTGCTCCAGTTTCAACTGTTCTGCCTTACTATTATTCGACCATGCTGGTCATTTATGAACATTTGAACATTTTGGCCATGTTCTGTTATAATCTCCACCCGGCACAGCCAGAAGAGGACTGGCCACCCCACATATGCTCTCTCTAATTCTCTCTTTCTTTCTCTCTCTCGGAGGACCTGAGCCCTAGGACCGTGCCCCAGGACTACCTGACATGATGACTCCTTGCTGTCCCCAGTCCACCTGACTGTGCTACTGCTCCAGTTTCAACTGTTCTGCCTTATTATTATTCGACCATGCTGGTCATTTATGAACATTTGAACATCTTGGCCATGTTCTGTTATAATCTCCACCCGGCACAGCCAGAAGAGGACTGGCCACCCCACATAGCCTGGTTCCTCTCTAGGTTTCTTCCTAGGTTTTGGCCTTTCTAGGGAGTTTTTCCTAGCCACCGTGCTTCTACACCTACATTGCTTGCTGTTTGGGGTTTTAGGCTGGGTTTCTGTACAGCACTTTGAGATATCAGCTGATGTACGAAGGGCTATATAAATAAATTGGATTTGATTTGATTTGATGTGGTTTTCGTTTCCACCTTCCTGTAACGGTTGTCTTCGTCGTCTGACGACGAGTATGAAATATCGGACCGATGCGCAGCGTGGTACGTGTTCATGATATTTTATTTACTGAACATGGAAATATGAAATAACAACGTGAATCAACTAAAAAAACGAAACAGTCCTGTAAGGTGCAGAAAACACTAAACAGAAAATAATCACCCACAACTAAAATGGGAAAAATAGGCTACCTAAGTATGATTCTCAATCAGAGACAATGAACAACACCTGCCTCTGATTGAGAACCATACCAGGCCAAACACATAAACACAACATAGAAAAAAGAACATAGACTCCCCAAAAACATAATTGCAACACGTACAGTGTGGGTCCCATGTTTCATGGGCTGAAATAAAAGATCCAAGGAATGTATTTGTCAAAAAAACGAAATGTTTACATTCCTGTTAGTGAGCATTTATCCTTTGCTAAGATAATCCATCCACCTGACAGATGTGGCATATCAAGAAGCTGATTAAACAGCATGATAATTACACAACTGCACCTTGTGCTGGGGACATTAAAAGGACACTCTAAAATGTGCAGTTTTGTCACACAACACAATCCCACAGATGTCTCAAGTTTTGAGACAGTGTGCAATTGGCATACTGACTGCAGGAATGTCCAGAAGAGCTGTTGCCAGAGAACTGAATGTTCATTTCTCTACCATAAGCTTTCTTCAATGTCGTTTTAAATAATTTGGCAGTACATCCAACCGACCTCACAACCGCAGACAATGTGTATGGCATTGTGTAGGCGAGCGGTTTGCTTGACGTCGACGTTGTGAACAGAGTGTCCCATGGTGACAGTGGGGTTATGGTATGGGCAGGCATAAG
The DNA here is from genome assembly GCF_023373465.1 of Oncorhynchus keta. NCBI lineage: Eukaryota > Metazoa > Chordata > Actinopteri > Salmoniformes > Salmonidae > Oncorhynchus > Oncorhynchus keta. The sequence goes on along the minus strand of NC_068439.1, from coordinate 54,707,434 downwards.
CTATGGCAAAGACATTTGCATTTTATTGATGGCAATTTGAATGCACAGAGATTCCGTGAAGAGTTCCTAAGGCCCATTGTCTTACCATCACATCCGCTGCCATCACCTCATGTTTCAGCATGATAATGCGCAGCCCCATGTCGCAAAGATCTGTACACAATTCCTGGAACCTGAAAATATCCCAGTTCTTCCACACTCAGACATTTCACCCATTGAGCATGTTTGAGATGCTCTGAAACGATGCGTATGACAGCGTGTTCCAGTACCCGCCTATATCAAGAAACTTCACAGCCATTGAAGTGGAGTAGAACAACATTTGACAGGCCAAAATCAGCAGCCTAATTAACTCTATGGGAAAGAGATGTGTCACGCTGCATGAGACAAATGGTGGTCACATCAGATACTGACTGGTTTTCTGATCCAGGGTCCTACTTAAAAATAAAAATAAAGTATATGTGACCAACAGATGCATGTCTGTATTCTCAGTCATGTGTAACCCATACATTAGGGCCTAATGAATGTAGTTCAATTGACTGATTCCACCCTGTTCACAGACCACGATGCATTGGGGTTTATTATACTGTACTTTACTGCTCTCTGTTTCCACCAGATGTCAGTGCTGCTCCTTTTACAGAACTACTGGAGTTGGTTGAGACTCCCTGCTCCTTCTGCAGTCTTTCCACTATCCTCTCCTTTATCCTCCCTCTGTTCATCATCATCACCATCATCATCATCTCCGTCTTCATCGTCATCATCATCAGCACCCTCCCCATCGTCATCACCACCCAACAGTGAAGAGTCTGCGAAGGCACTACGAATTAAATGTTATTATTACTCCATTTGTAGAGTGCCTTGATATTATTATTGTTGTAATTATTCTTGTCATTGTAATTTGAATTATCATTGTTACTATTACTCTTTATCATCACCACCCTCATCCGCATCCTCGTTGTCATCATGCTAAAAGATGTCTGCCATAGTTGTTAGTAACACTAGAAAGTAAAAAAGGAATACCTAGGATAGGATAAAGTAATCCTTCTCACCCCCCCCCTCCCCCTTAAAAGATTTAGATGCACTATTGTAAAGTGGCTGTTCCACTGGATGTCATAAGGTGAATGCACCAATTTGTAAGTCGCTCTGGATAAGAGCGTCTGCTAAATGACTTAAATGTAAATGTTAAATGTAAATATTGTAAATGCAGTGGCACTATTGCTGCTGTCTAGCAGTGGAAGAGAGAGGAGGACAGAGGCACTGTAGTGTGATAGTGTAACTGTGTAGCGATGCTGTATCTTTATGGGTTAAAGTCTTTGTGAACTGCATGTGCTCTTTGCCTCTTGACTGTGGACGTATCTGATCTCATTTTTGTATCTGATTTTGGTTTGATGGGAAAATAAAGCTAGATAACCATAAAAGTCATCAGTGTCGGCATACTATGAACATGGACTCTAAAAAGGCCAAACGTTCAACTGCATGTCAAGACATGGACTCAAGGTCGAGCGCCAGGTCATGGGTGCTTTAGAAATGCCCCAGGTACTCTAGTGGTCAGACTAATGCAGGACAATCAATACAAAGTGAGGCAGTTGTGCACACTAACATTCCACAGTTGCATACAGTGTATACGCATGAACACACATGCACATACAGTTCATATACACACACACGCCATTTCATACACCCAGAGCATGTCAACTAAACATTTAGTAGGAGGAAAACACATTATTTTCTGCTCTTTCTCAAATCCTCCACACGTTGGCTAGGAGTGCAGAGGAGAGAGGGACAGCCGCCAAAGTTAGAGCTGAATGGCTCCATGTGTAGCTTGTTCCCGCTGCCTCCCATGCGCTAACTACGGTGTGACAGCAGCACATTCAGAGTGACAGAAAGGCGTGTGCAGAACACTTGCCATGTCTGCATCCCAAATGGAACACTATTTCCCTACAGATAGGGACCCCGGTCAAAAGTAGCGCGCTATCAAATGGGTGCCATTTGGGACACAAGCGGGGTTCAGTCCGTTTACCCCAGAGGATGATGGGGGAGATGTCTCCAGCTGATAACTAGGTATAATGTGTGACGTAGGCCAGGGTGGATATGACATGCCAATCCATTGACATACACAGAGAGAGAGAGAGAGAGGAGAAGAGACAAAGAGTTGATTGTGACAGAGAATCCTCGTCAAAGGTTCAATGTGGTCAAGGCTGGGATGAGGTCAACTCCATAAATATATGTACATGTGTGGAAGGGTTGTGCACAAAAGCACACGTACGCGCATGTACGCAATAATGCAGGGAGGATGTGCTTGAGTTGCATCACAAACACGCACACTGCTGAGTCATCCTACGGTAGTTTGGTAATTTATCTAGCCGTAGAGTGTTTGAAACGGTGTGTGTGTGTGTGTGTGTGTGTGTGTGTGTGTGTGTGTGTGTGTGTGTGCAAGTGTGTGCAAGTGTGTACATGCACATATGCATTTAATGTAAGCTAAGCATATTCTCTATGCATATCCTATGTTAGATGAAGCCATAACAAAGATGTCGAGTTTTAGGCAGGCATCATCTCGCCAGCCTCTTTTGGCAAGTCCTTCTCCTCCCCACTGACTGAGGACCACTCAATAAACTGAGGTGAAGATCTAGAGCAAAATATTGAGCCGTGGCTTGGCCCCTAACAAGATGAATTCACTTCATAATGACTGTCTATAATTTACGTCTGAGAGGATGTGGGATCAATTTCTCAGTAGCATAGCATGGACTCACCCTACACCCACTCTTCAGTGAGCCAGATAATAAAAAAGCACCTCTGTCTGTGGCACTGTACACTCTATGGTTCCAATGACACCAGTTGCACCAGCCCTATTCTTCCCAGACTTGGGTTCAAAAAGTGTCTGTTTCCTTTCAAACAGTTTAAGCGTTATATTGAGCATGACTTGAGTGTCAGATGGGAGGAATTTGCACTTTTGGGACTACTTTATTGGTTCAACTGTGCCCATGGTCTGACCCTTTGCCATAGACCGACAGTAAGAGGGCACTATTGCCAAGCTTAGGAGATTTTGCCTGCTGAGAGGAAGCGTGGGGATTCACCGTTCACCCATGTGAAATAATACTACAACGTTCTCGTTTCAGTGCAGCTGAACTTTCTTCCCTTCTCAGTAGTCAAAGTGGGAAAATCAGGATGCAAACTCCTTCATGAATCTGTTGAAACACTGATTGCACCCGGAAGAGACACTTCGGGGATTATAATCAGTATACATCCCTGAGAGGAGATGTTTTTTCACACAGCATTGCATATTCCAGTGCCGGTAAACAGGAGGCATACGTATGGCTGGGCTGCTACAGGCCTTTAGGCTAGGTTAAACTAGTCTGGCACATCGGGATAAGCAGGGTTGAAGGAATATCATGGTCGGAAGCACTTCCTGGTTCTTTGCATGCAACTTTTATGTTAATATTGCGGCTCAGGGGAGCAAGGAGGGACGCAACAGCGGGGGACTACTGTCATTACCACAGGGTTGGGGAGCAGGGTAGTTTGTGTGTGTGTGTGTCTTGTGTGTAGTATCACCCAAGAGACACATATCTGCAATGACTTTACTCCATACTGTTTATGCAGCTGTTTGTACTATATAGGACTACCCACTCAACCGTATAGATTGCAGTTGCCTCCAATATGCAAGAATAGCTGTAAATATGATACACTATGATATCGTGAATTATTCCGTATGATCTACTGCTTACTATATTAGAATATATTCATAAGACGTTGTGGAGATTGTGGAAAAGCCCAGAGAGAATCAGAAGGCCAGCTGGTGTGTAGCTCAACCCAGCTGAGCTCTAGTTCAGAAATCTTAACCATGGCAAATGAGCTCTCTCACACTGGGCTGACCATGCTATGGTTTAGCTCTGCCAGACCCCTCTGCTGGGCCCGCATCCCTGTCCTCCGCTCCACTGGCCTCTGGTTTCCTCCAACACTGAAAGCCCATTATCCATTTTCCAAAGCAGCCCCGAGCCAGCTGGCTTTATTGGAGTTTCAAAAGTGTAGCCTTAAAATGTTCACTGACTCTTATCTCTAGCTTTCTTTCATTCTCTTTTTTTAAAGATCTTTCATTCTCGCTCTCCCTTTCTTTCTCTTAATCCCTCGTCGTAGCCCTAAGGCTCATATCCGCTCTTCTGTCTGGACTGCCTTCCCATAAACCCTTGGATACGTTGAACCGACTCTCTAAGCACCCTGTCTGCCACAAGACACCAGATATAGCCATCTTTCTACAGCAAACTCACATACCCTCCCGTTAAGAAAATCAGCTTGTCCATTTTGTCACACTTGTTGTGTATTTCCCCTTGTGTATAGGATCTAGCTTATATGAGCCAAACAAAACACAAAGCCTAAGATCTCCACACTGGCTATAAAACGTGGCCCCTGGAAGCTCAGGTTAGCTGTGTTGTGACAGTATTCTTCTGGGAGCCGAGTGTAGGGAGAGGTTGAGGTCACTGACTGATTATGCATCTCCAAAGTAATTATATTAGACAATTATAGAAACCATAATACATTGCGGAGGAGGTTCAGTTCAAGGTACACAGCTTTCTTGCCTTTTGAATAACTGTCTTTTTGTGTGTGTTGTGGAACAGAGGGCTGCTCATTAACGCCTCTGCGGCCTTATGCTACGAAGAAGACAAGGTGGCTGGATGTTTTCTCCAAGATCACACGCTACAACAATTATCTCCAAGTTGGTGTTTGACCTAATGAATTGGTTCTGGTCACTGAACTGCCACGGAAAGTAAACAGTTTCTACCATGAAAATGAGGCTTTTCACTCCCTGCAGAGTTTGCTAACTTCATAATCCAATATCATTAGTGGAGAATATGTCCAAATGCTACAAAGAGACATAACATTGTCTTGCCTAGGGAAATATGCACATCTTCGGGGGATAAGTTAGTCAAAAACAGCAAATAACCTGACATCCTGGTTTCTTTGAGATGCAATATGAAAACAATGCCTTATACCTTAGGCCCTATACTCACTACAAGAGAATGCCTAGAGATTTCACAAAAATACCCTCAGCTAGACCTTCTTCTGTCATGTAAACTTGCGATCTGGTCACATCTCGACCACTACCTCAGGAGGTCGCAGCCGAGCCTTCCTGGAGACGTACGCCCCTCCGAACTGTCTGATGTGAGGGATGGATAGAAATGTACAGAATGATTACATGGAGGAAAATGGGGGAGGGTCATGCTTTTTCAGTCAAGGGTAGTGTTTAGTTTTTAAAAAAATGTAGTCCAGGGGAGAGTCATGCAATTTGTAATTGATAAAATGTCAACATTTCTCAGTGTTTTAGAATTAGTTGCTTATTAGGCTATATATATCGACGTGTGCACAATGCCGCACCTCATCTCTGATTCTCAGATGGGCGCACAGTATCAAGTGCCCTTTTAGGCTATAGGCCACGATGTGCATGCTCGGAGAAGAGCAAAGTTCTATTTCTAAGATAGCTGATGGAATAGTGTAAATAAAACTAGGCTGCATTGCACACTGCAATGGATATTCCAACCCTGAGCCCTGGTCTGCTCTGCTATATTTGATCAAAAATGTTTTTTTTTTTGTGTGTGTGTTCTGCCTAACCAATGATTGTGCTGTGTAGGCCTACAGTGGCAGTTCAGGAGGAAAGTCAAAAGCTTCAGTTGTTTTATTTTTATTAGCCCTAGTCCAAAAAAATGCACTGTTTCGCATGGACGAGCCTATGAGCTATGTTCTGTTCAGTTTGATAAGGAGAGCACGAAAATGAGAAGGACTGGAGGTCAACTTTGATAGCTTGCTGCTACTATAATTGATTTGACTAAAAGAAATATGTTTCTTGCCCATTATGTATTTATCAGAGTTATTGACCTCACAAGAAGTCCGATTTGAGAAACTTACACTGTGGTGCTGAAACTTAAGCCAGGAGCTGTGGTACAATCAGTCAGAAATAGGCTAATTTTGAGTAACCATATTTTCTTTCAATCATCTTCATTTGAATTAGACTTTAGTAAAAAGAGGGATTTCGGTTGGAGCCTATTTCTTCCTATTAAGAAAAAAAGAGGTAGGCCTACCTGTTTGACAGACAAAATTAGGCAATTACAGTGCATCCGGAAAGTATTCAGACCCTTTGACTTTTTCCACATTTGTTTACGTTACAGCCTTTTTCTAAAATTGATTTAATTGTTGTTTTGTCCCTCATCAATCTACACACAATACCCGATAACGTCAAAGCAAAAAAAGGTTTTTCTACATTTTTGCAAATGTATTAAAAACAAAAAATTGGAAATATCATATTTACATAGAGTTGAAGTGGGAAGTTTACATACACTTAGGTTGGAATCATGAAAACTAGTTTTTCAACCAGGTACAGAGCTCGTCCAGTTGGTTCACCAAATAAATGGAGGGAATAGGCGGTTTCGTCAGAGTTTTTATTCAATTTTATTAGGATAACCATTAGACGACGCCAATGGCTACAGCTAGTCTTACTGGGATCCGACACATAACGAAAAATACATTACAGACCAAATACTTTACAATTTAAATACATTAAATGGATAAGAGCGTCTGCTAAATGTAAAAACATTAACATGTGTATTTGCATCTATCAGTTACACATACTGTACATGTCAGAGCATTCACACAAAAAGTAGGTCACATGGGGGAGAGGCATTGTGCCGTGAGGTGTTGATTTATTTTTTCTCATTAAACCAGGTTTGCTGTTCACTTGCGCTATGTGAGGTGGAAGGGAGTTCCACTCAATCATGACTCTGTATAACACTGTACACTTCCTTGTATTTGTTCTGGACCTGGGTACTGTGAAAAGACCCCTGGTGGCATGTCTTGTGGTGTAACTGTGTCACTGCTATGTATAAGTTGACTACACAAACATTTTGGAATTTAAAACACATGAATGTTTCTTATAAAGACAAGAAGCTATGCAGTCAGTCTTTCCTCAAATCTTAGCCAGAGACTGACATGCATATTATTGATTACAATGAAGAGCAAGAACTGCCGCTCAGTTCTGGGCCAGCTGCAGCTTAACTAGGTCCTCCTTTGCAACATTTGACCGGCCATATGACTGGACAATTATCAAGATAAGATAAAACTAGAGCCTGTAGGACCTGCTTTGTGGAGAGTGTTGTCTAAAAAGCATTTTTGTTTTTGTAATTTTAACCCCATTTTTCTCCCCAATGTTGTGGTTACGAGCTTCTCTCATCGCTGCAACTCCCCAACAGGCTCGTGAGAGGCGAAGGTCAAGTCATGTGTCCTCTGAAACATAACCTGCTAAACCGCGCTTCTTAACAACCATTCGCTTAACCCCAGAAGCCAGCTGTATCAATGTGTCAGAGGAAACACCGTTCAACTGACTACCGAAATCAGCCTGCAGGCGCCAGGCCCTCCACAAAGAGTCGCTGGAGCGCGATCAGCCAAGTAAAGCCCCCCTGGCCCAACCCTCCTCGAACCCGGACGACGCTGGGCCAATGGTGTGCCACCCTATAGGACTCCCAGTCACGGCCGATAAATCCTGTTAGGGATGCTGCGAATTTTTGCAGCTTTTTGTTAAAAATCACGCAAAATTTCAATGTCCTGCTACACATGCCAGGAATATAGTAAATGCATATGATTAGTATGTGTGGATAGAAAACACTCTGAAGTCTCTAAAACTGGTTAAATCATGTCTGTGGCTATAACAGAACGTGTTTAGGAGTAAAAATCCCAAGGAAAACTGTTCACAAAAAAACACAAAAAAATATCCATCCGCCAGTCTATGTATTGTCTAAGGCAAGGGAAAATAGATAGAGTCCCGTTTACAATGCCTACAGCTTCCACACGATGTCGCCAGTACTGGCATTTAATTGGTAGTTTATCCTTGGTGGGATGACGAATAGGCACTTCCTGTCTTGGGGTACACCGAAAGAAGTTATGAAAGGGAAAATATGGACGATGATTTCAAGACTTGCTGCTATCGAATACAGATCGCCCCGTGATCAATTTTATCGATTATTAACGTTTATTAATACCTAAAGTTGGTTTACAAATGTAGGTTGAAGTGTTTTGTAAAAGTTTATAGGCAACTTTTTTTTAAATGACGTTGCGTTTTGGAAAGGTGCTTTTTCCTGGATCAGACGGGCTTCATAAATGGACATTTTGGGTATACAATGACGGATTTAATCTGGAAAAAGACCCAATTGTGATGTTTATGGGACATATAGGAGTGCCAACAAAGAAGCTCGTCAAAGGTAATGAATGTTTTATATTTTATTTCTGCGTTTTGTGTAGCGCCGGCTACGCTAATTATTTTGTTTACGTCCCGTTCAGGTATTTCGGGGGGTTGCATGCTATCAGATAATAGCTTCTTATGCTTTCACCGAAAAACATTTTACAAATCTGACATGTTGGCTAGATTCACAACGAGTGTAGCTTTAATTGAGTACCCTGCATGTGTGTTTTAATGAAAGTTTGAGTTTTATCGAGTACTACAGTACAGCTCTGAAATTTCCGCTGATTTTGGTCCCTGTACAGGTCCCCGCAGCCGTAAAAGGCATAGCCTAGGATCCAACCCAAGGCTATAGTGATGCCGCAACACTACGATGCAGTGCCTTAGACCACTGCACTACTCGGGAGGCCCAGCATTTTTTTTTATCACAAACAAGTGTCATATATTTTGTGTCTTTGGCATTATTAAACTGAAGACTTGTTTTATCAAACCAATTCTCTGTAATTATTATTACGTGATTATTCTAATAATGTAAATGTAATTAACTAGGAAGTCAGGGCACCAAGGAAAATATTCAGATTAAAATGTTATAATACAACTTTTCAGATATTTTAATATCTGATCAATTAGTCTCCTAATTAATGAATTATTCTTTAATCTTATTCCAAACGTTGTAAATTGTTGGTTATCTGCACGAACCCAGTCTTCCCTATGAATCATCAGCACATCAATTGTCTCAATCATTTATTTATTAACTAACTAAATAATCACAGAAATGCATAAACAAACAACAAAGTAGATATGGTTACAAGGAAATGATAGGGGATGTGCCCTAGTGGGCTAAACCGGTATGGCGGCTTGGTAGACAAAGGGACTGAGAAGGGCGCAAAAGACAAAAGACAATACACAGTTAATAATTCTAACAATTGAAATGCTAATCCTTTGCACATGAACGCTCACTCATTCGTAAATAATTGCAATCAATATATTAGGTTGCACTCTGAGTGACTCCTAACTACTATGTCACTGTTGTCATGGGTAATTTGATTGGTTAGGTCTCTAACCTTCTTACTGATTGCAGCTGGACTGACTGTTGTTGGTATTGGTGCTGGTACTCAAGGGGCCAGTTATCCTACTGATTTATTCTGAAAAATTATATTACAGGAACACATGATTAGAGCAGTTTACTAGTTGTATTGTAGTTGAACCTACACATGGCAAGGAATGATTATTGATGCCATGTGTTTTGACAGTGGACAAGTCCACTGTACTTCCTTTATGACCAGTGTGGTACTCCTCAGTACTATAGCTTAGATGTGTTCTAAAATAATCCCCGTACAGGGGCCTGTCCCAAAAAACGCATGTCAAAAATGTTATAAATTGATTTGCATTTTAACGAGGGAAATAAGTATTTGACCCCTCTGCAAAACATGACTTAGTACTTGGTGGCAACACCCTTGTTGGCAATCACAGAAGTCAGATGTTTCTTGTAGTTGGCCACCAGGTTTGCACACATCTCAGGAGGGATTTTGTCCCACTCCTCTTTGCAGATCTTCTCCAAGTCATTAAGGTTTCGAGGCTGACGTTTGGCAACTCGAACCTTCAGCTCCCTCCACAGATTTCCGATGGGATTAAGGTCTGGAGACTGGCTAGGCCACTCCAGGACCTTAATGTGCTTCTTCTTGAGCCACTCCTTTGTTGCCTTGGCCGTGTGTTTTGGATCATTGTCATGCTGGAATACCGATCCACGACCCATTTTCAATGCCCTGGCTGAGGGAAGTAGGTTCTCACCCAAGATTTGACGGTACATGACCCTGTCCATCGTCCCTTTGATGTGGTGAAGTTGTCCTGTCCCCTGAGCAGAAAAATACCCCCAAAGCATAATGTTTCCACCTCCATGTTTGACGGTGGGGATGGTGTTCTTGGGGTCATAGGCAGCATTCCTCCTCCTCCAAACACGGCGAGTTGAGGTGATGCCAAAGAGCTCCATTTTGGTCTCATCTGACCACAACACTTTCACTAAGTTGTCCTCTGAATAATTCAGATGTTCATTGGCAAACCTCAGACAGGCATGTATATGTGCTTTCTTGAGCAGGGGGACCTTGCGGGCGCTGAAGGATTTCAGTCCTTCACGGCGTAGTGTGTTACCAATTGTTTTCTTGGTGACTATGGTCCCAGCTGCCTTGAGATCATTGACAAGATCCTCCCATGTAGTTCTGGGCTGATTCCTCACCGTTCTCATGATCATCACAACTCCACGAGGTGAGATCTTGCATGGAGCCCAAGGCCGAGGGAGATTGACAGTTATTTTGTGTTTCTTCCATTTGCAAATAATCACACCAACTGTTGTCACCTTCTCACCAAGCTGCTTGGCGATGGTCTTGTAGCCCAGTCCAGCCTTGTGTATGTCTACAATCTTGTCCCTGACATCCTTGGAGAGCTCTTTGGTCTTGGCCATGGTGGAGAGTTTGGAATCTGATTGATTAATTGCTTCTGTGGACAGGTGTCTTTTATACAGGTAACAAGCTGAGATTAGGAGCACTGCCTTTAATTGTTAGAGAAGTGCTCCCGCTGTGGGAACATCAATCAGCGGAAATTTCAAGTGCGCCACGTATAGTTTTTGATAAAACTCAAACTTTCATTAAAATGCACATACAATGTACTGAATTAAAGCTACACTCGTTGTGAATCTATCCACCAAGTCAGATTTGTAAAATGCTTTTCGGCGAAAGCATGAGAAGCTATTATCTGATAGCATGTATCCCCCAAAATACTGCAACGTCACCTAACGACAGATTTTGCGATAGCGGTCCGAACCAAAACGCAGAAATAAAATATAAAACATTCATTACCTTTGACGAGCTTCTTTCTTGGCACTCCTAGATGTCCCATAAACATAATTGTGGGTCTTTTTTTCGATTAAATCGGTCCATATATAGCCTAGATATCGATCTATGAAGACTGTGTGAACAACGGAAAAAATAGCGTTTTCTAACGTAATGTCATTTTTTAAAATTAAAAAAGTCGACGATAAACTTTCACAAAACACTTCGAAATACATTTGTAATGCAACTTTAGGTATTAGTACACGTTAATAAGCGATCAAATTGATCACGAGGCGATGTATATTCTTTTGGTGTCCGTCTGGAAATAATGTCCGGGTAATCTCAACCAAAATATCCGGTCGGATACCTGAAGAAAAGGGCGGTCTCTTCTTCGTTTGACCAAGAAACAAATCGTAGGCAAATGACAAGACTGTTGACATCGTGTGGAAGCTGTAGGTATTGCAACCTGGACCTCATTTAATCTGGGTCATCTTTAACAATTGGTTGAAGAGGCGCAAGGATATTTTTTTCCATTTTCAGTGATCAGATTGTCCTGCAATTTTCGATGAAACGCACGTTCTGTTATAGTCACAGCCGTGATTTAACCAGTTTTATAAACGTCTGAGTGTTTTCTATCCACACATACTAATCATGTGCATATACTATATTCCTGGCATGAGTAGCAGCGCGCTGAAATGTTGCGCGATTTTTAACAAAAAGCTGCGAAAATTCGCAGCTTCCTTAACAGGTTTTAAGAGTGTGCTCCTAATCTCAGCTCATTACCTGTATAAAAGACACCTGGTAGCCAGAAATCTTTCTGATTGAAAGGGGGGCAAATACTTATTTCCCTCATTAAAATGCAAATCAATTTATAACATTTTTGACATGCGTTTCTGTTTTTTGTTGTTGTTATTCTGTCTCTCACTGTTCAAATAAACCTACCATTAAAAGAAGACTGATAATTTCTTTGTCAGTGGGCATAAGTAAAAAATCAGCAGGAGATCAAATCGTTTTTTCACTCACTGTAGCTGGCTCGAAATCATGAAAAGAATGGTCAATCAGGTTGGCTGATGGAATGTGTCGAGATTGGAATATCTCCTTGGATCAGATTCTGCACCAAGAGATTTCTAAACGTATTTTTCCCAAGGGGTTCTTTCCCCACAGATACCCCTCGTGAATGACTGCGTTGCAGCTAGCGTTAGGGGAGGACAGTGTGGTCAGTGGAGAAGGTACTGTGGCCTGTGACCATACCTGGTTGGTTTTCCAATCCATCAATGGGAGTAACCGATCCATCAAGTCTGCTCCGAGTAGCAGGGGTACAGTTTCGAGGCTGGTAACATACACAGGGTGAACAAGCGATACATCCTGGAAGAGTAGTTTCAGCATGACTCTCCACGTGAGAGTGACACCTTGAAGTATAGTATCGCATTGTTCCACTTTTAGCCAATGTTTAGTTGGCTTCAAAACCCTTTCGAGATCATCAAACAATGTTTGAGAGATGAGTGATATTGTCGTGCCCGAATCGATTAGCGCATGATAAGTTAAGCAGTCCTCCAGGACTGTTTCCAGGTATGGACATTTAGATTTGTGTTTAGTGGACATATTCCCCACAAAGTGGAGTGGTCGTTCGCAATGACGTGATGTGCCATTTCTGTTCAAGGTGGAAGCAGATCGACTTTTCAAATTTTGAGTGGGCTTGGCCTTAACGAAGCATTTGACCTTTTCTTCGCAACCTTTGTATCAGAGTCAAGAGTCAAGCGGGCGCTAGATAGGGTCTCGAAAGAGAGCGGGAGAAATTTGAACTTTAACGTCCTTGCTATGGGTGTTAATTCCTGCGGACCTGGTGTCTGGTAATTCCCCGTCTAGCCCTTGTCTTTTACCCTTTTCTCAGATTGTTCTCTCTTCAGTTCTTCCCGTAGTGGAACTTCTGGAGAACATTGGCCTACGTTTTGATCGTCCTTCAACTCTTTGTTACCCTTGTGCTCTGGCACTTTTTGTGGGTTGGGTGCAGGAACGTAGAGAAAACAAGTTGATTGTAGAGGTAGTCGTTTTGATGGCAACGTACTTTACAGTTATTTTGACCGTGGAGGTTATTGGAATCATGGTTTCGTGCTAGAAACCGTTGTTGTGTGTCATCTCTCAATGCTACAATACCTGATAATGCACCCTCTAACTGGAGTGAGTGCTCCTGGTCAAACTTCAAACCCGAGTGGTCAGGGCTCTTAGCCCTGTGAACTTTAGCGTTGTGAACTGTTGATGCCTCAAAAGCTATGCTTGCAAGTTCTCTGTGTTGTAAGATATGCAAGCAAACGTGAGCTGCAGGGCCCAAGTAGGTAGTGAAGGTTGGATACATGTTCGACAGAAACATTTGTTTGAATGGTAACAGCTCTTCCTGTTTCAGTGAGTAAGCCAAAGTAAGCTGAACAAAGACTATGATAGTAAGCTTGCGCGTGTTCGTTTCGAGCTTGTTTGATGGTGTTAGCCAGTGACTATCGTGTTTGTGAGTCACAGAGCCACTGAATTCTAATTTCAAAGCTGTGGCAAGTTTAGAGTAGTCATTTAGCACGTGTTGCTGTTGTAGACGGATGAACCTCGTCGCGTGTCTATTCGACGTTCGCTTCAACAGGTAAACATTTCAGACCTCACAGATTATATACATCCTACTTAAGACACTCCTCCTTACAATTTATGGCTCCACAGGAAAGAAGTTAACCAGATACCCTGATTACTCCCCTTAAGGGGAACTGACCTCACTCCTCACCTCCTCACCTCCTGACCTCAACCCCTCCTTCACCTAATCCACAGATATCCATCTGTCTTCCCTATATCAACACATTGCTCTCCTCTCCTCCATCAAACACATTTCAAAGCCTTGTCTTTCTTCAGAGAACCATTAACTTCTAACATAACACCCAGTCTCTTTCATCTCCTATCATTCATTTACTACCTCAATGATCAAAGTTTAGCCGATTCCAACACTAGGAAGTCGGGGCACCAAGGAAAATATTCAGATTACAAAGTTATAATTTTTCTAATACACTTTTCAGATATTTTAATATCTGATCAATTTGTCTTCTAATTAATGAATTATTCTTTACCTCACATTATTCTCATTGCAAATGTCGTAAATTGTTGGTCTCATTGCAAATGTCGTAAATTGTTGCACGAACCCACTCTTCACTATGAATCATCCATACATCAATTGTCTCAATCATTTACTTACTAACTAACTAAATAATCACAGAAATGCATAAACAAACAACAAAGTAGATATGGTTACAATGAAATGATAGCGGATGTGCCCTAGTGGGCTAAATCGGTATTGAGGCTTGGTAGACAAAGGGACTGAGAAGGGCGCAAAAGACAAAAGGCACTACACAGTTGATAATTCTATCAATTGAAATGCTAATCCTTTGCACATGAATGCTCACTCATTCGGGAATAATTGCAATCAATGTATATATTTTTACGCTCAGTGTGTCGTCGTGATCTCTGTTGGAATCGTCCTTTTCTGTTGGAGAGTTCATCCGAGATTCTCTCTGCGTCCCTGGAGTGTTTGGTTAGAATAAATACTTTAGAGTAACATTCAGAAATGTTCTTATAGATAGATGTTTCGGCGGTTGTCAGTCTTCGGGTTCAGTGGTACAGAATTCCTAGCTGCAGACTAGTAATTAGTATCAAAGATTTGCTCTCATTCTGTCGGTATCGATAGTCTCAGAGTTTAAACTCAGACAAAACAGAGATGCTTGTTTTTTGTCCCAAGAAACAAAGAGATCTTCTGTTGAATCTGACAATTAATCATCTAAAAAAAAAAACTGTAAAGGACCCCGGCGTTACTCTGGACCCTAATCTCTCTTTTGACGAACATATCAAGACTGTTTCAAGGACAGCTTTCCTATCTTTCTGATTTGGTCCTGCCATACATACCTACACGTACGCTACCGTCACAAGACGCAGGCCTGCTAATTGTCCCTAGAATTTCTAAGCAATCAGCTGGAGGCAGGGCTTTCTCCTATAGAGCTAAATTTTTATGGAATGGTCTGCCTCTGCTTTAAGTCTTTACTGAAGACTGATATGATTGAGTGTAGTCTGGCCCAGGAGTGAGAAGGTGAACGGAAACGCTCTGGAGCAACGAACCGCCCTTGCTGTCTCTGCCTGGCCGGTTCCCCTCTCTCCACTGGGATTATCTGCCTCTGCCTCTAACCCTATCACAGGGGCTGAGTCACTGGCTTACTGGTGCTCTTTCATGCCGTTCCTAGGAGGGGTGCGTCACTTGAGTGGGTTGAGTCACTGATCTTAAAGTCTGGGTTGGCGCCCCCCTTGGGTTGTGCCGTGGCGGAGATGTTTGTGGGCTATACTCGGCCCTGTCTCAGGATGGTAAGTTGGTGGTTGACGATATCCCTCTAGTGGTGTGGGGCTGTGCTTTGGCTAAGTGGGTGGGGTTATATCCTTCCTGTTTGGCCCTGTTTGGGGGTATCATCGGATGGGGCCACAGTGTCTCCTGACCCCTCCTGTCTCAGCCTCCAGTTGCAGCTGCAGTAGTTTATGTGTCGGGGGGCTAGGGTCAGTTTGTTATATCTGGAGTACTGCTCCTGTCTTATCCGGTGTCCTGTGTGAATTTAAGTATGCTCTCTCTCTTTCTCTCTTTCTTTCTCTCTCTAGGAGGACCTGAGCCCTAGGACCATACCCCAGGACTACCTGGCATGATGACTCCTTGCTGTCCCCAGTCCACCTGGCCGTGCTGCTTCTCCAGTTTCAACTGTTCTGCCTGCGGCTATGGAACCCTGACCTGTTCACCGGACGTGCTACCTGTCCCAGACCTGCTGTTTTCAACTCTCTAGAGACAGCAGGAGCGGTAGAGATACTCTTAATGATCGGCTATGAAAAGCCAACTGACATTTACTCCTGAGGTGCTGACTTGTTGCACCCTCGACAACTACTGTGATTATTATTATTTGACCATGCTGGTCATTTATGAACATTTGAACATCTTGGCCATGTTCTGTTATAATCTCCATCTGACACAGCCAGAAGAGGACTGGCAATCCCTCATAGCCTGGTTCCTCTCTAGGTTTCTTCCTAGGATTTGGCCTTTCTAGGGAGTTTTTCCTAGCCATCGTGCTTCTACACCTGCATTGCTTGCTGTTTGGGGTTTTAGGCTGGGATTCTGTGCAGCACTTTGAGACATCAGCTGATGTAAGAGGGGGCTATATAACATTTTTTTATTTGATTTGAATAATACCAACTAGTGAGTAAACACAAGAGAGTGACATATAAAGGGGAGGAAAGGATGAAGGTAATGACGTCCACGTGCCGACAGAGATGGCCGCCTCGCTTCGCGTTTCTAGGAAACTATGCAGTATTTTGTTTTTTACGTGTTATTTCTTACATTGGTACCCCAGGTAATCTTAGGTTTCACTACATACAGTTGGGAGGAACTACTGAATGTAAGAGCAACGTCAACTCACCATCATTACGACCAGGAATATGACTTTCCCGAAGCGGATCCTGTGTTCTGCCTTCCACCCAGGACAATGGATCGGATCCTAGCTGGCGACCCAAAACAACGACGTCGTAAAAGAGGCAAACGAAGCGGTCTTCTGGTCAGGCTCCGGAGACAGGCACATCGCGCACCCCTCCCTAGCATACTACTCGCCAATGTCCAGTCTCTTTCCAACAAGGTTTACGAAATCCGAGCAAGGGTAGCATTCCAGAGAGACATCAGGGACTGTAACGTTCTTTGCTTCACGGAAAAATGGCTCACTTCAGAGACACTATTGGAGACTGTGCAGCCAGCTTGTTTCTTCACGCATCGCGCCGACAGAAACAACCATCTTTCTGGTAAGAAGAGGGGCGGGGGAGTATGCCTTATGATTATCGAGACGTGGTGTGATCATAACAACATACAGGAACTCAAGTCCTTCTGTTCACCTGACTTAGAATTCCTCACAATCAAATGTCGACCGCATTATCTTCCAAGAGAATTCTCTTCGATTATATTCCCCCCCAAGCAGACACATCGATGGCCCTGGACGTACTTTATTTGACTCAATGCAAACTGGAAACCACATATCCTGAGGCTGCATTCATTGTAGCTGGGGATTTTAACAAGGCTAATCTGAAAACAAGACTCCCTAAATTGTAACAGCATATCGATTGCGCAAACAGGGCTGGTAAAACCCTAGATCATTGTTATTCTAACTTCCGCGACACATATAAGGCCCTCCCCCGCCCTCCTTTCAGAAAAGCTGACCACAACTCCATTTTGTTGCTCCCAGCCTACAGACAGAAACTGAAAACAAGAAGCTCCCGCGTTCAGGTCTGTTCAACGCTGGTCCGACCAATCTGATTCCACGCTTCAAGACTGTTTCGATCACGTGGATTGGGATATGTTCCGCATTGTGTCCAACAACAACATTAAACGAATGCGCTGATTCGGTGAGCGAGTTCATTAGGAAGTGCATTGACGGATGTCGTACCAATAGCAACAATTAAAACATTCCCAAACCAGAAACCGTGGATTGATGGCAGCATTTGAGTGAAACTGAAAGCGCGAACCACTGCTTTTAATCAGGGCAAGGTGACTGGAAACATGACTGAATACAAACAGGGTAGCTATTCCCTCCGCAAGGCAATCAAACACGCTAAGTGTCAGTATAGAGACAAAGTAGAGTCACAATCCAACGGCTCAAACACAAGAGGTATGTGGCAGGGTCTACATTCAATCACGGATTACAAAAAGAAAACCAGCCCCGTCGCGGACCAGGATGTCTTGCTCCCAGACAGGCTAAATAACTTTTTTGCTCGCTTTGAGGACAATACAGTGCCACTGACACGGCCCGCAACCAAAACCTGTGGACTCTCCTTCACTGCAGCCGACGTGAGTAAAACATTTAAACGTGTTAACCCTCGCAAGGCTGCAGGCCCAGACGGCATCCCCAGCCGCGTCCTCAGAGCATGCGCAGACCAGCTGGCTGGTGTGTTTACGGACATATTCCATCAATCCGTATCCCAGTCTGCTGTTCCCACATGCTTAAAGAGGGCCACCATTGTCCCTGTTCCCAAGAAAGCTAAGGTAACTGAGCAAAATGACTACCGCCCTGTAGCACTCACTTCTGTCATCATGAAGTGCTTTGAGAGACTAGTCAATGACCCTATCACCTCCACCCTACCTGACATCCTAGACCCACTCCAATTGCTTACCGCCCAAATAGGTCCACAGACGACACAATCACAACCACACTGCACACTGCCCTAACCCATCTGGACAAGAGGAATACCTATGTGAGAATGTTGTTCATTGACTACAGCTCAGAATTTAACACCATAGTACCCTCCAAACTCATCACCAAGCTCGAGGCCCTGGGTCTCGACCCCGCCCTATGCAACTTGGTACTGGACTTCCTGATGGGCCGCCCCAAGGTGGTGAGGGTAGGTAACAACATCTCCACCCGCTGATCCTCAACACTGGGGCCCCACAAGGGTGTGTTCTGAGCCCTCTCCTGTACTCCCTGTTCACCCACGACTGCGTGGCCATGCATGCCTCCAACTCAATCATCAAGTATGCGGACGACACTACAGTGGTAGGCTTGATTACCAACAATGATGAGACGGCCTACAGGGAGGAGGTGAGGGCCCTCGGAGTGTGTTGTCAGGAAAATAACCTCACACTCAACGTCAACAAAACAAAGGAGATGATTGTGGACTTCAGGAAACAGCAGAGGGAGCACCCCCCTATCCACATCGACGGGACAGTAGTGAAGAGGTAGTAAGGTAGTAAGTTAAGTTCCTCGGCGTACACATCACGGACAAACTGAATTGGTCCACCCACACAGACAGCGTCGTGAAGAAGGCGCAGCAGCGCCTCTTCAACCTCAGGAGGCTGAAGAAATTTGGCTTGTCACCAAAAGCACTCACAAACTTCTACAGATGCACAATCGAGAGCATCCGGTCGGGCTGTATCACCGCCTGGTGCGTCTACTGCTCCGCCCATAACCGTAAGGCTCTCCAGAGGGTAGGGAGGTCTGCACAACGCATCACCGGGGGCAAACTACCTGCCCTCCAGGACACCTACACCACCCGATGTCACAGGAAGGCCATAAAGATCATTAAGGACAACAACCCCCCGAGCCACTGCCTGTTCACCCCGCTATCATCCAGAAGGCGAGGTCAGTACAGGTGCATCAAAGCAGGGACCAAGAGACTGAAAAACAGCTTCTATCTCAAGGCCATCAGACTGTTAAACAGCCACCACTAACATTGAGTGGCTGCTGCCAACACACTGACTTAACTCCAGCCACTTTAATAATGGAAATTGATGAAAATTGATGTAAAAAATATATCACCAGCCACTTTAAACAATGCTACTTAATATAATGTTTACATACCCTACATTACTCATCTCATATGTATATGTATATACTGTACTCTATATCATCTACCGCATCTTTATGTAATACATGTATCACTAGCCACTTTAAACTATGCCACTTTGTTTACACACCCTACATTACTCATCTCATATGTATATACTGTACTCGATACCATCTACTGCATCTTGCCTATGCCGTTCTGTACCATCACTCATTCATATATCTTTATGTACACATTCTTTATCCCTTTACACTTGTGTGTATAAGGTAGTAGTTTGGAATTGTTAGATTACTCGTTGGTTATTACTGCATTGTTGGAACTAGAAGCACAAGCATTTCGCTAGACTCGCATTAACATCTGCTAACCATGTGTATGTGACAAATAAAATTTGATTTGATTCGATGTGTGAATCATAATGATTAACAGGTGCGCGTTGTCATGAGTGCCAGGAGGGGAGGAGTAGGAGAAGACGTGACAGTACCCCCCCTATGACGCACGGCCCTATCCGCAGGATGATGCCGACCCCGAGGTCAAGGACAAGGAGTGGGTCGGTCGGCGAATGTGGGAATCAAGGCTGTTGGGGTCCAGAATGTCCTCCACCGGAACCCAACACCGCTCCTCTACTCCACCAGATACTGGAGCCGACCCCCACAATGTCAGGAGTCCAGTAGGGATCTGACAGCGTACGCCGGACCTCCCCTCGATGTCCAAGGGCGTGGAGTTGTGTCGTGGGGGACAGTATCAGCTAGGGGACCAGGAACCACCAGCCGGAAAAGGGATGCATGAAGAGGGTGAGATACGATAGTGACTGGGTAGATGTAACCTGTAAGTCACCTTGTTGACCCTCCAGAGAACCTTGAATGGCCCCACAAACCGGGAACTCAGTTTCTAGCAGGGCAGGTGGAGTGGGAGGTTCCTGGTAGAGATCCAGAATGGAACACAGAGGTCTCACTGTGGCAGCGGTTAGTCTC
The DNA here is from genome assembly GCF_023373465.1 of Oncorhynchus keta. Taxonomy (NCBI): domain Eukaryota; kingdom Metazoa; phylum Chordata; class Actinopteri; order Salmoniformes; family Salmonidae; genus Oncorhynchus; species Oncorhynchus keta. The sequence goes on along the minus strand of NC_068439.1, from coordinate 54,687,056 downwards.
ACGTGTGCATTCCTTCTGATGGACGGCACGCTGGAGTCTCACATGCACGTTTCTCCACACCTCCTCCATGCTCCGGAACCACTCATCTAACACAGAAGCTGAGGTGTGGAGCCGGCTGGAAACCCAAAACACACTGGAAGGGTGTCAACCCTGTGGAGGAGTCATGTAGGGAGTACTCTGCCCAGGGAAGGAATTGTACCCACTCACTCTGACGGTCCTGACAGTGACTCCTCAGGAACCTCCCCAGCTCATCCTCTCCACCTGTCCGTTGGACTGAGGCCGGTACCTGGAAGTGAGGCTGACCGTGACCCCGAGCTTCTCCAAGAAGGCCCTCCATACTCTTAATGTAAATTGGGGGCCACAGTCGGAGACAATGTCCTCTGGAAGGCCATAATGCCAGAAGACATGCTGGAAGAGTGCCTCGGCGACCTAGAGAGCAGTGGGGAGACCCAGAAGAGGGATTAACTGACCTAGGCAACAGTTATGCTACAAACAGTACTTATGAAGAAGCATAAAAAAATCAAGTTGCCATTTTTTGAATTCTCATCACGTCACTATGCAACAAGGTAACTAAGAGAATACAAATCTGTGAGAACAATAAAATAACACCCCAAAAGAAAACAATGCTGTATCTAGGTAGTTGGTTTTATCTGATATTGATGAGATACTGAAAGACAAGCTACCTAGAAATCAACAACTTTTTTTTAACGAAGAGGCATAGAGGAAGGATAAGCCCCAAAACAGATTTCAAGCTCAGAACAACCTACAGATGCTATGGTGCCTGCGTCAATAAGCCCAAACACAGCCCAAACACACACACGTGCACACACCACTGACACACACACACACACGCATGCATGTGCACATACACTCACACACACACACACACACACACACACACACACACACACACACACACACACACACACACACACACACACACACACACACACACACACACACACACACACACACACACACACACGTCTCTGACTCATAGGGTAGGAGAGCAGCACGCAATCTACAACTAAAGACTAGTGTAACATTCACTCACATACAGGTTTATAACGATACTACTCCTGATAAACGCAGTAGCTTGAGGCTGTCGTAAATACACACACTAAACCAGAGCATGAAGATATACAGAGCAAATAAAAAAAGATGTAGTGTATTTGGAACTGAGAGTGAACTGCAATGTACTAAACACTTTCAACACAAGTCGACATGTACAAATTCCACTTATTGTCCATCCATGTCTGCTCTAGTCTTAGATTCATTAGAATGTTTTTCCTTTGAGGAAATACTAGTTGTATGCCTATTTTTCCCTCATTAATCACCCTTCATTATTGCTGGGTTTTAACAGTTTTTGAACTGTGTAGCCATTGTTTTTGAACTGTAGCTCTATTGTTAATGAACGGTGTATTTATTGTTAACTGTGCAGCCATTGTTTTTTAACTGTGTATCCGTTGTTTTTGAACTGTGTATCCAAGCAAGGCTAACAGTGCAGCCAGTGAATTAGCCTTGTTATGAAGATTATATATGTGTACTAATCATTGTCTGTGTTGCATTGTGTATTGTTCATACTCACCCATTTCCCTCCCTGGTGCAAGTACATAGTTTGAAATGTGTGTTGTTGTGTGTGTTCATTACCGTTTCTTTGTTACAGTGAGGCGTGTTGCGCCAAGTATACTGAGGGGGCCTTGCTGCGTGTTCATCACTAGTGTTTAGTCAGCACTTCTGGGTCTGATGTCATTGGCGTTGAGGTGAAATCATGGTCAATGAAGTTTAGCCCTTCCACGGGGAGCAACTCTGCCATCTCATCAGGCTCATCTGCCTGCATTAGCATGAGGGACACAGTGTATAAAACAGGAAAACGTTAGCCGTTTTTGGCTAATTACCCACAATGCTCGTTATATTTCCCAGAGAGGATATGGAAATTGGTCTACCGAGGAGAAGGGTAGTACACAGTGGAGAGAGAGAAAATAGAGAGGGTGAGTGGAGGAGGAAGGGAGAGAGTGAGAAAAAGAGAGAGAGAGAGGAGGAAGGTAAAGGAGAGAGAAATCGAGAGAGGGAGAATAACTGTGGGGAATGGTGAAGGGGAAATATATTCACATATAAGCATAAACAAAGCAGAGAGTGGGCCTGATGAGCCATTGAAATGAGAATTGGGAGTGACCGCTGTGTGTGTGTGTGTGTGTGTGTGTGTGTGTGTGTGTGTGTGTGTGTGTGTGTGTGTGTGTGTGTGTGTGTGTGTGTGTGTGTGTGTGTGTGTGTGTGTGTGTGTGTGTGTGTGTGTGTGTGTGTGTGTGTGTGTGTGTGTGTGTGTGTGTGTGTGTGCTTGCAAGAATGTGTGTATGTATATCTGTGTTGAAATAGTCCAGTTGAGTGGCTACTATGTAAACCCAGAGATGAGGAGATGAGAGGCTGAGCCGGTGATGGGTAGGTCCTACTCTTGAGCAGAGAGCAGTAGACATCACCACCAGAGAGGATTTACAGACCTGGGCCCGGTTTTTAACGATGCCGATGGAACAGAATTATGAGTGTTTTAACGATGCATCTTTTCTACAATGGCCGAAAGATGTAGCATTAATTTCCGAAAACATCACACAGAGAGAACGGTCGCTAAGTGTGTTGTTGGAGCTTGTGTCGACACTGATAGGATTGAAAGAAAGGGAACGCTGCTCTCGGAGGAGCTTTTTCTCCCATTCAAATCTTTTCTTGACATTATAATTATTTGACAATGCTGATGATGGATTCAGATCCTAGAGAGATACTGTATTATCACCTACGGCTGCAAATATTGAGGTGGCTCGTTATAACGCTTACCCAATGAAAATGCACTAAATCACAGATTTGGCACATCATTGCGCACGTTAGGCTACACATCATGAAATATATTGAGACGATACAGACAGTAGCAAAACAGAACTCGAGGGATTGAACATGAAATGTATTTCAATATGATTGCCTGTGGTCTACTGTTTATATTTTAACGCAGTCGTCATGCTTTTCATTTGAAGCATATTTTTTATACGTCGCTTGTTTGCATCAATTGCAAAGACATTGGACCCTTTGTATTTGAAGTGAACTTTGTTCTGTTATTGGTGGTCACAGAGAGACAGATAAACCATGCGATTCTATGTTTAACCAAGATCTTTTGCCTATAAAGTGACGTAGGAGGGCCTCCCCAAAAGAAGCATCTAACGACGCACGTAGCTGTTCTACGAGTGGTCTGAGGTAGGCATTAGATAACAAGAGTTTTCAAGTGGGTTTTGGGAAACAGCTCTGAGTTTTCAGGATGATCCTACCACGGTTCTAATGATGAACTTAGCCTTAAGATGCTTTTGGGAATCCGGGCCCTGGCTGGCAGCTGGCGGTATGCAGGTTGCAATGTAGAGCCCAGAGACATTCATATCCAGACCTGAGCAGTGGAGGATGAACAAAATAAGAGTACAGCACATAACACAGCCATGATTCAATAGCATATGGTGTATGGCAATACTGTATGGTTGGTGCCAAACAAAACAAACGCAATATGTTCGGAATAATATTGGCTATTGCCACCCACATGAAGGAGGTTTCATTCAAATATAACATAAAATTGAGGATGACAATTGAAAAACAGTATTATGCATTTGAGCCAATGTTAGGGGCACATGGGCGCTTATTGTGAATAATTGTAGATGGTAACGAGTATTTGTTTGTATAATGCATCATTTGACATAAAGCGGGAGCTAATTCATCGTTCAACCATCATCCACAATAGTGCAACCATTCATTTTGTCTCCTGATTTAATGCGAACGCAACATGGAAAATGTCAGTGATTGTTAAATACCTGCAGTCAAATCGTTCCCTAAGTTCTAGACCTCAGCTGAATGAATGGTGTGGCTGTTGTTAGATTGTAAACTGTCATGGACAAAACATATGAATTCAATGGTTGCAAAGATGGGTGGAGGTCTGTCTGTGATAAAGAGATCCTCGGCTGTTTTTGACACCATACTCCACAAGCGCCCTGCGGGCTCTTGTCTTATCTTATCTTGATTATTATACAGTCACATGGTCAAGTGCTGCAAAGAAAGACCTAGTTAAGCTGCAGCTGGCCCAGAACAGAGTGGCACATTTTGCTCTTCGTTGTAATCAGAGGGCTCATATCAATACTATGCATGCCAGTCTCTCTTGACTAAGGATTGTAAGTACAAGTATTTATCTTCAACTCGCAATCTGTGGATTCTATTCGATTAAGATAGATTGAAATTGTACGTTAAACATCACAGGATAGTTGAAAGACACGTGTTGTGTAGAAACCCGAAGTGGGTGGCCAGCAGAGATAGATGGGATGGGCTGAGGGAAGCTGAGGGTTGGGATGTGGAATTGGAGACAAGTGGGAGTGGAGTTGCTGTGTGGGAGATAGAATGATGGTCAAAGATAAAAGTTGTAAAAAATTATAATAATGTGAAGTCAAAATAAAACATAATAAAAAGTAAGTTTGAATGAAACTGAGGGGCAGTGTTTTTACATCTGATGCCGGTTTGCCTGAGGCTGATAACGTGCAGGTGTTTGTACACATTGTACACACACACTCTCATTCAAATAAACACATACAAGAACACACACATTACATGTAATAGTGCCAGACATGAACACAAACATATACAGTTGGCATTGCTGTTATGATTTCAGTTGTCCTTGATGCCCTTTGTTTTATTTTTTATTTTTTGCATTTTTGTTTGCTGTTTTCTCCTGTCTTTTCCTTTTTTCTCTTTAGTTGATTCTCTTGGTTGTTGGTGCATTGGGGGGTTCTTGGGGGTGGGGAATGGAATTCATTGTATTTAATTTTTTTAAATGATTCTTGGGGGGACTGTGGGAGGGGTCTCGAATGGTTGAGGGACAGCTATTGGGGAACTGTGGGTGGATCTTGGAGGGTTCGGGTTCAGGTTTTTTGGCCTGGTGGGAGATCTGTCAATGTGCCCTTGAGCAAGGCATTGACCCTGGATGCTTCTGTGTGTCGCTCTGAATGGAGTCTGTTGGATGACTGGTGTGATGTAGTTGTTGAGCTGCTTCACTGCAAGTATATTGTATGTTTCGGATATTCAATTAATAATAAAAAAAAGAATATATCGATATCATACCAGTCATCAATTAATAATTCTCTCATATCAGTTAATAATTCTCTCATATCAGTCTCATTCTGAACGTCGTTGACTTCGTAAATCTGCACAAATCCTGACCTAAGTGATGAATAATCGATACGCAAATTGGATGAATTATTTATTTTCTAACTAATTAAATAATCACACAGAAATACATAAACACACACACATGGTATAGGTTATTGATTACTAACACAATGCAATGAAAACAGTCTCTAGTGGACTAACAGAAGCAGGATCATTTGGTTACACATTGGAAAGGGGGTGGGGAAAGATAAAAGAGAGGGAGAGACAAAGAGTTGATTATCAGACATACAGTATATCTGGAAACCACGTTCACCATAAATATGAAAATTTAGCACCCTAACAACCGCTCATTTGGATTAGAAATGCAACATACACACTACCTTTCAAAAGTTTGGGGTCACTTAGCAATGTCCTTGTTTTTGAAAGAACAGCACATTTTTTGTCCATAAAAATAACATAAAATTGATCAGAAATACAGTGTAGACATTGTTAATGTTGTAAATGACTGTTGGAGCTGGAAACGGCATCATTTTTAATGGAATATCTAGGCGTACAGAGGCCTATTATCAGCAACCATCACTCCTGTGTTCCAATGGCACACTGTTAGCTAATCCATGTTGATCATTTTAAAAGAATAATTGATCATTAGAAAACCCTTTTGCAATTATTTTAGCACAGCTGAAAACTGTTTCTCTGATAAAATAAGAAATAAAACTGGCAGTCTTTAGACTAGTTGAGTATCTGGAGCATCAGCATTTGTGGGTTCGATTACAGGCTCAAAATGGCCAGAAACAAAGACATTTCTTCTGAAAGTCGTGAGTCTATTCTTGTTCTGAGAAATGAAGGCTATTCCATGCGAGAAATTGTCAAGAAACTGAAGTTCTCGTACAACGCTGTGTACTACTCCCTTCACAGAACAGTGCAAACTGTCTCTAACCAGAATAGAAGGCCCTGGTGCACAGATGAGCAAGAGGACAAGTACATTAGAGTGTACACTTTGAGAAACAGACGCCTCACAAGTCCTCAACTGGCAGCTTCATTAAATAGTACCTGCAAAACACCTGTCTCAACGTCAACAGTGAAGAAAGAGGTGACTCCGGGATGCTGGCTTTCTAGGCAGTGTTGCAAAGAATAAGCCATATCTCAGACTGGACAAAAAAAAAAAAGATTAAGATGGACAAAGGAACACAGACACTGGACAGAGGAACTCTGCCTATAAGGCCAGCATCCCGGAGTCACCTCTGTTGACATTGAGACTGGTGTTTTGCGGGTACTATTTAATGAAGCTGCCAGTTGAAGACTTGTGAGGCAACTGTTTCTCAATCTAGACACTCTAATGTCCTTGTCCTCTTGCCAAGTTGTGCACCGGGGCCTCCCACAACTCTTTCTATTCTGGTTAGAGCCAGTTCAGAACAAATACAAGGAAGTGTACAGTATTATACAAAGCCATGATTTTATGGAACTCCCTTTCATCTCATATAGCGCAAGTGAACAGTAAACCTGGTTTCAAAAAACAAATAAAGCAACACCTCAGCACAACACCTCTCCCCCATGTGACCTACTTGTTTTGTGTGTATGTACTGACATGTACTGTATAGATGTGCGCACACACACACAGACACACACTCCACTCAGGAGTGACACTCTGCCTTGATGTTTATGCTGATATAGCGTGGCAACAGCAGATCTTGCTCAGCACTCACTCTTCATATTAGTCGTGCTGGTGCAGCAAATAGACAGGGAACATCCACATTTTCCAACACGGAGGCCAGTCTAACAGGCAGCCTAGATTGATTCCTCAGCCTGGCTGTTTATTTTCTCTTGCCTGTCTGGCTGGCTGGCTGCATGTCTGTCTGGCTGCCTGTGTGTCTGGCTGCCTGCTCAGCCAGGTCACTCGAGATCCAAGGCGACATTCAACATTCTACCAGGTCCCCAGGATGTCAGGAGATGCCTTCAAAACCGGCCGCTGAGGCAATGGTGAGCGCTATTACTATCAAGTAGGCTTGCGGCAGTGTGCCTAGCTGCCTGTCTGTTGGTCTGTCTGCCTTTCTGCCTGGCTGCCTCCTGATCTGTTGGTTAGTTGTGTCCTGTCCAGGTATGAGTCCTGAATTGGGCTTCCTGTGTAAACGCAGCCTAGAAGTCAGCCTTGGAGTTTCGTCAGCAACACGTGACAACAGAGGGCACTCCGAGCGAGTTGCTATGGTTAGGGATTCACCCTAAATTTCCCAGTCACACTTTTATCAAGACTTCTCGCAGGCTCTTCCCCTGACCACACAGCACATTCGGAAAGTATTCAGAACACTTGACTTTTTCCACATTTTGTTACTTTTTCCGCAAATAGTTTTTTTTCCCCTCATCAGTCTACACACACTACCCTATAATTGAGTATGCAAAAACAGCTTTAAAAATACTTAAATATTATATTTACATAAGTATTCAGACCTTTTACTCAGTACTTTGTTGAAGCAATTTTGGCAATGATTACAGTCTCAAGTCTTCGGTATGACATTACAAACTTGGCACACCTGTATTTGGGGAGTTTCTCCCATTCTTCTCTGCAGATCCTCTCAAGCTCTGTCAGGTTGGATGGGGAGTGTCTCTGCACAGCTATTTGCAGGTCTCTCCAGAGAAGTTCGATCGGGTTCAAGTCCGGGAATTGGCTGGGCCACTCAAGGACATTCAGATACTTGTCCCGAAGCCACTCCTGCGTTGTCTTGGCTGTCTGCTTAGGGTTGTTGTCCTGTTGGAAGGTGAACCTTCGCCCCAGTCTGAGATCCTGAGCGCTCTGGAGCAGGTTTTCATCAAGGATCTCTCTGTACTTTGCACCGTTCATCTCTCCATCAATTCTGATGATTCTCCCAGCCCCTGCCGCTGAAAAATATCCCCACAACATGATGCTGCCACCACCATGCTTCACCGTAGGGACAGTGCCAGGTTTCCTCCAGACGTGACACTTGGCATTCAGGCCAAAGAGTTCAATCTTGGCTTCATCAGACCAGAGAATTGTTGGTATCCTTCCACAGATCTGTGCCTCGACACAATCCTGTCTCGGAGCTCTACGGACAATTCCTTTGACCTCATGGCTTGGTTTTTGCTCTGACATGCACTGTCAACTGTGGGACCTTATATAGACAGGTGTGTGCCTTTCCAAATCATGTCCAATCAATTGAATTTACAACAGGCTGACTCCAATCAAGTTTTTGAAACATGTCAAGGATGATCAATGGAAACAGGATGCACCTGAGCTCAATTTTAAGTCTCATAGCAAAGGGTTTGAAGACTTATGTAAATAAGATATTTCTGAAGTTACATTTTTTTTGCTAACATTTAAAAAAAAATAGCTTTGTCATTGCAGGGTATTGTGTGTAAACAGATAAGGAAAATACATTTTGAATCCATTTTTTAATAAGGCTGTAATGTAAGAAAATGTGGAAAAAGGGAAGGGGTCTGAATACTTTCCGAATGCACTGTATGTCATAGTTGTAGGTCATGTAATAGAAAACACTGAAAACAGAAAAAAGTTTCATTGTATTTCTTTGTGCTAATTCCCTGTCCCTCCTACAGTCCTTTCAAGTAATTTGAAATGCAGTACACTTTTTTCAATCTTTCTCTCTCTCAGTTTGCTCATGTCTGTCATGGTGCTGTGGTACTTTGTGTTGCTCAGCACGATGTTCCCATATCTCCCCATAATCCTCTCTCTGTGTGAAGCCCAGGACTTGGCTTTCCTACTTCATTGATCCTCCCTCGGTTTCCCCCCCTCTCCTCTACTCTCCTTCCCCATTGCTTATCTCTCTCTCCCTTTCTACCCTTCTCTTTCACTCTTTCTGTTGCTGTTTTATGAATTTCTCTCATCCCCCCTCCCTCCTAAACTCATTCTCTCTCCCTGCAGTAGGATGGATGGATAGCCTAATACTGTATAAGCTATAGGAGGGTTGAGCACCACCACCACCCACCTCCTCATGATCCTCTCTGTGTTTACATCTCAATGACCTTCGACCTCATAGCTCCGTATCCCTCCGTCCTCATCTATGCGTCACCACAGTCCTTACGGCGATGCAGGCATCGTCATTCGTTTCCCTGTTCTCGCAGAGCCCCTGGGGGAAAAGTGAAAATACACACAGACAAACACATACACACGCCCCCGACTCCACGCAGGAATAAACATTTGTTATACACCTGCCCGCCCGCGCTGCTCCTCCTAAGTTCATGAATATTCATCAAAGCAGACAAGCAGGCCTAGGGAGACTAATTTTCTGGATGGCCGCGATTGGCCACTTCATCTTCAGGAATGACACAGTGTTTATTTCTTTATTTGTTTTCCTTCCTTGAACCCAGATTAGAAGAGGTCTCCAATGCAGTAGTGTGTATGTGTGTTAGAAGAAAGTCTGCAGCAAAGAGAGACAGACAGACAGACAGACAGACAGACAGACAGACAGACAGACAGACAGACAGACAGACAGACAGACAGACAGACAGACAGACAGACAGACAGACAGACAGACAGACAGACAGACAGAGAGAGAGAGAGAGAGAGAGAGAGAGAGAGAGAGGCAGCCGCCGTGCATACATTTATCAGTTGTCCACGGTCGCTGCATCGCTGCATGGTCCCGGAGTACCATCTCCCATAGAACAGCTAGCAATCCCAGGGTGCACCGCTCTGTGTGCTTTGGGCCTGCTGGAGCGCCGGGTTGTGCTGCTGTGCTCTGATTAAGGCTGTTTGCTTTCCTCACTGCCTAGTTCTGAACCACACACACAGGCATATGCGAACACGTGAACAAACATACACTCATATGCGCGCAACACACACACTCCCAGCACACTGGGGACTCTCTCCCCACCTCTCCCCTTCCTTAGGAGTAGCATGAGGAGGACCTGGGTGAAAACACCTGCAGCAAAAGATTGAGGCTCAGCAGTACATCCCGACATCATCTAAACATAGACAACATGTTTTTAAAACGCAGATGGACATGTCAATTCAACAAGGAGCTGATACTTATCACATTATGTTAATGGGTAAGTTTGCTATTTTAGACCTTAAGGTTACAGTAAGTTTTTCACCCTGACAGTAGTCTATGTGCTAGAAGAGACTAAACGTCACGGTTTAGATTTTAGGGGAAATATGGGATTCAAATAAGAGAAAGTTGTTATCCTGCCACTTTTTTGGGTAAACAGCTAAGACATGGAACAGGAGAAATGTAACCACTCTTAAATGTCACTACTATCTTCAACCAACTCCTCTCTTCGCCGGGTGTTCCTGAAACAAACTATAGGATAAAGTGTGATCCCACATTCCATGGAGCTCAATGGAGCGCTAATGACACCACTTATAGCAATTACAGAGTAGCAAACCGGCAGCATGAACAATGTGAAGCATCACCCACGCAGTCCTCCCACCAACCAACATCATTAATTCACCACCTTCACTTCGCATATTAATGGTGCGACACGTTAATTACAGTACAGTTTTAATGTTTGGTGGGAAAGTTCAATATTTTTGTCCATCATTTTCTAAAGAATATTTCTGTGTGAAGTATATTATTGTGATATTTTGTTATTTCTTGGGCCAATAGAACCTGTACTCCTTGGCCTACCCAATTCGTTACTTTTCTCAGAACCCAGCCCCTTCGTTTCTCCATTTTTGTTTTTACCTGCACCCTGTTTGCCCACCTTTTCCCTCTGTTTCTCTCTCTCCTCTCCTTTCTCTCCCCGTCACCTTAAAGCTCTGCCCATACAATGGAAAGATAAGCAATTAAATGAGTTGTCAGAGAGAGTTCTGACAGCTATTACAAGGTGTGGGGGAATTCATACTGAAGAATGACTCCCTGTGCTCCCTCTCTGAGACAGAGAGGAGGTGAGGAGGAGGAGGAGGATAAATTGAGAGAGAGGGAGTGGGAGTGTTTGTGTTTGTGTGTGTGTGTGCGCACACGCATTTGTGTGTGCGTGTGGAGGAGGGGTACAGGGAGGGAGGGAGAGAGAGAGAGAGAGAGAGAGAGAGAGAGAGAGAGAGAGAGAGATTGAGTGGAAGAGAAGAAAGAGAGAGAGAGAGCTAGAGGGTGAGAGAGAAGGTGTGGAACTGATCCAAGACCAGCCAGGATGCACTGTCATGCCAGTGCTGAATCTCAGAGAGGAGATAAAGAACCCTAGGGCACACACACACACACACACACACACACACACACACACACACACACACACACACACACACACACACACACACACACACACACAGTGCCCCCCTCCTCCCAATCCCCCCACCCCCACCCCCCCCGTCCCGCACACACATCAGTCACATCTGCAGAGCCTACCCATCTGCTCCTCTGGGAGATGAGTGTGCTTGAGCACAGCTATTGTAAGCACACTCACTCCACAAAAACTATTTAGGCCTCAGATACAGCCTTTCATTGGCTAATGGCATTCTCCCTTCAATTCACGAAGGTGGATAGATACTTCCGGTAGATTCACCCATTCTAGTCTGTCTCTCAGAAGCAAACACATATTCTATTTAACTGTTAATGGAATTTTCCTCACATTCTTTAAACCAGAAGCTATTCCCTAGCTCAAATTCAACTAAACCAAGGCGAAGATGTTATCAATCGAAAACAACAAAAAACATCCTTTAGTAATGACAATACACATTTGTTTGGGGTCATAATATGTCTTAAAATGTACCCAAACACAAATGATGTCTTTGTTGTTGTAACGATATATATATATTGAATTATTACACTGTTTACAACGTGGATCTTAGAAAGGTATTGTTGGTGGAGTAACGGATGTATCCAACCGCAACATTTCTAGGGATAACAGCCACACGTTGAGTTTGTTGACGGTTCATTAATTGCCATGACTCTTATCACTGACATATTACCGTCTATCTAGTGTGGTTAATAGGCATCCTTATGAGACTTCACAGTGTTCTCCTCCCTCTCATCCCTCCAATGGGATCGGCACTCCACCAAAGGATTAGCAACTAATTGATATTTGTTTTTGTGTCCATTTGGAGCTGTGACAAAGGCTCAGCGCTCCCATTGTCATGTAAATCACGTCGCTTTTTAATTTCAGTAAGCGCTAGGACGTAGCGCCGTGGTTCATCAAGTGTGCTCTTGGGGTGACCACTGTCCACATTGCTCAACTCAAGGCTGGTACCTGGAAAGTGTTTCATATCGCATCACGTGCGCGCACACAAACACACACGCACGTGCACACAAACACACACGCACGTGCACACAAACACACACGCACGTGCACACGGGAACTGCAAAGACGTAGGACACAGATAACCACAGCAGACATTACAGAATGAATATATATGGATGGAGTTGAGCTCTGAAACGTATGTTCACACAAAAACACACACACACATACCTACACACTGTGTGTGTGTGATGATCAGTATGTGTGTGGGTGAATCCCTGTATGTGAACGCAGAAGTGCATATCATAGACATTTCTTTGGAGATGTAACGTCGCAATGACCAACCTTGTCTCTGTACACGGTATTGACTTTGATCACTTCTCTCCCCCTGAAGCCAAATCACATTGCTACAGTTTCCTAGATCCTCCGACAGCCTTGCCTTTCTACTCTCATTGAGAATAGGCCGAATGATAATTCAGTCTTCTTCTGTGAAATCACACTGTTCAAGTACCATACACTGAGGCGTGCCGCAGGGCCTGCATGCTCTGATGCGATCCTCCTCTCAGGGCCAAGTGTCAGAGGTATGAGAGAGTAATTCTTAAGTAGACACCATGCTTGATGTCTGCCATTGCTCATTTATGCGGTCTCCGTCTGAGCGCCGTCTGCTGTCTGCATTCCTAGTTTTATCGCTTTCTGTCTCTATTCTCTTTTTCTTTTAGAGTCGCTTGTCTTCTCTCTCCTCTTTCTCTTCCCTCTCGTCTCCTTTTGTCTTCTCTCTCCTCTTTCTCTTCCCTCTCGTCTCCTCGTCTTCTCTCTCCTCTTTCTCTTCCCACTCGTCTCCTTGTCTTCTCTCTCCTCTTTCTCTTCCCACTCGTCTCCTCTTGTCTTCTCTCTCCTCTTTCTCTTCCCTCGTCTCCTCTTGTCTTCTCTCTCCTCTTTCTCTTCCCTCTCGTCTCCTCTTGTCTTCTCTCTCCTCTTTCTCTTCCCTCTCGTCTCCTCTTGTCTTCTCTCTCCTCTTTCTCTTCCCACTCGTCTCCTTTTGTCTTCTCTCTCCTCTTTCTCTTCCCTCTTGTCTCCTCGTCTCTCTCTCCTCTTTCTCTTCTCGTCTCCTCTTGTCTTCTCTCTCCTCTTTCTCTTCCCACTCATCTCCTCTTGTCTTCTCTCTCCTCTTTCTCTTCCCTCTCGTCTCCTCTTGTCTTCTCTCTCCTCTTTCTCTTCCCTCTCGTCTCCTCTTGTCTTCTCTCTCCTCTTTCTCTTCCCACTCATCTCCTCTTGTCTTCTCTCTCCTCTTTCTCTTCCCTCTCGTCTCCTCTTGTCTTCTCTCTCCTCTTTCTTTTCCCTCTCGTCTCCTCTTGTCTTCTCTCTCCTCTTTCTCTTCCCACTCGTCTCCTTTTGTCTTCTCTCTCCTCTTTCTCTTCCCTCTTGTCTCCTCTTGTCTCTCTCTCCTCTTTCTCTTCTCGTCTCCTCTTGTCTTCTCTCTCCTCTTTCTCTTCCCTCTCGTCTCCTCTTGTCTCTCTCTAGCTATTCTCTCCGCTCTATTTTCCCCTCTCTGTTCTCCCCCCCTCTCTCTTCTCGCTCTTCTCTCTCTTTCTGCACGGCCTGGTCTCTGTTACAGCCACGGTAAATATCACACCCTGTCATGAGCAGGATCGCTGCCTTTTTACGGGCTCCTAACCAATTGTGCTATTTTGTATGGTTGTTTTTTTGCATTGTTTGTAGCTTATTTTGTACCAAATTTCTCTGCCATCGTCTCTTATGAACGAAAGAGCATCTGGATATCGGAATATCGATGACTCACTTCGACCTGGACAAAGATTTTTTGTCTTTAACGAGTTGGACGCGAAGGACTTACTGCTGATACTGCACCATCTGGGCCGTATGCACTTCCCACTGTAGGGCCCAAATCCCCGTCATTTACAAGAAGAAGAGATGCCGATACAGTGGATGCAGATCCGGGTGACTTGTGAGAATTAGTCAGATTGGTTGCATCACTGCCTGGTACGGCAACTGCTTGGCATCCGACCGCAAGGCACTACAGTGGGAAGTGCATACGGCCCAGTACATCACTGGGGCCAAGCTCCCTGCCATCCAGGACCTCTATACCCGGCGGGGTCAGAGGAAGGCCCTAAAAATGACCAAAGACTCTAGCCACCCTAGTCGTAGACTGTTCTCACTGCTACCGCACGGCAAGCAGTACCGGAGGTCTAGGTTCAAAAGGCTCCTTAACAGCTTCTACCCCCAAGCCGTAAGACTGCTGAAACCCTTTCTATATGTCCGGTATTATCCTCAGTCATTTTCGAATCAAAGTTTTCAGACCCCGGTGGCTTGTCATTGTTGATTTTTCCACACTGACCTTACAGAATTCAAAATTACAATGCTTGTCTTTCATATATGAATCAGATATACTTGGATCTGTAGTGTTAGCGTTTGTTGCTGGCATGCCATGACTAAATTTGCTAATCTTGCCAATGAAAAAATCATTAAAGTAATTGGCAATATCAGTGGGTTTTATGATGCTAAGTTTACTTTTTTTCCCAAAATGTCATTTAAGGTGCTCCAAAGCTTTTTACTATCATTCTTTATATAATTGATCCTTGTTTCATAGTATACTTTCTTCTTCTTTTATTCATTTTAGTCACATGATTTCTCAATTTGCAGCACATTTTCCGATCGGTTGTGCAGCCATTCCTTTTGCCTCAATCCTCTGAACCATAACATTTTTAAATTCCTCATCAATCCACAGGGATTTAACAGTTTTTACAGTCATTTTCTTAATGGGTGCATATTAGTAACTGGAATAAGCAGTTTCATAAATGTGTCAGGTGTAGCGTCTGGAAGACAAGCAAATATTCTTTACATCATTAGCATATTGTAGGAATCACTACAAAACGTATTGTATGACCTCTTATACACTATATATATATAAGTAGACTTGTAATGAGAAGTAAAGCTGTGAGAACTAAGTAGAGAAATTCAGCCTCTGTATGATTTCCTTGGAGATGTAACACAGGCAGACCAGTGACCCATAAAGGTCAGAGTTCAGAGGTGCTGCAGCAGTGCTAAGTCTCTGAGAATAATCTGTCTCTCTGGTGTGGTTGTTCACCAGTCACCGCGCTGACAGCTGGTACACCCTGGAGGAGCTCAGATGCTGTGTATGGGGTGGGAAACTGTGTGTGTGTGTGTGTGTGTGTGTGTGTGTGTGTGTGTGTGTGTGTGTGTGTGTGTGTGTGTGTGTGTGTGTGTGTGTGTGTGTGTCTGATTCTGTGAGTGTAACGTAAAGTGGGGTGATACAGTCGTTAGTGAAAGTCTACACACCCCCTGCACACTCTTCACATCTAAAAAGGGATTACATTGCAATTCCTTCCTACAGATCAAAATAACTTACTCCACATTTTCAAAGTGAAAGAAAAATGTAAGAAAATCTTCCAAATCAAATGGAAGCACTTTTGATAGCCATTACAGCTGTGAATCATGTATAATAAGATCCCACCAACTTGGCAACATGCATACATCGTTCTTTGTAAAAAACAAATGCTCAAACTCCATACATTTGGTTTGGAATCATTGATGGGCAGCAATATTCAAAGCTTGTCTCTGATTTTCAAGCCGATTTAAGTCAGGGCTAAGACTGGACCTCTCAGAATAAAAATTTAAAAAGTATAAAAACGATCCCAGGTTTTCTGAAGACAGCAGCGGGTTTTCCTCTAACTTTTTACCTGAGCTTTACTTTATTTATTTTGATCCTGACAAGCTCCCCAGTCCCTGCCGGTGACAAGCAAATCCAAAACATGATGCTGCCACCACAATACTTGAAAATACAAAGGGGTTTCACTCTGTGTTTTGTTGTATTGGATTTGATCCAAGCCTGTTGTTTTTAATTGAGTCAAAAAAGTTCATTTATTTGCAGTGTTGTCACACAATTGTGAGAATGCTGTTAATCAACTACAGCTCTGCTTTCACCACCATAGCGCCCTCCAAGCTTGTCGCTAAGCTCAGAGCCCTGGGACTGAACCCCTCTCTGTGCGACTTTGTCCTAGACTTTCTAACGGGTTGACCCCAGGTGGTGAGGGTAGGCAACAACACCTCCGCCACGCTGATCCTCAACACACGGGGCCCCACAGGGGGGTTTGCTCAGCCCCCTCCTGTGTTTCCTGTTTACCCACAACTGCATGGCTACGATCGACTCCAAATCCATCGTAAAGTTTGCTGACGACATGACAGTGGTAGGCCTGACTACCAACAACTACGATACAGCCTACATCAAGGAGGTTAGAGCCCTGGCAGAGTGGTGCCAGGAAAATAACCCCTGCCTCAACGTAAAACAAAAATGAAGGAACTGATCGTGGACTACAGGAGACAGAGGAGGGAGCACACCCCCATCCACATCGACGGGCCCACAGTGGAGAGGGTCAAAAGCTTGAAGTTCCTTGGCGTGCACACTACCGTGGTGAAGAAGGTGCAACGGCGCCTCTACAACCTCAGGCGGCTGACATAATTTGCCATGGCCCCTAAGACCCTCACAAACAGGTTGCATCACCACCTGGTACGGCAACTGCACTGCCCTCAACTGAATGGCTCTCCAGGGGGAGGTGAGGTCAGCCAGGGGCAAACTGCCTGCCCTCCAGTACACTTACAGCACTCAGTGTCAAAGGAAGGCCAAGAAGATCGTCAAGGACCTCAGCAACCAGAGTCACGTTCTGTTCCCTCTGCTATGATCTAGCAGACAGAGACAGTACAGGTGCATCAAAGCCGGGACTGAAAGACTGAAAAACAGCTTTTATCTCCGGGCCATCAGACTGTTGAACAGCTATCACTCCATCCTCTGTAGTAGATGAGAGTAGTAAGTAGTACTCCTGTAGTAAGTAAGGGGCAAAGGTAGACTCGCTCACACATAAAACACACACAGGTTCACACACATACCTCATGCATATGCAGACTCTGTACTCACATGTACGATCAAACACACCCACATACACATACACACACACAGCCAACACTGCTGTCCCATGTATATACTGTAGAGACCTTAAACACTGGACTGTTTTCCACACTGTGTATTCAAATACCGTATTTTTCACTTTGCTCATTCTAATATATCTACTACTGTACATTGCATTTTTGTAAAACTGTTTATAGACACTGCGTATATATATACTGAATTCTTATTTATATACTGGATTTTTGCCAGCTTCTTAATCATATACTGTATTCTTCACATTGCCCATTCTAATATATCTATTACTGTACAGAGCATTTTTGTACACTGTTAAAACACATCGCCTGTATTTATATACTGGATTCTTGACATAGCTCACTGTAATATGCAATAATACTATGTTGTTGATCCTCTGTATTTAAAAAAAGCCAGACTACGGTTTGCAACTGCAAGGACAACATAGTCAAGGTATTGGAGTGGCCATCACAAAGCCCTGACCTCAATCCCATAGAGAATTTGTGGGCAGAACTGAAAAAGCGCGTGCGAGCAAGGAGGCCTTTACAACCCTGACTCAGTTACACGAGCTCTGTTAGGAGGAATGGGCCACAATTCACCCAATTTATTGTGGGACGCTTGTGAAAGGCTCCTCGAAACGTTTGACCCAAGTTAAACCATTTAAAGGCAATGCTACCAAATACTAATGGAGTGTATGTACATTGCTGACCCACTGGGAATGTGATGAAATAACTAAAAGCTGAAACAAATCATTCTCTCTACTATTATTCTGACATTTCACATTCTTAAAATAAATTGGTGATCCTAACTGACCGAAAACAGGGAATTTTTACTTGGATTAAATGTCAGGAATTGTGAAAACTGAGTTTAAATGTATTTGGCTCAGGTGTATGTAAACTGTATGTTGCCCTAAAAGTTGATGAGTTGTGCAAACTTGATAGAATCTTATTCTAAATTAGTCACAGTTGTAATGACTGACAAATGCACTTCCGCCAGGTTTTAACTCGTTTTCTTTGACTTGGAAAATGTCGAGTAGGTTGTGTAGATCAGTAAGTGGGAAAAATCTAATTTAATCCATTTTTAGATTTCATTTTAAGGCAGCAAAATGTGATGACTGTGCAAGGGGTGTGTAGACCTTCCCGAGCAATTGTTTGTTTTCCTCCCCTCATTATCATTCTGTCCCCTCACCCTGCCAACTCTACCTGTTCCCCTCACCAGTGGAGTCAGTGGAGTGTGTGGCTGACATTTTCAGAAACCTGGGGATAATAACACACACCCACACGTCTACCGGGCTCCACAGGCACAGCTGGAGAAAAGGTGAACAGCCATGCTTTATTCACACCCACTTTGTATGTGTCACTTTAGTGCATTTCTAATGCAAATAGATCCATTTAAAAGCCTTGTTTCAAAATACCGTGAATATCAAATTCTACCGAAAGTAGCCAATTCATAGACTATGAACATTCTACGAGCTAGACGTGACCACTTAAAGCCAGAGAAAGGCTAGAATTAAGTATACTTAGAAAATGTTTCCATGACATCCGACTGTGCGTGGCTGTGATTGTTTCCTAAATGTCAAGGTTTCTATTCATGACCCTCTCTTTCTCACTGTCCCTTCTTTCTCTCTGTCGCTCTCCCTCTGCATTGGAAACATATGTTAACATTACCAAAGCAAGTGAAGTAGATAACACACGAAAGTGAAATAAACAGTAAAAACTGACATTAAACATTACACTCGCAGTGGTTCCCAAAGAATAAAGACATTTCAAATAGCATATTATGTCTATATACAGTGTTGTAACCATGTGCAAATGGTTAAAGTACGAAAGGGAAAATAAATGAACATAAATATGGGTTGTAATTTACAATGGTGTTTGTTCTTCACTGGTTGCCCTTTTCTTCTGGCAACAGGTCACAAATCTTGCTTCTGTGATGGCACACTTTGGTATTTCACCCAGTACATATGGGAGTTTATCAAAATTGGGTTTGTTTTCAAATTCTTTGAGTATCTGTGTAATCCGAGGAAATATGTGTCTCTAATATGGTCATACATTTGGCATGAGGTTAGGAGGTGCAGCTCAGTTTCCACATCATTTTGTGGGCAGTGTGCACATAGCCTGTCTTCTCTTGAGAGCCAGGTCTGCCTCCGGCAGTCTGTACATAGTCAGAGCGTTCCTTAAGTTTGGGTCAGTCTCAGTGGTCAAGTATTCTGTCACTGTGTACTCTCTGTTTAGGGTCAAATAACATTCTAGTTTGCCCTGTTTCTTTGTGAATTATTTCCAATGTGTCAAGTAATTATCTTTTTGTTTCTCATGATTTGGTTAGGTCTGATTGTGTTGCTGTACTGGGGCTCTATGAGGTCTGTTTGTGTTTGTGAACAGAGCCCCAGGACTAACTTGCTTAGGGGGCTCTTCTGCAGGTTCATCTCTCAGTAGGGGATTGTAACGGCTTTCTTCTGTGGACGAAGGTGTCACGCATAGGTGTAATAGGTGGCAGGGAAGTCAGGCGCAGGAGAGTCAAATGGAGTGTAAATATGGAGTCTTTAAATAAAGTTCCAAGAGTATGCTCCATAACAATAAATGTACAAACAAACAAAACATGGGTACGAGGACCCGACGCGCACCTATACAAACAATCACACCACACTGACAACAAATCAATCTCTGACAAAAACATGAGGGGAAACAGAGGGTAAATACACAACAGGTAATGAATGGGATAGAAAACAGGTGTGTGGGAAGAAAAGTCAAAAAACCAATGGAAAATGAATAAAGGATCAATGATGGCTAGAAGACCGGTGACGTCGAACGCCGAGCACCGCCCGAACAAGGAGAGGCAACGACTTCGGTAGAAGTCGTGACAGAAGGAGAGAACCAAAGTGCAGCGTTGTTAGTGTTCATCATATTTAATATAGACGATAAACGTGAACACTACAAAATACAAAACAACAAATGTGGAAAAACCAAAACAGTTCTGTCTGGTGCAGACACACACGAAGACAGAAGACAACCACCCACAAAATCCAACACAAAAAAGGCTACCTAAATATGGTTCCCAATCAGAGACAATGACTAACACCTGCCTCTGATTGAGAACCATCTCAGGCCAAACATAGAAACGGGAAAACTAGACACACAACATAGAATGCCCACTCAGCTCACGTCCTGACCAACACTGAAACAAAGAAAACACAAAAGAACTATGCTCAGAACGTGACAGTACACCCCCCAGGTGCGGACTCCGGCCGCAAAACCTGAACCTATAGGGGAGGGTCTGGGTAGGCATCTGTCCGCGGTGGCGGCTCTGGCGCAGGACGTGGACCACACTCCACCATAGTCTTTGTCCACTTTAGTGTCCTCCTAGGAACGGCGACCCTTGCCGCCGACCCTGACCTGGGAACCCTAATAAATAGGCCCACAGGACTGAGGGGCACCTCAGGACCTAACAAATTCCTTGGGACTGAGGGGCAGCTCAGGACTGAGGGGTAGCTCAGGACTGAGGGGTAGCTCAGGACTGAGGGGTAGCTCAGGACTGAGAGGTAGCTCAGGACTGAGAGGTAGCTCAGGACTGAGGGGTAGCTCAGGACTGAGGGGTAGCTCAGGACTGAGGGGTAGCTCAGGACTGAGGGGTAGCTCAGGACTGAGGGGTAGCTCAGGACTGAGAGGTAGCTCAGTCTGGTTGAAGGCTCTGGCAGCTCCTGGCTGGTTGACGGCTCTGGCAGCTCCCGGCTGACTGACGGCTCTGGCAGCTCCTGGCTGACTGACGGCTCTGGCAGCTCCTGGCTGACTGACGGCTCTGGCAGCTCCTGGCTGACTGACGGCTCTGGCAGCTCCTGGCTGACTGACGGCTCTGGCAGCTCCTGGCTGACTGACGGCTCTGGCAGCTCCTGGCTGGCTGACGGCTCTGGAATAGTGAAAAAAACACACACAAAAACAAGTGTCTACCACTGGGTTTGAACATTCGACCTTCGGATCCGGAGTCATGGGATTACTGTCGCTCTTAGTGATCAGTTTTGAAGGCATTTCCTGACGCCCTCATCACATGGACAGACGTCAAATTTCAAAGTCAGTCTTGTGCCAATCTGTCTGGATTCATTAGCAGTGTATACAAAATAAACAAGCAAACCCTCACCTGAGAATACATTTTAAAAATAATGAAAACGGACAACATGCCACAGGATTTATGACATTTGCACTACTCTCATTTGTGTGGAGCAGGGGTGATGGAGGGCGATGGTGATATTGCGGTTGGATGACATTAAATGCATCCGGTGGGTAGCGGTCTGAGCGTCACATTAATCGTACAGTTAAAGTCAGGACCTGTCAGCATGGATTAGCATGGAGGTGGAGGAGACAGCTTTATTACATACACACAGACTTTATCAGACATAACACACTATCATATCCTCTCTCCTCTATGTCAGAGACGGGATGGACGAATTGAGACGATGGGGGGGGTTGGGATGGGTGTGTGTGTGTGTGTGTGTGTCTGTGACTTATTCTGTGTGTGCGTGTCTGCGCACGCACGCTCATCCTCCACAGCCACTGTCCCGTAAACACTCTAATTTGTCTTTTAGCGAGTGTGTGTGAATTTGTGAGTTTGTTGTGTGTGTGAGTGTGCTCTTCAGTAATAAACAGTGGCAGGCGTCAGAGGAGCATTTTGGCAGGAAGAGCCGTGGTTGGACGGCTGCTGAAAGCCCTGACTGGTTAGAGCATGAGAGCGAGACAACATTGCAACATCACACAGACAAGCCAGCCCGGCGTAGAAGGATGACCTTACCACTGCTCTTCAAAATTTCACTGCTGTTTTTCCATGTCATGAAGATGATACTTTAGCACCCGATAACTGCTGATAAATATCGAAGTCCCATCAACCGCTAAGAGTGGGTGTGCATCCCAAATGGCACGCTGGTACCTACATAGTGCACTACCTTTGGCCAGAAACCTATTGGCCCAGTGAGTCATATGGGCCCTGGTAAAAATAAATAGTGCACTATAAAGGGGACAGGGTGAGACAAATTGTATAAAAGTGTTATCCTATGTCAATAGCTACTGCTCATTTGATGGAGTTGAACTTCAACTATATTGACTGCAGGGGAAAGACAGTTTTGGGTAACTGGTGTTCATGTCCTACTGATTCCTGTAGCAGGGTTCAAGACAGGACGTGTCTCCTTAAATGTCAAGTCAAGAAAACTGTTAAATGTCAAGATACATATCTTATATAGCGTGGCAGTTATGGAAAATACTCTCACAGGATAGAGGCATAAAGCACTGATCTATACACAGCGTAATGTGTAAGAGAAAGGGCTAGTGAGTCGGTGTGAGAGAGAACACCGGAAAGAGAAGCGAGCAAACAGGACAGAAGTCAGAGGTCTTACAGTATTATGAAGGCCAAAGCTTTCCTTTTCTTCTCTTTCACCTCTTTTCTTCCTTGGGAAGAAGTGGAAACAGAAGAGAGAGAAAAAGACAGCAAGACAGAAGTTGACTGTGAAGCTGCATGGTGAGAAGGCTGACTCCACCAAAATGTTAATTGTGGCCTTTGGAAATAGAATTTAAAAACACTAGTCTATTTTCTTCCTTGAAGGCATCTCTGAAGCTCCCCCACCCCCCACCCCGCTTTCTCCAAAAACAGCAAGACTTCTGTTAAATATTGGCCAAGCGGCACAGCCCCCGCCACTCCCCGCCCCTCTCACGGCACCACTGCGACTGGTGGTGGCTGATGGATTGGCTGAATAATGAACAGGGGCATGCTGGGTAAATGCGGGCACAAACACGTCCCCCTGATGTTCCTCACCTTCCAGAGGCAGACATTAGAGGGGCCGTCCATCTTCCGTGGAACAATGCTTCCCTATTCTGACGCTCCCGCCGGGATGGGAAGAGTAGACATGTTGGATCTCTTTGATGGAAAAAGGGAAACAGACAGACAGACAGACAGACAGACAGACAGACAGACAGACAGACAGACAGACAGACAGACAGACAGACAGACAGACAGACAGACAGACAGACAGACAGACAGACAGACAGACAGACAGACAGACAGACAGACAGACAGACAGACAGACAGACAGACAGACAGACAGACAGACAGACAGACAGACAGACAGACAGACAGACAGACAGACAGACAGACAGACAGACAGACAGACAGACAGACAGACAGACAGACAGACAGACAGACAGACAGACAGACAGACAGACAGACAGACAGACAGAGACAGACAGACAGACAGAGACAGACAGACAGACAGACAGAGAGAGACAGACAGACAGACAGACAGACAGACAGACAGACAGACAGACAGACAGACAGACAGACAGACAGACAGAGACAGACAGACAGACAGACAGACAGACAGACAGACAGACAGACAGACAGACAGACAGACAGACAGACAGACAGACAGACAGACAGACAGACAGACAGACAGACAGACAGACACAGACAGACAGACAGACAGACAGACAGACAGACAGACAGACAGACAGACAGAGACAGAGACAGAAAGACAGACAGACAGACAGACAGACAGACAGACAGACAGACAGACAGACAGACAGACAGACAGACAGACAGAGACAGACAGACAGACAGACAGACAGACAGACAGACAGACAGACAGACAGACAGACAGACAGACAGACAGACAGACAGACAGACAGACAGACAGACAGACAGACAGACAGACAGACGAGAGAGAGAGATAAAGAACAAGAGAACTAATGAGAGAGAAAGAACACTCAGGTTCAATCTACTCCCCCTCCCGTGTAGGAGCCTAGTATGATACATCTTATCCTGTGTGATCAGGCTTAACGTATTCTTTTTGTGTGTCATACATTTCTTTACTTATTAATCCATCTACTTCTCCTCTTCTTCTTTGATGCCCCCCTATGAGGTGGCTGTCCTAATTCTGTCACTAAGAGCCGTGAGGTGACTTTAAGGATCAAGCAGGGGGACTTGGCAATGGGGTAGAAGGGGGTAGAGTCCATGAAGGCAATTTAAGGAGTAGTGGGGTACCTCTGAAGATGATGAATGCTCCTAGCAGGTGACCAGTTTTAGAGCGGTAGGCTACTTGGAACTGTCAGTTATATTAACTTCAGGAATACAGCAATGGCTAGAGCAGCAGGGGAGTTTCACGATTGCCTCTAACTACAGTAGAGGAATTCCTTATGAGGAGAGTCCAGGCATTCTGACACATGTCTAGCACGAACATACACACGCATGCATATATGGGCACGCACACACATGCACATATGAGCACACACGAACAACACACACACATGACACGTGCGAGCATGCACACACACACACACACACACACACACACACACACACACACACACACACACACACACACACACACACACACAGAGCAGGGGAAAGATTGAAGAAAAGCTAACCCTTTTCACAGCCAAAGCTCCAGTGATCTCTCCCTCAGAAGGGAAAATAGTTCCTGTTTGTTATTCTGGTCGGATGGAGGGATGAAAGAGAGACGGCTCCATGGGATCATAATTTCTAGTAAATTTGTGATGGCACGTGTCTGTCCTCTGGGTGATGTACACTACCATTCAAAAGTTTGGGATCAGTTAGAAATCTTCTTGTTTTTGAAAGAAGAGAAGAAGAAGAATTTTTTGTCCATTAAAATAACATCAAATTGATCAGAAATACAGTGTAGACATTCTTAATGTTGTAAATGACTAATGTAGCTGGTAACAGCAGATTTTTTATTGAATATCTACATAAGCGTACAGAAGCCCATTATCAACAACCATCAGTCCTGTGTTCCAATGGCACGTTATGTTAGCTAATCCAAGTTTATCATTTAAAAAAACAAATTGATCATTAGAAAACCATTTTGCAATTATGTTAGCACAGCTGAAACCTATTGTTCTGATTAAAGAAGCAATTAAACTGGCCTTTTATTGACTAGTTGAGTATCTGGAGCATCAGCATATGTGGATTTGATTACAGGCTCAAAATGGCCAGAAACAAATAACTTTCTTCTGATCAATTTTGTTATTTTAATGGACAAAAAATGTAGCTTTTCTTTCAACAACAAGGACATTTCTAAGTGACCCCAAACTTTTGAAAGTAGTGTAGCTAGCTACACTCGTCAGGTAATCCTATTAAAAGGTGCAATTTAACGAATGCTTTTATCCAAAGCAATTTACAGTACAGTCAGTGCATACACTTTAGTATGTGACCTCAGTGGGCATCAAAGGATGCCACTTTTGACCAATCAGATCAGATCTTCTGCCAATAATTAAGCAAATGTTCAGAATTGGGCTATCTGTGTAAACACAACCAAACCCACTACTATGGTATTGCTAGTGCCATGTTCTTACCAACTGAGCCACAGGACCAAACAAGCATACTAGTTTGCCCGTGCAAAACAATATCCTTGGAGGAGTTTCAGGTTGTACATTTCATTTATTTTCTGTTGTCAGAACATTGGAGGGAAAAACACCACAAAATCATAGTAAATAATTAGTAGAAATTATTTGCTTTGTTCCTCTCCCTGCGGACAGGGAAGTCAGACAACAGCCGCCGGCCATGGTCAATGTGTGCTGTCTGTTTCCCGTCCAAACACACTGGTTATGTCAGAGGTGGCCTCCATCCCAACCGTAAATTCATTTGGAGTATGTGTTTGTGTGTCAGAGAGAGAGAGAGAGAGACCTTGGCTCAAGGTTTGATGGCACCCCTTCAATCTTTGTTATCCCTCAAACACTTACCGGAGGCCGACACAAAAACAAAAAACATCGAAAAGAAGCTTGTGCCGCAGAGAGAGAGAGAGAGAAATGAATGAATTTGATGTTTGCATATTTGCGTTAGGTTAACTGAGCAAACACAATAGCAAAGCCGTTTCATGTGATATGTGATAAGCAAAGGATTGCGGAATCAACATTTTATTCCATTTCCCTGTCAGTGACTCAGTCGCTTCTGTTATGCCTGAGTACAAAGGCTACATCCCAAATTCCCTATACAGCGCACTAGTTTTCATTGGCGGAAGAGGTACCCAATTGTCATACTTCAAGTAAAAGTATAGATACCTTAATAGAAAGTTAATCAAGTAAATGTGAAAATCACCCAGTAAAATACTACTTGAGTAAGTCTAAAAGTATTTGGTTTTAAATATACTTAAGTATCAAAAGTAAATGTAGTTGATAAAATATGCTTAAGTATCAAAAGTAGAAGTAAAAGTATGCATAGTAAAACATTCCTTATATTAAGCAAAGCAGATGGCATCACTTTCTTCTTTTTCAAATGCAAAGACAGCCAGGGGCACACTCCAACAAATAAGCATTTGTGTTTGGTGAGTCTGCCAGACCATAGGCAGTAGAGATGACCAGGTGTTCTCTTGATAAGTCTGTGAATTTCACACTTTTCCTGTCCTGCTAAACATTCAAAATGTAACAAGTACTTTTGGTTGTCAGGGAAAATGTATGGAGTAAAAAGTACAATATTTTCTATAGGAATGTAGTGAAGTAAAAGTAAAATTACTATTTTAAAATAGTAAAGTAAAGTACAGATACCCCCAAAAACGACTCAAGTCGTACTTTAAAGTATTCTTACTTAAGTACTTTACACCACTGCTAGTTTTGACCAGAGCCCATAGGGAATAGGGAGCCACATAGAGAGCAGGGCACCATTTGGGTCACATGCAAAGTCTCTGATCTTCATAGAGAACTATGCAGTCCCTAGGACTCCTATTTAGTGACAACAGCCTCAGCTTCCAGGCCTCACTCACATTGTTCTCTAGAGCATGGGGGAGTTCATATTGGAAAAGTAGATATGAGTGGAGCGCTGATTGCCAGTGGCTGCTGGCTGATTGGCTGTGTGAGTAGACGTTGATGTTTCAGAAACAACTACCCCTTCCATCTCTCTTCAGAAGCGCAAATGATCTAGAATAAGCACATGTATCGTGCTAGCATTGCAAGCGCACTATATATTTTTAGTTAGATAAAATATATATAATTTGGTTTGAAATGACATGAGTTGAGCACTGATTGCCAGTGCTGATTGCACCGCCTTTTGGTTGATTGGCAAGAGCTTCCACAGGCTTTCATACTGAAGGTGAGGTGAAAGCCTGGTAGAGGCTAGGAGAAACACAGTGATTACAATACCAACTCCACTACAAACACTAGCTGATATAGAGAGCACTGCTGAATGGTCTAGTATCTACCATGAAGGAAAGCTACAGATCTTCCTATGCAGAGAGGTAAGTAACGGCATGACCCTGGTTAGCACTGATGTGATCTGATACGACCTAACAGACAGGAGGCACAGTCCATAATCATGTATTAATTAGCCATGGCCATTCCTCAACCAATTATGTTAGAATCAGAAGATCTATGGTTAATGATATTTGTGGGATTTGGCAGTAGAAATCCACTTATTTGAGCTGAAAAACGATGGGCAGAGCTTATCCATTGATGTTGCACAACGATTTAAGTCAATAAGTCATCATTTTAGTCAAAGTATGATACATTTGGGCTTGAATTGACAAATTGCAACTACCCACATTGTGCAAATTCCTAGCCTACGTTGAGGTTCAGGGTTGGGTTTAATTTGAATGTTACCATCCACCAGCATGGGAATGTTTATTAATCATGAACAGCTGCAAAGTTATTCCTCTTTGTGACTAAGATGAGCCAAACAGCCTTGTGTCCACTTGGCTGCCTGAGCCATGGAGCAAATTAAAACAGAGGGTGCAAACTTGTGCTTTTGCACCTGCACTTTTTCTTTACCAGAAAAATATCATAATTGGTCAATTTTCACTTATTTTATCATATAGTCTGTATTAAAAGTATTTATGCAATTTATATCTGACAATTTTATAAATGGTATAATTGTGTGATATGATAGCATTTTGCACACCCGCTACCCCCATTGCCCCAAGATGAATGGCTTTGACCACTAAAGTTTTGCTTCAATACACGCTCCACTGCTTTAAATGGTGTAACGTTAACTAGAAATCACAAGTGTCTATCCAGATGACGAAAAGGCACCCGTGAAAGAAAATTCTACATTTGCAGAGTGCAAGATCATGGGCAAAGTCATTGTAGCATAACATTTCACTTCCAATGTGAGAACCATGAGTACGGGCTTACTTGACTTTGCTGTACTGCAGCCGATCTAAGGAGAGTTCGGAATTTACTGGTGTGGGAGGGACTGGTCCAAACTAGGGGAGGGTTGTCAAAAAAAAAACGTTGAGGTTGTGTGTTTATTTATTGGGCACAGGGGAAGGTAAATGCATTTTGTCCTTAATTTACATTCTCCATTTTGACAGTTTTACTGTATAATGTCTCCCATATAGCAATATATCCTCATCTGTTTGCATGACCCTCCTATCAAGGTGTTTTGATATTTCCCCTATGCACAGCTTTCTATACCACAGGTCAATATAATCTACCAGTTAACTGTCTATCCTGCCCTCTATCCATAGTGACAATAGTGGTAGTTGGATCATTTTCCAGATCTGAAATAGGTTTACTAGCAATCATACCGCACATAAAATAATTGAAATCTGCACCCATTTTCTATACAAATCCAGAAGATAGAGGAACAGCTGATAGGCAGCAAAGAAGCCAGGTGTGTCATTGCGCGAAGCACCGCCTCAAGTCAACTCCTTTGTCAGCGAGTCTGTCGTCCATGATTGGTTGGGGAACACAGCTTGTGTGCTGTTGGCTCCATGGCTCTGTGGGGAAACTCGTGAAGGCTCTCATGTCTCTTCCGTGGGGAAATTCATTTAAACCTGTCTGAAGGCTCTCATATACTGGTTCATTTATGCCCTAAAATGTATTTGTTCATATGGGCAGAATATTGTATGTACATTTGTTCATATGGACAGAATGTTGCGTAAAATAAAATGTTAAAAATGTGCTGCATCTGTTGCCTTCCTTTCAGACAATATAAATAAAACAATAAAAATAAAACAAATAACTTGAAAAACGTCATCTATAAACCTACTAATCCCTTCACTAATAAATTAAAACCATGCACATATACTGAACAAAAATATAAACGCAACATGCAACGATTTCAAAGATTTCATATAAGGAAATTAATTAATTAGTTCCTAATCTATGGATTTCTGATGACTGGGAATGTAGATATGCATCTGTTTGTCACAGATACCTTAAAAACAAAATAGGGGCGTGGATCCGAAAACCAGTCAGTATTTGGTGTGACCACCATTTTCCTCATGCAGCGCAACACATCTCCTTCGCATAGAGTTGATCAGGCTTTTGATTGTGGCCTGTGGAATGTTGTCCCACTCCTCTTCAATGGCTGTGTGAAGTTGATGGATATTGGCGGGATCTGGAACATGCTGTCGTACACGTCGATTCAGAGCATCCCAAACATGCTGAATGGGTGACATGTCTGGTGAGTATGCAGGCCATGGAAGAACTGGAACATGTTCAGCTTCCAGGAATCGTGTACAGATCCTTGTGACATGGGACTGTGTATTATCATGCTGAAACATGAGGTGATGGCGGAGGATGAATAGCATGACAATGGCCTTCAAGGAACAGAATTCATGAAATATGCCAACAATAATAATTTATTGGCAATATCAGAGACTCACTGGACTCTTCTTTTGAGGATGCTGAGATCTCTATACATGGATACAATATGATAAGGAGTGCCAAAAATAGATATGAGGGTGGAGTTGCAGTTTCCATCCAGAATCATATTCCAGCAAAACAACGTAAGGATTTAATGTTGAATGGATAAGAGGTGCTATGGGTACAGGTGCATTGACCACATTTGAAACCTATACTGTTTGGTTGCTGCTATAGGCCACCTAGTGCTGATGTGAAATATCTTGATGTAATTTGCTAAATGTTGAGTAAGGTATCTGATGAAAATAGGGAAATATATTTTTTTGGGGGTAAGAATATAGATTTTTTAATCACCAACTGTCCAATGAGAAAGAAACCTATTTATGTTGTCAATGTGTGTAACCTGACCTAAGTTATGACATTACCATCTTGTTGAGGCGACGGGTTCCTCCAAGAGAACCCCACTCCACCGTTCAGCTGAAAAGGTGGCGCAGGGAATGCAAAAATATTCTTTAGAAATATTTAACCACCACACATTAACAAGTCCAATACCTCAAATGAAAGATAAACACCTTGTTCATCTACCCAGCGTGTCAGATTTTAAAAATGTTTTACAGCGAAAACACAACATATATTTATGTTAGACCACCACCAAACCAAAGAAAAAACGTAGCCATTTTTTTCCAGCAAAAGATAAAATGACTAAATCAAAACTAACCTCTTGAAAATCTTCATCTGATGACAGTCATATGACATGTTACACAGTACATTTATGTTTTGTTCGAATAATATGCATTTTATATCCATAAATCTCGGTTTACATTGACGCCATTTTCAGAAAATCCTCCAGAATATCCGAAGGAATTATAAAAAGCTACACCAGATAACAGAAATACTCATCATAAAAGATATGATGACTAAAGATACATGTTCTACATATAATTAAAGATACACTGGTTCTTAATGCAACCGCTGTGTCACATTTTTTTTAACGTTACGGAAAAAGCCTAACATTGCAATAATCTGAGACGGCGCTCAGACGTAACAACATTTCTCCTCCATGTTGGAGTCAACAGAAATACAAAATTACAACATAAATATTCCCTTACCTTTGATGATCTTTCATCAGAATGTAGTGCAAGGAGTCCTTGTACAACAATACATCGTTTTGTTCCATAATGCTCAATTCTAGTGTTCAAGTAGCAGCATTTGCTATAACTTTCAGCTCACATGGCCAAAAAATGACTTCTGGTCCAGGATAACTTTGCATGAAAACTTCCAAAAGACATATTACAGGTTGAAGAAACTGGTCAAACTAAATGCAGAATTAATCTTCAGTATGTTATAATCATATATATCCAATAACATTCCAACCTGATCCTTCGTTTTCATCTGGGGCTGATTGGAACAGCCGTAGCACTCAAAGAGAGATGCGTCACAACAAAATGGCATTCTCTTGCGACACCAACTACTTTCCTTCCCATTAGGTCAAAGTTCACAGCAAATGCTCCATTACACTTTCTACTGAATGAGGACATCTAGTGGAAGATGTAGGAAGTGTTTCCAGATCCATAACTTGTTGGGAAGGGAGGGGGCAATGACGTCAAAGTTGCCCCAACTTTCAGGATTTCAAATCTTGTTTGGAAGATTGCCTGCCCTGTGAGTTCTGTTATACTCACAGACATAATTCAAACGGTTTTACAAACTTCAGAGTGTTTTCTATCCAATATAAATAATACTATGCGTATATTAGCAATTTAGGACAGATTTTGATGCAGTTAACTATGGGCACGCAATTCATCCAAAGTGGAAATACTGCCCCCTATCTCTAATATATATTATGACATTACCAACCAGAACGTTCACTAATAGTTCCAGTATCACATCATCAACTTGTGTCGATCACATTTTTACTAACATGGCTGAAAATTGTTCTAAATCTATTTCAGTGACACTAGGTTACAGTGATCATAACTTGGTTGCACTCACTAGGAAAACTAAAATCCCAAAGGCTGGCCCTAAGTGTAACATCGTTCTTCGTTTTGTAGAATGAGAGTCGGACCGAAATGCAGCGTAGTGGTTACTCATGTCTTTAATGAAAGGAAAAAAGCAATACATGAAATAACTATACAAATACGAAAACAACAAACGGAACGTGAAACCTATTACAGCCTATCTGGTGAAACTACACAGAGACAGGAACAATCACCCACGAAATACAAAGCGAAACCAGGCTACCTAAATACGGTTCCCATTCAGAGACAACGAGAATCACCTGACTCTGATTGAGAACCGCCTCAGGCAGCCAAGCCTATACAACACCCCTAATCAGCCGCGATCCCAAATACTACAAACCCCAATACGAAAATACAATAACATAAACCCATGTCACACCCTGGCCTGACCAAATATATAACGAAAACACAAAATACAATGACCAAGGCGTGACACTAAAGTAATCTACCGCAGGTCTTAGAGAGGGTTCAATCAGGACTCACTCACTAGGAAACCTAAAATACCAAAGGCTGGCCCTAAGGTAATCTACCGCAGGTCATAGAGAGGGTTCAATCAGGACTCATTTGTGGATAAGATTAAGATGGTTAGAAGTGTGTAGGGAGGATGATCCTGAAATGTGTGGTGGTTCATTTCTTTACTAACAAATGAGGAGTGACAATCTTTTCACACAAGTCAGAGTTATAATTAAACTAAATCTTTAATAGTGAGAGCTTTGCAATAGCGATGGCGGGTCGACAAATCACCATCTCTGATGATCCGTTGAGAGCGCCGAGACAAAAGTATAAAAGGCCAAGATACACCCCTTTCAACCTACATGACGAACAACAGATGCATAGAATGGGTCGCAAGGTTAAGATTTGTATGAAAGATACCTATAATACATAGCAGACAGTATCTGCTGTATCAACAGTTTTCATTGTATAGAGACCAGTGTCTGTCCCTCTGACTCCAAACTGGAACCATCTCTTCCTGGTATGGTGTAGAACAGAAGCATTAACTCATGCTCTGGAATATTCTTTAGGTTTTATCACCCAAAAGACATCTCTTGTCAGTGTTATCTCCCAGAGGCCCATCCTCAGTAGAACACACAGACAATAGTTAAGAATACTCTATTCTGTTGAATAAAACAACCATTTGATGCAATAAAAGCATTATAACATAATCTTGCAATTTTGCCACCATAAATGGCACTAAATTTGTTAATTAAATTATTTATGAGTACAGCAGATAAGCACGCCCCTTTAAGAAAATACAATGTGAGGTCAAACGGTGCCCCATGGATTGAACCAGAAGCGGCGCTCCGAGTGGCCGAGGACCTTAATGCAAGCAAACTTAAATACACCACCTCAGTCATCGGCTTCATCAATAAGTGCATTGATGATGTCGTCCCCACAGTGACTATGTATGTAGTGTGACTGGTCCTTTCTGCACACACTACTAGATGCATAACCAGTCTGTCTGGCCCAGTGAGGACTCCTTGCTATTGCTGAAGCCATGGATTACAGGCAACATCCGCATTGAGCTAAAGGCTGGAGCTGCCGCTTTCAAGGAGCGGTAGACTAATCTGGACGCTTATAAGAAATCCCGCTATGCACTCAGACGGACCATCAAACAAGCAAAGCGTCAATACAGGATTCAGATTTAATCATACTACACTGGCTCTGACGCTCGTCGGAGACAGTTTACCAGAACGGGTACTCAAAGCATGCACGGACCAGCTGTCAAGTGTCTTCAGGGACATTTTCAACCTCTCCCTGACCGAGTCTGTAATACCTACATGTTTTTCAAGCAGACAACCACACCAGACCTGCCTAAATGATTACCGCCCCGTGGCACTCATATCGGTAGCCATTAAGTGCTTTGAAAGGCTGGTTATGGCTCACAATAACAGCATCCTCCCGGACACCCTAGACCCACTCCAATTTGCATACCCCAACAGATCCACAGATGATGCAATTTCAATCGCACTCCACACTGACATTTCTCACCTGGACAAAAGGAACACCTATGTGAGAGTGCTGTTCATTGACTACAGCTCAGCGTTCAACACCATAGTGCCCACGAAGCTCATCACCAAGCTAAGGACTCTGGGACTGAACACCTCCCTCTGCAACTGTATCCTTGACTTCCTGATGGGCCGCCCCCAGGTAGTAAGAGTGGGCAACAACACGTCTGCCATGCTGATCCTTAACACGGGGGCACCCCAGGGGTGTGTACTTAGACCCCTCCTGTATTCCCTGTTCACCCACGACTGCGTGGCCAAACACGACTCCAACACCATCATTAAGTTTGCTGACGACACAACAATGATCTGATCACCGACAATGATGAGACAGCCTATAGGGAGGACGTCAGAGACCTGACCGTGTGGTGCAAGGAAAACAACCTCTCCCTCAATGTGATCAAGACAAAGGAGATGATTGTGGACTACACGAAAAGGAGGACCGAGCACGCCTCCATTCTCATCGACGGGGCTGTAGTGGAGCAGGTTGAGTGCGGCAAGTTTCTTCGTGTCCACATCACTAACAAACTATCATGGTCCAAGAACACCAAGACAGTCGTGAAGAGGGCACGACAAAACCTATTCAGCCTATATCGAGTCTTCCATTCCTTTCAAAAATGTTAGAAAAAGCTGTTCCACAGCAACTCACTGCCTTCCTGAAGACAAACAATGTATACGAAATGCTTCAGTCTGGTTTTAGACCCCATCATAGCACTGAGACTGCACTTGTGAAGGTGTTAAATGACCTTTTAATGGCGTCTGCGTCTGTCCTCGTGCTCCTAGACCTTAGTGCTGCTTTTGATACCATAGATCACCACATTCTTTTGGAGAGATTGGAAACCCAAATTGGTCTACACGGTCAAGTTCTGGCCTGGTTTAGATTTTATCTGTAGGAAAGATATCAATTTGTCTCTGTGAATGGTTTATCCTCTGACAAATCAACTGTACATTTTGGTGTTCATCAAGGTTCCGTTTTAGGACCACTATTGTTTTCACTATATATTTTACCTCTTGGGGATGTCATTCGAAAACATAATGTTACCTTTCGCTGCTATGCGGATGACACACAGCTGTACATTTCAATGAAACTTGGTGAAGCCTCAAAATTGCCCTCGCTAGAAGCCTGTGTTTCAGACATAAGGAAGTGGATGGCTGCAAACGTTCTACTTTTAAACTCGGACAAAACAGAGATGCTTGTTCTAGGTCCCAAGAAACAAAGATATATTCTGTTGAATCTGACAAATAATCTGGATGGTTGTACCAGTCGTCTCAAATAAAACTGAAGGACCTCGGTGTTACTCTGGACCCTGATCTCTCTTTTGACGGACATATCAAGACTGTTTCAAGGACAGCTTTTTTCCATCTACGTAACATTGCACAAATCAGAAACTTTCTGTCCAAATATAATGCAGAAAAATTAATCCATGCTTTTGTTACTTCTAGGTTAGACTACTGCAATACTCTACTTTCCGGCTTCCCGGAAAAAGCACAAAGTAAACTTCAGTTCGTGAAATACGGCTGCTAGAATCCTGACTAGAAACAAAAAAATTATCATATTACTCCAGTGCTAGCCTCCCGACACTGGCTTCCTGTTAAGGCAAGGACTGATTTCAAGGTTTTACTGCTAACCTTCAAAGCATTACATGGGCTTGCTCCTACCTATCTTTCCGATTTGGTCCTGCCGTACATACCTACACGTACACTACGGTCACAAGACGCAGGCCTCCTAATTGTCTCTAGAATTTCTAAGCCAACAGCTGGAGGCAGGGCTTTCTCCTATAGAGCTCAATTTTTATGGAATGGTCTGCCTACCGACGTGAGAGACACAGACTGGGTCTCAACCTTTAATTCTTTACTGAAGACTCATCTCTTCAGTAGGTCATATGATTGAGTGTAGTCTTGCCCAGGTGTGTGAAGGTGAACGGAAAGGCTCTGGAGCAACGGACCATCCTTGCTGTCTCTGCCTGGCCGGTTCCCCTCTCTCCACTAGCATTCTCTGCCTCTAACCCTATTACAGGGGCTGAGTCACTGGCCTACTGGTGCTATTCCATGCCGTCCCTAGAAGGGGTGCGTCATTTGAGTGGGTTGAGTCACTGACCAAATCAAATCAAATCAAATGTATTTATATAGCCCTTCGTACATCAGCTGATATCTCAAAGTGCTGTACAGAAACCCAGCCTAAAACCCCAAACAGCAAACAATGCAGGTGTAAAAGCACGGTGGCTAGGAAAACTCCCTAGAAAGGCCAAAACCTAGGAAGAAACCTAGAGAGGAACCGGGCTATGTGGGGTGGCCAGTCCTCTTCTGGCTGTGCCGGGTAGAGATTATAACAGAACATGACCAAGATGTTCAAATGTTCATAAATGACCAGCATGGTCGAATAATAATAAGGCAGAACAGTTGAAACTGGAGCAGCAGCACAGTCAGGTGGACTGGGGACAGCAAGGAGCCATCATGTCAGGTAGTCCTGGGGCACGGTCCTAGGGCTCAGGTCCTCCGAGAGAGAGAAAGAAAGAGAGAATTAGAGAGAGCATATGTGGGGTGGCCAGTCCTCTTCTGGCTGTGCCGGGTGGAGATTATAACAGAACGTGGCCAAGATGTTCAAATGTTCATAAATGACCAGCATGGTTGAATAATAGTAAGGCAGAACAGTTGAAACTGGAGCAGCAGCATGGCCAGGTGGACTGGGGACAGCAAGGAGTCATCATGTCAGGTATTCCTGGGACATGGTCCTCATCCTGGTTCCATTGCTCATCAAGGTCGAGCAATCCCGTATCCGGGAGCATAATCATAGCCTCAAGCTCATTAGCATAACTCAACGTTAACTATTCATGAAAATGAAATGAAATAAATATATACTCACAAGCTTAGCCTTTTGTTAACAACACTGTCATCTCAGATTTTCAAAATATGCTTTTCAACCATAGCTACACAAGCATTTGTGTAAGAGTATTGATAGCTAGCATAGCATTAAGCATAGCATTCAGCAGGCAACATTTTCACAAAAAGAAGAAAAGCATTCAAATAAAATAATTTACCTTTGAAGAACTTCGGATGTTTTCAATGAGGAGACTCTCAGTTAGATAGCAAATATTCAGTTTTTCCAAAAAGATTATTTGTGTAGGAGAAATCACTTCGTTTTGTTCATCACGTTTGACTAAGAAAAACCCCCGAAAATTCAGTCATTACAACGCCAAACTTTTTTCCAAATTAACTCCATAATATTGACAGAAACATGGCAAACGTTGTTTAGAATCAACCCTCAAGGTGTTTTTCACATATCTATTCGATGATAAGTCACTCGTGGCAGTTGGGTTTCTCCTCTGAAGCAAATGGGAAAATGCACGCAGCTGGAGATTACGCAATAATTGCAACGGAGGACACCAAGCGAGCACCTGGTAAATGTAGTCTCTTATGGTCAATCTTCCAATTATATGCCTACAAATACGTCACAATGCTGCAGACACCTTGGGGAAACGACAGAAATTGTAGGCTCATTCCTTGCGCATTCACAGCCATATAAGGAGACATTGGAACACAGTGCCTTCAAAATCTGGGGCATTTCCTGTTTGAAATTTCATCTTGGTTTCACCTGTAGCATCAGTTCTGTGGCACTCACAGATAATATCTTTGCAGTTTTGGAAACGTCAGAGTGTTTTCTTTCCAAAGCTGTCAATATGCATAGTCGAGCATCTTTTTGTGACAAATGATCTTGTTTAAAATGGGAACGTTTTTTATCCAAAAATTAAAAGAGTGCCCCCTATATCAAAGAAGTTAAAAACATCCTAATGATTGATTCTGTACTTAGTTTGAAATGTTTATTCTACCTGTAATATAACTTTTTGAAGTTTTTGTCTGACATAACGCTGACCAGAAGGAGCGTTTGGATATGTATACCAAACGTGCTAACAAGCGGAGGTATTTGGACATAAATAACGGACATTATCAAACAAAACAAACAGTTATTGTGGACCTGGGATTCCTGGAGTGCTTTCTGATGAAGATCATCAAAGGTAAGGGAATATTTATCATGTAATTTCTTGTTTATGTTGACGCCAACATGGCGGAAGTTGTGACTATTTCTCCTGAGCGCCGTCTCAGATTATTACATGGTTTGCTTATTCCGTACGTTTAAAAAAAATCAGACACAGCGGTTCAATTAAGGAGAGGTATATCTATAATTCCATGTGTATAACTTATATTATCATCTACATTTATGATGAGTCTTTCTGTTGAATAATGTGGCTATGCAAAATCACTGGATGTTTTTGGAACTAGTGAATCAAAAACTCATATTTTGATAAATATGAACTTTATCAAACAAAACATACATGTATTGTGTAACATGAAGTCCCATGAGTGTCATCTGATGAAGATCATCAAAGGATAGTCATTAATTGTATCTCTATTTGTGCTTTTTGTGACTGCTATCTTTGGCTGGAAAAAATGGCTGTGTTTATTGTCGATTATTTTAGGTCACCACCAAACGTTTGTGGTGCTTTTGCTGTAAAGCATATTTGAAATCGGACACTGTGGTGGGACTGACAACAAGATAACCATTCAAATGGTATAAAATACATGTATGCTTGAGGGATTTTAATTATGAGATTTTTGATATTTTGAATTTGGCGCCCTGCACTTTCACTGGCTGTTGTCATATCGATCCCGTTATCGGGATGGCAGCCATAAGAAGTTTTAAACCTGCCATCAAAACATACATACACATTTTATCAATTTACCCAAGCTGTGTTGGAATACCCATACTAACATACAATAATCAAGTCAATTAAATTTGATTGAATTTGTTTGTTTGGGGCAAAAGACATGTACAACAATATGCACAATGTGGACCCAGAGGATATCACTTGAAAGTATTAATTAAAGCGCTTATTTCCAAAGTGGTCCTCGATGGTAAAAACAATAACACATAATGATTCAAAAACAAGACAAAATGACAAACAACCATAAATACATTCATTTACATTGACATCCTAACCTTAAAAATCAACCATATTCATTTCACATTAAAACAATCTATTAATTGCACATCATACCGGTCCTTCAAATGAATACACCTGACCAGCAGTAGGGGGCACAAGGGGCAGTGGAACGGTTTCTCTTACTTAGACTACATTGTCCAAATGAAAAACATTTTAAAGCTATGTTTACTTTTAATTTTCTTGATCTCCAAGGGAAGGCTATACAACAGACAAATTCCTGCATGGAAAAATGTGCTCCTCGCAGTACTGTTTACTCTTGGGATTTTACAAGACATAACACCAGCTCTGGTATTGTGACTGTGTTGGTTATAGACCATATCAATGTGGTTTTTCATGTAATCATTTAAGATGTCAAACATATGATTAAGTTTAAGTTTGTCCCCTCTGGACTCCAAAGGCAACAAGCCCATCTCCTGGAACTCCTGTACCACTATGTGGGTCCTAGGGCAGACAGTCAGCATATACCTGAGAACATTATTTTGCATGACCTGCATTCCCGTTTTCAGCTTTCTTGATAGCCCACAATACCAAGCCGAGCAGCCATAATCAAAATGACACTGAATCAAGACTGAGACAAGTGGTTTCATAACTTAATGAAAGACTGGCCATAGTGTCCAGTGCAGATGGGTACCTTCTTAACCAGAGATGAGGCTATAGATGTAAAAACTGTGTTAAAATAATTTGCAATCTTTGCCTGGTCATAACATAAAACATAATCAATATCCAGGCCAATACTACAGGATTTTACGATGCTGATGTAAGTTGTCATTAAAGGCATCTATATAACTTTTGGATTTGACCTCATCCATTTTGTATCTTGCCTGGTTTCTACAGTTAAATATAACCGTCAAAGACTTGTTGTAGATTTGTCCTTCTGAATCTGGCCAGGTCGAGATCCATATTCCTTATGAGGTCTAAGATCTTGGAAGTGATCCATTTCTCTGACCGCTGTTTGATTCAAATTTGTTTAAATCAGAGCCAGAGAGTCGAGTGCAGACAGAAACAGATCTTTAAAAAGATACCAAGCTTAATCAACATCATCACAGTTTAGTATATGAGACCAATCCAAAATTCCAAGGACCTCTACAAAACATTATTTTGAGTATTGTTTCATAGACTGTACCTTCATGTATTTATTACCTGGCTCTAGTAGCATTTTGGATTTCTTACGGGTACAGTAAGTTACCATATGATCACTAAAACCAATATTTAAGACTGACAGACGTTCTCTTGATCTGAGACAATAATCAAATCCATAGTTGATTTACTGTCAATACACACCCGGGTTGGTTCAACAATCAGTTGTTTTAGTCCAAATAACTGATGAAAGTTATACAGGGCATTTGCTAGTGAACTTTTCTTGGGTGATAACTCCACATTTGTATTAAAATTGCCTAGCAGAATACATTCTCTATCAGAAAATGCATTGTGATCACAGCAATTCGATTCAAGTAAATCATAGAAATTACTCTGTTTAGGAGGCCATTAGCACACACCAACAAGTATAGGACGACATTTAGGAAGTAGTAAATCTACCCATGCAACCTCAAGACCATCCATTTTCAGATCTGAACAAGGGTTCAAATGCACATCATTCATAGTAAAAACACACACGCCGCCACCATTTCGGTTTTGGTCAATCCTATGAATGCTATAACCCGGTAGCTCAACCTCATCGTCCTCAATTGACCCATTGAGCCATGTCACAGTCACAGCAACTGCAGCCCGTGTGTTGGAAGCGAGAAGATTCAATTCCTCTCATTTCGACAGCAGGCTCCGTGCGTTCACATGGATAAAATTAAGTCCTCTCCG
Organism: Oncorhynchus keta; assembly: GCF_023373465.1. NCBI lineage: Eukaryota > Metazoa > Chordata > Actinopteri > Salmoniformes > Salmonidae > Oncorhynchus > Oncorhynchus keta. The sequence continues at coordinate 54,646,397 of NC_068439.1, read as the reverse complement.
ATTGAAACAGTCAAACATGTTTCTGTGCCCACTGCTGATACATCGACTATCTCATCTAGATTGCACTCATCATCCCTGCTTATGTCCAGCATCCCAATGTTAGGCACCGCATTTAAACAGCATACATTGCAAACAAGCAAAATGTTGCTTTGAGACTTTACAGCTTCATCATATGACAAGGGGTTGATAGCTCCACACTTTATGTAAACAAACAAATCACAAATGTCGCAAACTGCTTTTGAATTCTTCCTTACGGTCTTACCAGTTTGGGCATAGTTGTTTAGCTTGATTTGTGGTGTTTGGACCAGGACAGGGGTGTACTATACATTGCCACAGAGTAGCAGGCTGAAGGTAACAAGCAGCTTGTTGGAGTTAACACCGGTCTCAGTGGTGCTGCAGTGTTTCCTGTGTACCTTCCCTGAGTGGCTCAGCTGTTCCCGTGTGAAAGGTGATATCAGCGTTGGGTAGTTGGATAGCATATAGTTAATTTACTTACAACTTAAATGTATTAGTAGCCAACTAACGTTATGTAGCTAGCAAACATATATTGCCAGTACATACTGCTGTAGTGATATGCAGTGCGGTTCATAGATAGCATAACTAACAAATTGTCAGCCAACATAACGTGTAATGTCACTGATTTGAAAAGTTATTACTTTAAAACATTGCTCAACATTTTCTTAACATTTTTTATAATTAGTTAAAGAAATGAATTTGTATCTACTCTTGTCAGACTTCGGATGCATATTATCCAGCATTTTTAAATGTGGCGAAGCCACGCCCATTTTCTGAATAATTTTATTATGGGCCCTAAATGCATGGGAAATAGTCTCCACTGATTGTATACTTCGTATTTTGGCGAATGTAGTACGACATCCAGGAACATTTGGCATACTACTATGACCAAAAACATATGAAATAGTCAATTTACATCACTAATAGTGTGGTTAGTGCGGTTATAATGAGTACATCCACTAATTTTGGTTTTATCGGTGGTGTATTTATTGCGCTTTTGATTTTACTCTTATGTCATTGTGCCAATTCACAATAGCATCTCAGAATTCTTTACTAGATTGGAATTGTTCAGTCCGCAGGGAAATGCTGCCCAAAACTATGAAATAACACATATGGAATCATGTCGTAACCAAATCAACATATATTTTATATTATATTTGATATTCTTCAAAAGTAGCCACCCTTTGCCTCGATGACAGCTTTTGCACACTCTTGGCATTCTCAACCAGCTTCACCTGGAATGCTTTTCCAACAGTATTCCCACATATGCTGAGCACTTGTTGGCTGCATGATTTAATGAAAAGCGGCAAAAGGACAACATTGTTTCACATTCTCTAACAAAAGGCAACAGCTCGCTTCACAGGTACCACTCCAAATAGTCTTACAAGGAAACTTGATGTATCTCAACAATGTTCAGTACAAGGGGGTCTGAAAGAAGCGTAGTACCTTCCACAAATAGTTGCTAGTATAGAAAAACATCTAAAAATCTAAATAAAATAAGGGTGATCAGAAATTATGCAAACAAGTAAATTGATAGAACCTGCAATATATCTGCAATATTAAAGTTGATCTACCACAAGCACAAAATCATTACCATAGCCACAAAGTCATAAACCCCACTTTTTCAACAGTGTATCTTTGGAAAATGTGATTTTGAACCTAATCTTAAATGAAGACCAAATAGCTAATTTTACAATTTAGCCAATGTTGACATTGTGGCATCTAGTGGAAAGCCAAAAGGTTTTGCCCGACAAAAAGACACAGAAGAAGCACATGAAAGAACAATGGAGACGAGCAGCACAAAAAGCTCCCCTATTGACCTTGTTTAGGGAGAATAACACGATCCTACCTAGACTATTCTATAAAACCACAATACAATTTATAATTGCATTACTGTTTTTAGGTGAGTGACAGCTCTATTCTAGGCTGTATACTGCAGTGAAAATGGCATTTGAATAATGGCGCAAAAGCCCTGTTATTTGAATGTTTCATTCCATTTGGATCAGTTGTGGGTCGAAAGATTATACAAAGGCACAGTAGCAGGCCTGACTGGCTGTATTTTTTACTTCTGATACTGATGTCGTCCTACGCTCCCATGCAGGCCCAGTTGTTAAGGAAAGCTTAACACGTGTTCTGTCTCCTTTTCGATCCGAGCAGCTATTCCTCGACCTAGAACCTAACGTTTCAATATTGGCAAAAAATGTTGTCATTTAACTTTTAAAATGTATTCCCTTTTGTGTGTGGCATAAACACAACTAGTCAAAGTTTTAATCTGATTAGGCTACTTCAAAAGTCTCCTGTAGGTTACCTGCACACATTCATCCACTCCACTCATATCATTCCAGCATCCAAACTGCGCATCAGGCATTCGATTAATGGAAAGAAACATCTGTTACAAAACAACAAAGTTTAATGAAATTATTAGATTGTCAAACCAAGCCTTCGATACTTAGTAGGGAGCAATACATTTTCTGTTTGTTGAGATTGACATGCTCTACTTGATTGTGGTATTGGAAACGCAAACCTTGATGAAGTCGATAATCGGTATGCAATTATGCGTTGCTTATTGATTGTGTGTGGTGCATTGGCACAGAAACCTGTTGGTGGAAAATGTGTTGCATATTTGATAAAGTTGTAAATATAGCATCAAAATGTAGAAAATCATATTTCCCCCAAGCTGATCATTGTCTGAAGCCAGCTCTGATTATAGTGTAATGAGAAAGACAGGGAGAATGACCTCGTTCGTGGTGGTCCGCGAACTCTCAACCTTCTGGCCTATTAGCCCTGCATGCCATCTACTGTACCACAAAACCATGCTGAAGTGGTAAGGTCCATATCCACGTTTATAAACACAAGGTTGCTACAGTTATTTTTAATTATGGTGGTCATAATTATTTATTAGTACCTTTTATTAGGGGGTGGGTGTGCAAATTTGTTTACAGTACAGGGGGAGGGAGGGTCACAGGCAGCAGGTAGCCTAGTGGTTAGAGCGTTGGACCGAAAGGTTGCAAAATCGAATCCCTGACAAGGTAAAGAATATTTAATTCTGACCCTGAACAAAGCAGTTAAATCAAATCAAATCAAATTTTATTTGTCACATACACATGGTTAGCAGATGTTAAATGCGAGTGTAGCGAAATGCTTGTGCTTCTAGTTCCGACAATGCAGTGATAACCAACAAGTAATCTAACTAACAATTCCAAAACTACTGTCTTGTACACAGTGTAAGGGGATAAGGAACATGTACATAAGGATATATGAATGAGTGATGGTACAGAGCAGCATACAGTAGATGGTATCGAGTACAGTATATACATATGAGATGAGTGTGTAGACAAAGTAAACAAAGTGGCATAGTTAAAGTGGCTAGTGATACATGTGTTACATATGGATGCAGTCGATGATGTAGAGTACAGTATATACATATGCATATGAGATGAATAATGTAGGGTAAGTAACATTATATAAGGTAGCATTGTTTAAAGTGGCTAGTGATATATTTACATAATTCCCATCAATTCCCATTATTAAAATGGCTGGAGTAGGGTCAGTGTCAATGACAGTGTGTTGGCAGCAGCCACTCAATGTTAGTGGTGGCTGTTTAACAGTCTGATGGCCTTGAGATAGAAGCTGTTTTTCAGTCTCTCGGTCCCAGCTTTGATGCACCTGTACTGACCTCGCCTTCTGGATGATAGCGGGGTGAACAGGCAGTGGTTCGGGTGGTTGATGTCCTTGATGATCTTTATGGCCTTCCTGTAACAACGGGTGGTGTAGGTGTCCTGGAGGGCAGGTAGTTTGCCCCCGGTGATGCGTTGTGCAGTCCTCACTACCCTCTGGAGAGCCTTACGGTTGAGGGCGGAGCAGTTGCCGTACCAGGCGGTGATACAGCCCGCCAATGCTCTCGATTGTGCATCTGTAGAAAGTGCTTTTGGTGACAAGCCGAATTTCTTCAGCCTCCTGAGGTTGAATAACGCTGTCAGTGTGATGGACCAATTCAGTTTGTCTGTGATGTGTATGCCGAGGAACTTAAAACTAGCTACCCTCTCCACTACTGTTCCATCGATGTGGATAGGGGTGTTCCCTCTGCTGTTTCCTGAAGTCCACAATCATCTCCTTAGTTTTGTTGACGTTGAGTGTGAGGTTATTTTCCTGACACCACACTCCGAGGGCCCTCACCTCCTCCCTGTAGGCCGTCTCGTCGTTGTTGGTAATCAAGCCTACCACTGTTGTGTCGTCCGCAAACTTGATGATTGAGTTAGAGGCGTGCGTGGCCACGCAGTCGTGGGTGAACAGGGAGTACAGGAGAGGGCTCAGAACGCAATTGCCTACCCTCACCACCTGGGGGCGGCCCGTCAGGAAGTCCAGTACCCAGTTGCACAGGGCGGGTCGAGACCCAGGGTCTCGAGCTTGATGACGAGCTTGGAGGGTACTATGGTGTTGAATGCCGAGCTGTAGTCGATGAACAGCATTCTCACATAGGTATTCCTCTTGTCCAGGTGGGTTAGGGCAGTGTGCAGTGTGGTTGAGATTGCATCGTCTGTGGACCTATTTGGGCGGTAAGCAAATTGGAGTGGGTCTAGGGTGTCAGGTAGGGTGGAGGTGATATGGTCCTTGACTAGTCTCTCAAAGCACTTCATGATGACGGAAGTGAGTGCTACGGGGCGGTAGTCGTTTAGCTCAGTTACCTTAGCTTTCTTGGGAACAGGAACAATGGTGGCCCTCTTGAAGCATGTGGGAACAAACTGGTATAGGGAATTGAATATGTCCGTAAACACACCGGCCAGCTGGTCTGAGCATGCTCTGAGGCGCGGCTGGGGATGCTGTCTCTGGGCCTGCAGCCTTGCGAGGGTTAAACGTTTAAATGTCTTACTCACCTCGGCTGCAGTGAAGGAGAGACCGCATGTTTCCGTTGCAGGCCGTGTCAGTGGCACTGTATTGTCCTCAAAGCGGGCAAAAAGTTATTTAGTCTGCCTGGGAGCAAGACATCCTGGTCCGTGACTGGGCTGGATTTCATCTTGTAGTCCGTGATTGACTGTAGACCCTGCCACATGCCTCTTGTGTCTGAGCCATTGAATTGAGATTCCACTTTGTCTCTGTACTGACGCTTAGCTTGTTTAATAGCCTTGCGGAGGGAATAGCTGCACTGTTTGTATTCAGTCATGTTGCCAGACACCTTGCCCTGATTAAAAGCAGTGGTTCGTGCTTTCAGTTTCACGCGAATGCTGCCATCAATCCACGGTTTCTGGTTAGGGAATGTTTTTATCGTTGCTATTGGAACGATATCTTCGACGCACGTTCTAATGCACCGAATCAGCGTATTCGTCAATATTCCCATCTGACGCAATACGAAACATGTCCCAGTCCACGTGATGGAAGCAGTCTTGGAGTGTAGAGTCAGCTTGGTCTGACCAGCGTTGGACAGACCTCAGCGTGGGAGCCTCTTGTTTTAATTTCTGCCTGTAGGCAGGGATCAGCAAAATGGAGTCGTGGTCAGCTTTTCCGAAAGGGGGCGGGGCAGGGCCTTATATGCGTGGAAGTTAGAGTAACAATGATCCAAGGTTTTACCACCCCTGGTTTCGATATGCTGATAAAATTTAGGGAGTCTTGTTTTCAGATTGGCTTTGTTAAAATCCCCAGCTACAATGAATGCAGCCTCCGGATAAATGTTTTCCAGTTTGCAAAGAGTTAAATAAAGTTCGTTCAGAGCCATCGATGTGTCTGCTTGGGGGATATATACGGCTGTGATTATAATCGAAGAGAATTCTCTTGGAAGATAATGCGGTCTACATTTGATTGTGAGGAATTCTAAATCAGGTGAACAGAAGGATTTGAGTTCCTGTATGTTTCCTTCATCACACCATGTCCCGTTAGTCATGAGGCATACGCCCCCGCCACTCTTCTTACCAGAGAGATGTTTGTTTCTGTATGCGTGGAGAAACCCGTTGGCTGCACCGCCCTGGATAGCGTCTTCCCAGTAAGCCATGTTTCCGTAAAGCAGAGAACGTTGCAGTCTCTGATGTCCCTCTGGAATGCCACCCTTGCTCGGATTTCATCAACCTTGTTGTCGAGAGACTGGACATTGGCAAGAAGAATACTGGGAAGTGGTGCGCGATGTGCCCTTTTTCGGAGTCTGGCCAGAACACCGCCGCGTTTCCCTCTTTTTCGTAGTCGTTTCCTTGGGTCGCTGCAAGCGATCCATTCCGTTGTCCTGTTTGTAAGGCAGAACCTGCTGTCATTGCAACTAACAACTTGTTCTTAACTGACTTGCCTAGTTAAATAAAAAATAAAATATATATATTTTGAACATTGGGGAGGGGGTTGCATTTTTTTATATGACAACTAGAGTTTGAACTTTCCCCTACCAAGGTAGCACCTTGTCCATTACAGTGTAGAAAAACACATATCAGCTATCTCTAAATAGTTTTTTTTATATTATTCATCTTATTCTTTCTAACTATTTCTATGGTGGATTCGAACTGCAAATTATGGAAGATGCCAAAACTTTAGAGATAACAATAGATGACAAAGTCAAAGATAGACCAGTGGTTTCCATCTGTGGCAAAGTTTTCCCTAAATCAATGCTTATGACCAATCTAGCTCCAGAACCAGACATAGAGCCAACTGGCTCATCTTTACAGTGTAGCTAGATAAAGTTAGCATGCTAGCTAGCTACACAGACGACTGTCAGTGCCCCCATTTGTTTATGTTTATCAACTCCACGTGTAAATTCCCACATCCAATTTGTGAATATGTATAAGTAGCCTTCATCAGTCTTAGGAGGTAGAAGCTAAACTTGCATTTCCTCTCTAGGGCATGACATTTCATTGAAATAGCGGTGGCAACTTCCTCTGGTGTTGACTTTGCTCTCAGGGAAAGAATTGATAGAAAGAAAAACAGAAAGAAGGGAACACGTTGTTACTTTGGCCCAACGCCTATAAATTATGTGTGCAAGGTCATGATCAGCTTATTGCACCCTGAGAGCAGAGGTGCCTAGTTTGTGCATGAGTATAAAGAGTGCTGAAAGGAGAGCATCCCTTCACAGCTACTGACAGACGTGTACTTTGAGAATGAAGTTTGTTGTAACCTCTCCGGCCGTGATAATAAAGATCTGTTCTTTTAACTTTGACTTGGAGTCCTTAGTGGTAATTTTCATGACAATTTGGCATCACGAAACAGGACGATTGATTCTACCTGTGGAGCTCAGCAGTGAGTGTCTGTGAAGGAACACCGGTGGCGTGTTCCAAGTGAAGGCATGCAAGGAAATCCCCTTCTGACCAAAGACGACGAGGACCCGCCCACACCACTGTGGGCTACCCGGGAAAAAACACATCATCTACAATACCTGGAAGTTTTTTTGTTAGAAATTCAATTTACATTTATTGTGAACAATAAGAACTGTTTTGAGCTTAGAAAATGATCCAGAGTGCCAAGAAGGGACTAGGTGGGGGTAGATAGACTCCATCAGAAACGTTGTCTGTAGGTATCAGGGAATACTTACGTAGTTCTGCGAACTACATGGAAGTTCTGGGGACTCCATTTTAAGTAATTTAAGAATATTAAGTAATTGAGTGGAACGATTTTTGTATGACTGACTAATTTACTGAAAAGGGGAAATTAGTTCCCAGAATGATTGTGGTATGAGTGTGATAATTGTTAGAGCAAAGTAGATTCCCAAGGTATAATTAAAAAGTAATAATGGGAAATGGAACAGTGAAAGTAGATGGACTGATGGTGGTTTCCCTGAGGATGGCACCCTGAGTTCTGACAAATTGGAGGAAATGAGAAAGCAGCCAAGAGAAGTAATATGAAGATTAAAGTGAAGTGGGATGATTTTAGGAAGTGGGAGAGAGAAGCGAATTCTCTGCAGGAAAAAACAGTCAAAGGACTGATGGTAAAGCAAGTGCAAGGGAAAGACGAGGGAAGTAGAAGAAGGCTGAGAGAAGACTTGAACTGACTGTAATCCAATCTTGGCAACAGCACCGACACAATCCCCTCCAGTTCCTCTGGGAGGACGTCTTGGTGTGGTTGACCAACAGCCAGCCCAAAACCAACCCCTGGCTGCCGGACCCGGTCCGAGAGCTGACAGTGTATGTCAGAGCAAAAACCAAGCCACGAGGTCAAAGGAATTGTCCGTAGAGATCCGAGACAGGATTGTATAGAGACACAGATCTGGGGAAGGGTACACATTTTTTTTAATTATACAGCATTGAAGGTCCCCAGGAACACAGGGGCCACCATCATTCTTAAATGGAAGAAGTTTGGAACCACCAAGACTCTTCCTTGAGCTGGCTGCCCGGCCAAATTGAGCAATTGGGGGAGAAGGGCCTTGGTCAGGGAGGTGACCAAGAACCCAATGGTCACTCTGACAGAGCTCCAGAGTTCCTCCGTTGAGATGGGAGAACCTTCCAGAATGCTAACCATCTCTGCAGCACACCACCAATCAGGCCTTTATGGTAGAGTGGCCAGACAGAAGCCAATCCTCAGTAAAAGGCATGATAGACCACTTGGAGTTTGCCAAAAGGCACCTAAAGATTGTCAGACCAAGATTGAACTCTTTGGCCTGAATGCCAAGCGCCCCGTCTGGTGGAAACCTGGCACTATCGCTATGGTGTTGGCAGAATCATGCTTTGGGGATGTTTTTCAGCACCAGGGACAGTGAGATGAGTCAGGATCGAGGCAAAGTTGAACGGAGCAAAGTACAGAGAGATCCTTGATGAAAACCTGCTCTAGAGCGTACAGGACCTCAGACTGGGGCCACGGTTCACCTTCCAACAGGACAACGAACCTTAAGCACACAGCTAAAGCAATGCAGGAGTGGCTTCGGGACAAGTCTCTGAATGTCCTAGAGTGGCCCAGCCAGAGCCCCGACTTGAACCAGATCGAGCATCTCTGGAGAGACCTGAAAATAGCTGGGCAGCAACGCTCCCAATCCAACCTGACAGAGATTGAGAGGATCTACAGAGAAGAATGGGAGAAACTCCCCAAATGCAGGTGTGCCAAGCCTGTAGCGTCATAGCCAAGAAGACTTGAGGTTGTAATTGCTGCCAAAGGTGTTTCAACAAAGTACTGAATAAAGAGTATGAATACTTATTTAAATGTAATATTTACGTAAATTAGCATAAATATCTGTAAAACTGTTTTTGCTTTGTCATTATGGGGTATTGTGTGTAGATTGATGAGTGACAATATATGTAATACATTTTAGAATAAGGCTGTAATACCACAAAATTCGGAAGAAGTCAAAGGGTCTGAATCCTTTCCGTAGGCACTGTATGAGATATCACTTACCTCCCCACACCACTGTGCAGGGGCTGTCCCGGAACATCTTCACTGCACAACAGCTGTCCCCTCGTGTGTAGAAGACCCTGAATATCAACAAAAATGGACAAAGCAGAAAAGCAGAGTGGAATTGACAATTGATGGAATATGCTACGGTGAAGAATTTACAGTGGCTGGAGTTTTGCTGTCTGATACACAGAGATCGGTGTATGAAGTACCCCCAATCGAGAATGAAAAGATGCTGGATCTTGGATGAAGTGTATTGACAGTCACTGATTGGGTTGCCTGGGAGAGGGATGGGAAGTGGTCTCCATCAACAGCGACCGTTTTCTCCCCTTTCTGGGTTACTACTCGAACGATTCAGAAGAAACAACCTATTCCTAACTGTTACGGATAACGGTATCCTGTGTGTGTATCCTGTGTTCTTTTCTCTCCTTCTCCCCTCACAGGTGAAAATCATCACTCCCCAATCAGTCACCAATCCAATCATCAATCAGAAGACACACCTCCTCCTGTTTCCTACCCTATCACAGTTCCTTTCCCTTGGTTTAAAAACCCTGTCAGTTGTTTGCTCCAGAGCTCAATCTCTCTGTAAAAGCCATGTCTGTAGGTCTCTGTGGTTCACTCTCTCTTTGTGTATTGACCTCTCTTTTGTTTGAGCACCTCCATAGCACTTTGTCATCACCTGTGAGTATTGTTTTTGGTTATGGTGTTTGTTTGTTTGCTGGTGGGAAAAGGGGAAACCAAGACAAGTCGCCCATGGGCATACACTACCCGTAGGTAGACTTTGTTAAATACACTAGTTAGAACTGGGTGGACCAGCCACTGTATTTTTGGTTAGTTAGCTGTTGTTAAAGTAGGCTAGTCTACCTTAGGGGTGTTTTTGAATAATTATTGTTTCTTTCCTTGGGTCCAGTTCATCCCCTTTTCCTGCTCCCCCCATTACCGTGTGTTTATTAATAAACCCGTGCTTCTACACCTGCATTGCTTGCTGTTTGGGGTTTTAGGCTGGGTTTCTGTACAGAACTTTGAGATCTCAGCTGATGTACGAAGGGCTATATAAATAAAATTTGATTGATTGACCCTGAGTTTGACGGTAGATTTCAGTTGTCGTGGTTATTTCGTTCTCACTTTTACTTTGTCACAATTATTTGCATGAGTTATGTTACGGGTCTTATTACCATCCCCCCCTAGACTGTCGGGCCAAAAGGGATTCGTAACACTAACGAAAGTATGATGGTCGTGTCCCAAGAGAACTCCCACATACCATGGCTGGATGACGTGCCAGAACAGCTCTGGGCTGTCTCCAAGACTGATTTCAGGAAGATGAGTTGCCATCCCGGTGAAAGTTGTCCCGAAGAATAATCCCAGACCATATAAAGCTCAGTACCCTCTTAGCAAAGAAGCAGAAAAGGGTATTATTCCCATCCATCAGGCCCTGTTTGAAAATGGGGCTTTGATCCAATGCCCAAATTATGCCAGTAAGACCCTTATTATACCTGTTAGGAAGCCATCTGGTGAATATCGTTTGTACAAGTTCGTAGGTTAATGATGGTGTTCACGCAAGAGCACCCCTGGTGACGAACACACTTACTGTTCTTTCCCAAGTTCCCCCAGGGAACTGTTTTTCAGTTGTAGATTTGGCAAATGCATTTTTCAGCCTCCCTGTTGAACCTGGGTCGTAGGATTGGTTCTCTTTTTACGTTTCTTGGACGGTGATGCCACAATGCTACGTTGAATCACCTGCCATTTTGGGCAAGGAAATGGCGAGGAATCTGGAAGGATTTATTCCCCCTGGAGGTAGTAATGCGGTTCAATATGTTGATGACCTGTTTTCCTAATCCTCATCTGAGGAAATCTGTCATGAAGATACTAAGGCATTGTTGATTTTCTTAGCTGAAAATGGTCCTAAGGCTTCCCCATCTAAGATGCAGTTGTGTAGAAATTCTGTTAAATATTTGGTTCATGACATTACTTCTGAGGGTAGCGCCCTCTCTAAAGATAGGCTTGAGGCGATAAAGTCCCCATCTAAACTTGTTACAAAGCAGCACGTCACTGTTGGGAGTGGCTGGCTACTGTGGCCCATGGTTGAAAGACTAAGCGGAGACAGTACAGTCTCTGCAGCATTGTATTTATGGCAGAAAGATGGAAAATGTCTGAAGTGGTGGAATGGACACCTGAGGCGGAATTAGTCTTGATTAAGTTAAAGCCGGCTCTAATGTCAACCCCCTGTTTTGGTTTGCCTGATGACACCAGACCATTCCATTGTCTCTGAGAATCATGGGTTTATGTCTGCTGTGTTGACACAGTACCACAGAGTTGGCTATAGGCCTATGGGGTACAACTCCAAGCATTTAGACACTTATCCAAGGCATGTTTTTTTTGCCTCCGCTCTGTTGCTGTGGCAACTGAGGCGGTTTTTGCATGTTCTGATATTGCAACAATGAATGAGCTGATGGTGCATGTTCCCCATGTGGTTCATGCCATTATTACACAGGCTAAAACTGTCCATCTTACACCTGCCAGATTGTTAGATTATGAGAACATTATTTTGAAGATGTCTTATGTTACACCAAGGAGATGTACTGTACTTAACCTCTCTACTCTCCTACATACAGCTGATGCCGGTGAAGAACATGACTGTGAATTGGCGACTAAGATTGACTGTAGCCCAAGGATTTACCAAAAAGACGTTCCTCTTTTGAATTCGGACTTTGATTTTTTTGTGGATGACTCTGCCCAGCGAAACGACAGGGCTGCACCTTTAGTAGGCTATGCTGATGTCACCACTGTTCAAACTCTGGAAAGTGTAAGACCTCCCCGCCACTGGTCTGCTCGGGCAGTAGAGTTATTTGGTTTAACCAGAGCATGTATTTTGACTAAGGATTGCTCTGTTAATATCTACACTGATAGTAGATTTGCATTTGGTGTTGTGCACGATCTTGGCACATTGTGGAAGAAGATAATTTTTTACTTCGTCTGGAAAAACTACAGCGATCTTGTCTCCACTTTGCTGACGGCCGTTCAGCTCCCCTCATCTATTGCCGTGGTTAAGTGCCAAGCACACTCTTCTGCAAAGGACAGTGTTTCTCAAGGGAATGCTAAAGCTGATTGTTCGGCCAAGCTGGTTGCTTCCTTTTCTGTTTTCCCCCCTTCTACAGATGGCAGCAGTTCCTGTTCCCATGAACCCCTTCTCTCCTAATGATGTTGTTTTGCAGGCAGCAGCTGATGCGACTGAGAAATGGCAGTGGGCTGAACACTGTCAAAGGACACATGATTCTGATAGACCTGCCGTTCCCGTTGTACTTTCCAATACCTTGCTAAATTGTCACAGGGTCAAAACCATGTGTCAAAAAGAGGGATGGTGGATCTTGTAAATACATATTGGAGTATTTACTGTGTTTGCCTAATTATTTTGTTTAAAAAAAATGTGTGATCGGTTTAACTAATAATGTTGGATGTAGTTTATGTTGAGGGACTGGAAGAAGACATGGTAGCATACTGGGTCTCACTTAGCAATGTTCTTAAGGCTCTCTTCCCACAGATGAAGGCTTCTCTGCCCAACCTATCAGTAGGAACTAAGGATTATCTGTGCCCTGGAGACTTCATGGTGGTAAAAGACTACAGAAGGATGGATCCTCATTGAAGAGGACCATATCAGGTTTAGCTATTTGGTCTGTCTGGATCTGCACCATTGTATTGATTGGAACAGTTGGTTGCCCTCCAGTGGGTGGCCGTTTAGGTGAAGATGAAAGTCTCGAGCTAAAGGAAACGCCGCAGACCCGAAGTCGTGGTCCAGAAGGAGGTGTCAGCCGAATGAAAAGAGAAGTAAAAAGTCAAGATGAGGGAGGGAATCTGTTCCACTCTCCAGCTGAAATGGTGACAAATGGCACCTCATAAGACTTATTATTGGGTATGTGTGTTGGGTCCTGTGGAAGTAGGTTAGGGTCTCCCATATGTAGGGGTTCCCTTGGGGGTGAACTTATCTATTTCACTGTCCCCAAATACTGTCATTGGCTACTTACCCCCCCAAGGGATCCCAACCCTATGACTTATTTAGCAACCTGCAATGCTTATTTTAGCCTTGCATGTCCTAAGCCAGACAATTGCAGTGTCCCACCCATCCCTATAGTAGGATCCCTGGTAGCCCTGGTAGCCCTGGTGTATTAGAGGAAATTAGAGTAACCATTTGGGTGAACATTTTTGTAACTGTACTATGTTGGTTAATGGTAGCAATAACTGCTCTCTTGTAATATATGATTCTGTTACAGGAGCACAATTTCTGTCTTTAAGTCTCTATCACTGAAAGGAGACCCAAATGGTACCTATTGGTTGTGTGGTCGATTTGCTTATTAAAAGTGAACCACCTAATTGGGGAGGGACGTGTACTCTTGGGTTTGTGGTGCCGGCCACGAGAGTTCTTGGAAACACTGAAACAGAATTGGGGGTTCTGTTCAGGGACTGTTCAGGGACTGTTCAGCCGACTCTTATCTTAATAAGCGATCCCTTGCAGATGTCACTCAGGTGCAGACCTTCTTCTCCCGATTCGCTGGTGTTTTGCTGTCCCAATATGGAGTTGCATGTGCCTTTTTAATGAAATTTGAGATTTGGCTATTAACGTTGAGGAAATGGGATATACTACTAGAGACACCTTTGGTTGCTCTGAATGAGAAAGTAAAAGCACTCTGCAAGGTGGCCCTGCAAAACAGGGAGGCACTTGACTACTTATTGGCTGGTCATGGGGGTACTTGTGCACTCATTGATCGATTGCTACACGTTTGTCCCAGATGTGTTATCAAATGTGACTGATCTTGCTAACTATATTGCCTATGATGCAAAGTCTCATTCTGGGGAATCAGAGTGGGTGTTTACTGGTTGGCAGAAAGTCCTCTTTGGAGCTTGGGGCTCCCAGATAGCTCATTGGGTGATAGTTGGAATCTTTTGTTTAATGTGTTTGATCATTTTGCTTTCTTGTTGTAAGGTCATTTGTACTTCCCTGGCAACTCAAGTCTCAGCAACTATCATGTTCAAGGCTACTAAAGAAGGTGATACTGATAACTTGCTGTCTCTCCAGGAACTCCCCTTTCCCCCTATAATATGCCAGAATGAGTTAGTATCCATGTTTGATTAAGTACCTGAAGGTTTGAAGTTATGTCATTAAACGACAGCAACCATATAATGTAAAAAAGGTAAAGATGGACTTTTGCCTATTGTTATGCCTCTTGTATGTAACAATCAGTATTTACTAAATGCATTCCTGTTGGTAGACTGAATGTATGTTAAGAAGTCAAATACATCTCTGTTATCACATATGGTGATAAAAGGAGGGAGTGTAGTGGACATTTTTTGTCTCCTGTGTCTCTGCAAATTAGTGACTACATGTATTGTTTATTGTTACTGTGTTAGGATAATATAATAATATAATATAATGCCATTTAGCAGACGCTTTTATCCAAAGCGACTTACAGTCATGTGTGCATACATTCTACGTATGGGTGGTCCCGGGGATCGAACCCACTACCCTGGCGTTACAAGCGCCACCAACTGAGATACAGAAGGACCACTAGGATGTCCTGGGGCTTTGCTCTCAGGGAGGGGACTGATAGAAGGGAACACATTGTTACTTTGGCCCAACGCCTATAAATTATGTGTGCAAGGTCATGATCATCCTATTGCACCCTGAGAGCAGAGGTGCATGAGTATAAAGAGTGCTGAAAGGAGAGCATCCCTTCACAGCTTCTGACAGACTTGTACATTGAGTATGGAGTTTGTTGTAACCTCTCCGGCCTTGATAATAAAGATCTGTTCATTTAACTTGGAGTCCATCGTGGTAATTTCCACAACGATTTGTCGTCAGGAAACCGGACGATTGATTCTACATGTGGGGCTCAGCAGTGAGTGTCTGTGGGAACACCGGTGTCGCATTCCATGTGAAGGCATGCAAGGAAATCCCCTTCTGACCAAAGACGACGAGGACCCACGCAGACCAGACACTCACTGTGGGCTGCCCGGGAGTCCTTCGTGGTCACTTCCACGACAGTCCTTTTAACAGGCAAGAACACCCGGAATACTCTAGAACAGTCAATCTTGTAACTAACTGTTGGTCAGTGGCACAGAGCGAGGAAAGGAAATACGATGCAGGAAAGACAAATGAGCAATTCTTGGAAATGAGCACTGTTTTTCTGGACTTTTGCTATATACATTTAAACTAAACAGGTAACAAATACACACAGAAACATACACACAGAGAAATGGTTTAATTAGGTCTAGATGAAGCCTTTTCAGCTATTTAATCAAAAATCTGTACCGAATAAACAACCATAAAAGGTGGACAGGAGAACACTTGTCCAGAGTAAATCCCCTAGCTATGATTGAGTGTGAAAGGTCGTGTTCAGAACAAAAGGCAGGCTGGCGGAAACCGGTCCTGATTCTGGGAATGAATCTCTAAAGCTAATGCCAAACAGAGTAAGAGACGAGAGAAAGAGTGCCAAAGGAACGAGCAAACGAGTGTGCCCCTCTCTCTACGTTTCTCTCTCTTTTCCCAACACCTGTGCCAGCTCAACAGAATCACAGCAGCAGAAAAGCAACATCTGGGCTCTAAAAGGAGCCATCCGTCTACCCCAGTGGCCCAGTATAGAGTGGCTCTACAGAAAACTGTCATTCCCTTCTGATAAAGACAGCTGAGCGACCGTTTGACTTCCTCAATCTACGTTACCCAGCTGGTGGTGCAAAATGGATGGGCCATATCTGGAACTGTTGAGGGAAAATTGGATCAGATAACATGCAACACCAAGAGGCAGAACTGGTTGTCCTTTATGCATATCTGTCTCTCTTTCTCTCGCTCTGTGTGTCTCTCTTTCGCCTGTTTTTCTCTTGTTCTGTCTCTCTCTGTCTCTCGTTCTCTCTCCCTCTGTCTCTCGTTCTCTCTCCCTCTTGTTTGCATGCTCTCTCTCTCGTTCCCTTTCTTGTTCACTCTCTCTGTGTCTGTACAAACAGGTAACAACGCACCCATAAATATGTACACACAAACATACAGACACATGCAGACACACAACAACCGGTAAAACAGAAAGAAGTGGAAGTGGTCCATGACCCAGTTAATTTAAACACTGGTGGGGCGGTGCATTATCACTTTGAAGTCACAACAGCCTGTTCCTTCTCTCGTTTTAACACCCTTCTCTTTGCTTTTAAGTAGGCTTCAGTAAGCCACACAGTTAATTGTACACATCATACAGCACAGAGGCAGTATCATATAGCAGCAACAACAATAGTACACAGTATGTCAATTGTCTACTATAGCGCGTGAACCTCAAGTCATAAGGCAGAATAGACATACCCTAGAAAGCTTTATGCCCTTTTGGATTACTCAAATGGAAAGGTGGTGATGGTACGAGGTCCTCACTCTCCATCTCCATCTGTTGGTAAGCAGTATCATTCAGTGTCGAGTGTGGAAAGGTATAATAATGTGTGAATTGTAAGGACCTCAAGTCATATGCCAGAATTGTCAAAGGCTACCCTAGGAAGCGTTTCTCCTCTGGAAAGAAATGGGTGATACAAAGCTCTTTCTGTGACTCTAACTGTTGGTGAGCAATGTCATTCCAAGTCAGTAAAGGTATGCTATGGGAATTGTAAGAAACTCAATTCATAAAGGCAGGATAGTGGTACTATAGCAAGCTCTATTCACCTCCGGAAATAATTGGGCAATGCTGGCACAAGACTCTGTATCTGGAGCTGTATTACCAAGCCAGGAAAGGTATATTATGTGAATTGTAAAGACCTCAAGTCACGGGGCAGGAAAGTGGTACCCCGGAAGGCATTATTCGCCTGTGGAAATAATTGGATGTGGGTAGACTACAAAGCTCTGTATCTCTATCCATCTGTTTTTGAGCAGTATCATTCCAAGTGAGTAAATTAGCAGAGGGGAGAAAGTATCTGCACAGTTTCTGTGACTCCCTCTCTGACAGGACTGAGGCTTCTTACTGCAGACAGATTGCAGCCTGACAGACAGAGCCCCACCCAGGCGCTCCAGGCTGTAGCTAGGCTCCTAGCTCACTAATAAATAATAGGAGGGTGCAATGAGCACAGACAGGCAGGCAGGAGGGATTGAGGCTCTCTGCGCCGCTCCTCAAAGAGCCACAGACATTTATCAGTGTCAGAGCAGATGGCCAGCACTACACACATACACAAACACACACACAGGAGCAGGAATAGTACAAGCATGGATGCAGGCACAAACATACACAGGGGTAGTGCAGAAACACACACACACACACACACACACACACACACACACACACACACACACACACACACACATACATTGCCTTAAGAACGTATTCATACCAATCGACTTATTACACATTTTGTTGTGTTACAGCCAGTGGAGGCTGCTGAGGGGAAGGCGGCTCATAATAACGGCTGGAACGGCGCAAATAGAATGGCATCAAAAACATGGAAACCGTATGTTTAATGTTGTTGATACATTCCCACCTATTCCGCTCCAGCCATTACCACCTGCCTGTCCTCCCCAATTAAGGCGCCACCAGCCTCCTGTGGTTACAGCTGAATTCAAAATGGATTTTTCACACTACCCAAAGATGACAAATTTTTTTTTTTTTTGCAAATGTATTGAAAATGAAATGCAGATACACACAAACACAGAGACAGATACTGTAAACATTGTCTCATTTTCTCTCAAGATTATGTTCTCTCTATCCAGCCAGGTGGTTCAAGATCCACTGCGAAATTCGACCCCGTCCAGGTAAGCATGACATGGGAGTTGACTTCAAAACCAGCCTCTAGGGGCAACGGTGAGGCCATCAAGCGGACCTGGGTTTTACTCAGGCGTTGTGGACAGATGGGCATAAGCAGCGAGTTTCAGTTCTGAGGGTCGCGTGTTCCATCCCAGGGCTTGGCACTCGTTTCTTTTTTCAAATTCATTTTTACTGTATCCCAAAACTTAGCCCTTATCGTAACCATTCGGAATTAATGCCTAAACTTAACCTTTAACATTTGACATTGGATTCTGTCGTGAGACTGTGAGAGCTTGTTGCTCTATCACATCTCTGTCTCTCTCTCACACATTCAGGCACACAAGCACGCACACACACCCCGCACCCTCTATTTCTCCGTCTCGCTGACCTGCTCTGAGCAGCAGCAGTGTGATGACCGAGCAGTTTGCTGTGAATCAGTGACAGCTCAATCCTCTCTGATGCACTCCTGTCCTCCTGTCTCTGTGTCTTCATACGTCTTCCTCCAGCCGCGGGGCTGACAGCTACACAACGCCACAACAAGCCCAATGACTCTCCATTCTGTCACGCCAACACACACCTGAGGAGAGACAACACACACACATGCAGGAGGAAAGCAACACACACTCCTGTGACACACACACACAGGAGGAGATAGCGACAGCACACAGTCTTGTCACACACACACACATAGGAAAAGAGGAGGAGAAAGAGAGGAAGAGTAATGATAGAGGAAGAGAGAGATAGACAGATACAAGCTGAGAGAAAGAAGTTCTGGTTGATTTAAATGTTTGAGAGAGGGACTATGAATGTTGCTGTGGTGCTGGGAGGAGTAATTTGGTTTGGCGGAGTGATTTGGAGGATTTGGTCTGGTGGTGGAAGGATATTATAGGTTCACTGACACCACTAGAAGAGAAAAAGACTAATGATGAGGTGAGGAAAAGAGAGAACTAACAAGGAGGCAACTGTGAAGTCATAGTCCTTGCATTATTTCTTCTAATTAGGGAGCTGGGACACCTGGGTCCATGTTCATAAAGCGTCTCAGAATAGGAGAGCTGATCTTAGATCAGATCCTCTTTGTCGATAAAATCATATTCATTATGATCTGGAGAGAGAGTGAGAGAGAGTGAGAGTGAGAGTGAGAGTGAGTGAGAGTGAGAGTGAGAGTGAGAGTGAGAGTGAGAGTGAGAGTGAGTGAGAGAGAGAGAGAGAGAGAGAGAGAGCGAGAGAGAGAGAGAGAGAGGGAGAGAGAGAGAGGAGTCACCACACATGGACTCAAAGAGAGAGGGAAATCATTGAGAAGGGGAAGGAAAGGGGATACCGAGAATGGAAGGGGGCAAAGGTGCAAGGGGTGTCAAGAGGATTGATTATACAAGGTTTGAATGGGGTCGGTTCCATTTCCATTAAAGGAAAGGTTCACCCATTTTGAATGTTATATTGTTTTTGTGCATCTCTGAATGGTCTTCTATCGATGCCCTGCGTCATTTTATGTTTTCAGGTGTATTGAGTTATTGGCATTAAAGCAGACAGAAATCCGGCGGGTATGACGTAGTACTGTGATTAAGTCGCTCTCACTACACTGGAAGTTAACCTATTTAATCCCATCAGTCACAATAGTGACCGTAAGAACAACGTTTCAAGTTCTAAGGCTCTTAGAGTTTTACTGAATGATTAATCAATGCATTTTCATCAAATATTGAAATAATAAAGGGTGTCAAGGAAATATGTGCAGTGTCACATGTTTAGTGTAAATTGTCACATGACCAGAGCTGTTTACTTCCTGGTTGCACCATGAGAAGACGATGGCTGCATGAAAGCTCCCAAACAGAAGGTTAGTAGGGTATGTTAACATTAAGATAGGACAAAGATTTTTGGTACACATCATTTTTAAGGTGTCTAGTATTGATATATGCATTTGCAATTACTCACCTTTGTTCAGTGTGGCCATAGAATGAGTAAACTATTGTTGACGGCAACAGGATAATAGGATAACAGTATGCACCAGGTATTCACATACTTATACACATACATAGTTCTTGTTCAACCTAACTTTCTGCTCTGTTCTTTCTTTTAGTTTCACTTTGAGTCGAATTCTGGATATGTTGGATCTAGGTGACTCCTCGGACAAGGCGTGCAACATCGCAGTTATCCCTCGGAGATTGTGATAGCGATGGGTCAGATATGGGACTATGAGGGGGAGACAGGCTATTTGCCAGCCAGGCTCTTGCATGTATATGCTGAACCTATGCAAACTGATCATGACAGGAACAACATCAGTGATGATGACCTACCCCTCACCACCCCACACTCTCCTCCCTGAGACTGGGTTGGGTCAGGGACCCAGTGTTGTTCTTGGTGTTGCAGAGCAATCTCAGGTGCCTCAAGGTTGCAAGTTCCTTCATGACAAAAAGAGGATATGGGAGTTCTGGAACGATGAGGCAAAATCGTCTGTTTGATGTATCATTCAAGCCACAAAAGGACTGGAGATGGAACAAGGAGCGACGTGCCTTTGGCAAAGTCCCACAACCAAAATGCATCAACCGATACAATGAGCACATGGGTGGTGTTGAACTTCACAACCTACAGGTTTCAAGATTCCATATCTCCATCAGGTCTAAGAAGTGGTGGTGGCCCATCTTTGCATGGTCTCTCAACAGTGCACTCGTAAACAGACATTTATTTGACAGAGATGTTATGGGAGGGACCATCAACCTGCTCACCTTCTCATGGATAGTGGCATAGTCTCTTATGCAAAAGTTTGGCACAAAACAACTGAGCCACAGAAGGAGATCTCTACTAGCTGCAACTGTTGAAGATCAGGCAAGATATGACAAAGCTTCTCACTGGCCAATCAACACGATGCACCGGTTCCATAGAAGTCGTCATTGTGACAAACACTACCTATGCATGTGAGAAATGCAAAGCGCCACTGCACATTGAGAGTTCAAGATATACCATGGACAGTAGAAAAGGAGATAAGAGCGAATGAAAAAGGTCTGAAAAAGACCATAAAAGAAAAATAGAAAAGTCAATAAAAGGTGAGGAGAAGCAGTACAACGGACTCTAGGAAGAATAGAACAGTCAATAAAAGGTGAGGAGAAGCAGTACAACGGACTCTAGGAAGAATAGAACAGTCAATAAAAGGTGAGGAGAAGCAGTACAACGGACTCTAGGAAGAATAGAACAGTCAATAAAAGGTGAGGAGAAGCAGTACAACGGACTCTAGGAAGAAAAGAGCAGTCAATAAAAGGTGAGGAGAAGCAGTACAACGGACTCTAGGAAGAATAGAACAGTCAATAAAAGGTGAGGAGAAGCAGTACAACGGACTCTAGGAAGAAAAGAAAAGTAAAAGGGAAAAAGACAATCAAAATGACTGAAATGTTTTTGGAAAAGAGGATCACTTGATTCAAGACATATTGTATGCCAGTAGGTCTGACTGATCTTTGTTCAAAATAATGATGTACAAAATAATCGTGCACTTGGTTCTGAAGCCTACCACTATAATAAATATATATATGTGTATAATATACAGTGCCTTGCGAAAGTATTCGGCCCCCTTGAACTTTGCGACCTTTTGCCACATTTCAGGCTTCAAACATAGAGATATAAAACTGTATTTTTTTGTGAAAAATCAACAACAAGTGGGACACAATCATGAAGTGGAACGACATTTATTGGATATTTCAAACTTTTTTAACAAATCAAAAACTGAAAAATTGGGCGTGCAAAATTATTCAGCCCCTTCACTTTCAGTGTAGCAAACTCTCTCCTCATAATCCTGGACTATTGGACCACCATTTTATTACGTTTGCAATTGCAACAAATAATATGCTCAGACCCCAAACAAGGAACATCAAAAGTTGTGCTATAAATTCACAGACAACACAAAGATTCCTTGATGTCCTTCCAGATTCCCTCTGTCTACCCAAGGACGCCAGAGGGCAAAAATCAGTTAATCACCTAACTGATGAACGCAATACCCTAGATGCAGTTGCACCGCTAAAAATGAAAAACATTTCTCATAAGAAACTAGCTCCCTGGTACACAGAAAATAACCGAGCTCTGAAGCAAGCTTCCAGAAAATTGGAACAGAAATGGCACCACACCAAACTGGAAGTCTTCCGACTAGCTTGGAAAGACAGTACCATGCAGTATCGAAGAGCCCTTACTGCTGCTCGATCATCCTATTTTTCCAACTTAATTGAGGAAAATTAGAACAATCCGAAATTCCTTTTGATACTGTCGCAAAGCTAACTAAAAAGCAGCATTCCCCAAGAGAGGATGGCTTTCACTTCAGCAGTGATAAATTCATGAACTTCTTTGAGGAAAAGATCATGATTATTAGAAGCAAATTATGGACTCCTCTTTAAATCTACGTATTCCTTCAAAGCTCAGTTGTCCTGAGTCTGCACAACTCTGCCAGGACCAAGGATCAAGAGAGACGATCAAGTGTTTTAGGACTATATCTCTTGACACAATGATGAAAATAATCATGGCCTCTAAACCTTCAAGCTGCATACTGGACCCTATTCCAACTAAACTACTGAAAGAGCTGCTTCCTGTGCTTGGCCCTCTTATGTTGAACATAATATAAATGACTCTCTATCCACCGGATATGTACCAAACTCACTAAAAGTGGCCATAATAAAGCCTCTCTTGAAAAAGCCAAACCTTGACCCAGAAATTATAAAAAAACTATCGGCCTATATCGAATCTTCCATTCCTCTCAAAAATGTTAGAAAAGGCTGTTGCGCAGCAACTCGGCCTTCCTGAAGACAAACAATGTATATGAAATGCTTCAGTCTGGTTTTAGAACCCATCATAGCACTGAGACTGCACTTGTGAAGGTAGTAAATGACCTTTTAATGGCAACAGACCGAGGCTCTGCATCTGTCCTCATGTTCCTAGACCTTAGTGCTGCTTTTGATTCCATCGATCACCACATTCTTTTGGAGAGATTGGAAACCCAAATTGGTCTACACAGACAAGTTCTGGCCTGGTTTAGATCTTATCTGTCGGAAAGATATCAGTTTGTCTCTGTGAATGCTTTGTCCTCTGACAAATCAACTGTACATTTCGGTGTTCCTCAAGGTTCCGTTTTAGGACCACTATTGTTTTCACTATATATTTTACCTCTTGGGGATGTCATTCGAAAACATAATGTTAACTTTCACTGCTATGCGGATAACACACAGTTGTGCATTTCAATGAAACATGGTGAAGCCCCAAAATTGCCCTCGCTAGAAGCATGTGTTTCAGACATAAGGAAGTGGATGGCTGCAAAATTTCTACTTTTAAACTCGGACAAAACAGAGATTCTTATTCTAGGTCCCTAGAAACAAAGAGATCTTCTGTTGAATCTGACACTTAATCTTAATGTTTGTACAGTCGTCTCAAATAAATCGGCAAAGGACCTCTGCCTTACTCTGGACCCTGATCTCTCTTTTTTCCTTCTACGTAACATTGCAAAAATCAGAAACTTTCTGTCCAAAAATGATGCAGAAAAATGTATCCATGCTGTTGTCACTTCAAGGTTAGACTACTGCAATGCTCTACTTTCCGGCTACCCGGATAAAGCACTAAATAAACTTCAGTTAGTGCTAGAATCCTGACTAGAACCAAAAAATGTGGTAATATTACTCCAGTGCTAGCCTCCCTACATTGGCTTCCTGTCAAGGCAAGGGCTGATTTCAAGGTTTTACTGCTAACCTACAAAGCATTACATGGGCTTGCTCCTCTCCTATCTCTCTGATTTGGTCCTGCCATACATACCTACATGTCACAAGATGCAGGCCTCCTAATTGTCCCTAGAATTTCTAAGCAAACAGCTGGAGGCAGGGCTTTCTCCTATAGAGCTCCATTTTTATGGAACGGTCTGCCTACCCATGTCAGAGACGCAAACTCGGTCTCAACCTGTAAGTCTTTACTGAAGACTCATCTCTTCAGTGGGTCATATGATTGAGTGTAGTCTGGCCCAGGAGTGGGAAGGTGAACGGAAAGGCGCTGGAGCAACGAACCGTCCTTGCTGTCTCTGCCTGGCCGGTTCCCCTCTTTCCACTGGGATTCTCTGCCTCTAACCCTATTACAGGGGCTGAGTCACTGGTTTACTAGGGCTCTTTCATACCGTCCCTAGGAGGGGTGCGTCACTTGAGTGGGTTGAGTCACTGATGTGATCTTCCTGTCTGGGTTGGCGCCCCCCCCTTGGGTTGTGCCGTGGTGGAGATCTTTGTGGGCTATACTCGGCCTTGTCTCAGGATGGTAAGTTGGTGGTTGAAGATATCCATCTAGTGGTGTGGGGGCTGTGCTTTGACAAAGTGGGTGGGGTTATATCCTTCCTGTTTGGCCCTGTCTGGGGGTGTCCTCGGATGGGGCCACAGTGTCTCCTGACCCCTCCTGTCTCAGCCTCCAGTATTTATGCTGCAGTAGTTTATGTGTCGGGGGGCTAGGGTCAGTTTGTTATATCTGGAGTACTTCTGGAGTACTTCTCCTGTTCTATCCGGTGTCCTGTGTGAATTTAAGTATGCTCTCTCTAATTCTCTCTTTCTCTCTTTCTTTCTCTCTCTCGGAGGACCTGAGCCCTAGGACCATGCCTCATGACTCCTTGCTGTCCCCATTCCACTTGGCCGTGCTGCTGCTCCAGTTTCAACTGTTCTGCCTGTGATTATTATTATTCGACCATGCTGGTCATTTATGAACATTTGAACATTTTGGCCATGTTCTGTTATAATCTCCACCCGGCACAGCTAGAAGAGGACTGGCCACCCCACATAGCCTGGTTCCTCTCTAGGTTTCTTCCTAGGTTTTGGCCTTTCTAGGGAGTTTTTCCTAGCCACCGTGCTTCTACACCTGCATTGCTTGCTGTTTGGGGTTTTAGGCTGGGTTTCTGTACAGCACTTTGAGATATCAGCTGATGTACGAAGGGCTATATAAATAAATTTGATTTGATTTGATACATTTGATTTGTATAAGGGTTTTTGCTTTGTAAAAAAGTCATACAATGATGTGATGGGGCATTCTAGTAGCAATGCTTCGGACTGCCAGTGACAGAGTTTTAAATGTGTTAATAACTGGGCTGGGATATAGAAGAATTTTCATGACTGCATAGGAGAAATATGTTAATTCAGTATCCGTCACATTATCGACCATAAAACACACTTTTTCACCTACTTTTCAATGAAAAAAAATAATATTAAAATGTGGTTGATTATTTCAAAGGCTTACTAATGACACAAGATTTTGAAATGTTCATGTCTGGGGAAAATGTGGGATTAAATGGGTTAATAGGAATACGACTTGTACATCGCTAAAACGAATATCATACATGTCAGATTTCAATACTGGCCAATGTCATAACTTGGAAGGATGTCTTCTCTCCAATGACACCATTGGTCACAGTTTTGCAATATCCCTACCTCAAGAAATGAGTAATTTAATAACAGAGGGTCTTGCACAATTTCCCTATTTCTTTTCTCATTTTAGTCCATGGTTCATTGCATGGTGTCGTTGCCAGAGATACTATAGAAAGGAGAAAGGAATCAAACGAATGAAAGACCGGAAAATGCCCCACCCAGCAGACTGTCGACCAATCACGTTCACGTTGTCAAGCTGCGTCACGCTGTTGCTAAGCTAATCGTTACGCAATCCCTTCTCAAAATCAGTATATATGTTTTATGAAACCTATTTTCCTTGAAGTACAGTACCAGTCAAAGCTGACACACCTAGTCATTCAAGGGTTTTTCTTCATTTTTACTATTTTCTACATTGTATAATAATAGTGAATAAATCAAACTATGAAATAACACATTTGGAATCACGTAGTAAACAAAAACAGTGTTAAAGAAATCAAAACAGGTTTTAGATTTGAGATTCTTCAATGTACCACCCTTTGCTTTGAAGACAGTGTTGTATACTCTTGGGATTCTCTCAACCAGATTCATGAGGTAGTCACACGTTGAATTTCTTTCCTTTTAAATGTGTTTGAGCAAATCAGTTGTGCTGTGACAAGGTATTTAATTTAACCAGGCAAGTCGGTGCGGAACTAATTCTTATTTACAATGACGGCCTACCGGGGAACAGTGGGTTAACTACATCAACTGTTCAGAGGAGACTGCATGAATCAGGCCTTCATGGTCAAATTGCTGCAAAGAAACCACTACTATAGGACACCAATACGAAAAAGGGACTTGCTTGGGCCAAGAAACACGAGCAACGGACATTAGACTGGTGGAAATATGTCCTTTGGTCTGATGAGTCCAAATCTGAGATTTTTGGTTCCAACCGGCGTGTCTTTGTGAGACGCAGAGTAGGTGAACAGATGATATCCGCATCTGTGGTTCCCACCGTGAAGCATGGAGGAGGAGGTGTGATGGTGTGGGGGTGTTTGGCTGGTGACACTGTCAGTGATTTATTTAGAATTCAAGGCACACTTAACCAGCATGGCTACCACAGATTTCTGCAGCGATACGCCATCCCATCTGGTTTGCACTTAGTGGGACTATCATTTGTTTTTCAACAGGACAATGACCCAAAACACACCTCCAGGTAAGGGCTATTTCACCAAGAAGTAGAGTAATGGAGTGCTGCATCAGATGACCAGGCCTCTACATTTGCCCAACCTCAATCCAATTGTGGTGTTTTGGGATGAGTCAGACCGCAGAGTGAAAGAAAAGCAGCCAACAGGTGCTCAGCATATGTGGGAACTCCTTCGAGACTGTTGGAAAAGCATCCCAGGTGAAGCTGGTTGAGAGAATGCCAAGAATGTGCAAATTGTCCTCATGGCAATGGGTGGCCACTTTGAAGAATCTAAAATATTTTTTGGGTTACGAAATGATTCCATATGTTTTATTTCATAGTTTTGATGTCTTCAATATTATTCTTCAACAAAGAAAATAGAAAACATAACTTTCACTGGTACTGTATGTAATGTCATGATTCCAAAGCTATACGATATTACAGATAGCAAGTTAATTATCTCACATGTCAGAAAAGATTTGTAAAGTTGTGACAAAATTCGTGCAAATTTGGGGTTTTTGAGCTAGTGCCCAATTCCTTGAAGGAGAGCGCTCTTTGTCCCAGAATTTCCCAGAATCCATCACGCGTGTCATTGACGTAGCATCGGCAACATTTCCCATCTCCTCAATAGTATATCTGTCGTTGCGAATGTCAGACGCCACTCTGTGAGACACACCCATCTGCAGGTTGAACATGGTGAGATTGTAGGCTCTTAAATATATAGTGTAGTTTGTGTAGGCGATATTACAGCCAACTAGCTAATTTACATGCTGATATTTTCTTTGTTATTATTGTGTGTAGCTACATTTGCTAGCTAGTTATCTAGGGTTGCATTTTGGATTTTGTGGTCAACTTGAGCTGCAAGAGATTTCCACAATGATTTTCCCTGTTACTACCAACCTTGTTATTATTCCAATATGAAACATTTGATCACAAAACATATTGTTCTCACATGTTAGTGTTATTTAACACTGTACATTAAAAGAATGAGTTGTTTTGGGAGGATTTTTCCAATACAGTCGAGTCAATACAGAAGATTGTCAATTATTTTCACATTCTCGACTGGGATTTCAAATCCTTTCCCTGAACGGATTGAATTGAAATGGAATGGAGTCAGACTGTATGGGGAGAATTGTCAAGGGGCTGTCGGAAGAGGGAGGGAGGTAAGGAGAGAAAGAGGGAGCGTGAGGGATGAATTAGGAAGCGTGATGGTGGCACCCTACCCCCATAACTGCTGGTCAAGCATCTATAGTGTCCCTCCCAATAGAAGAATATAGTCTGCACTGTTATTAGCCCCCTGTCACTCCTTATCCCACCATAATGTAGCACTGAGCATCTCCTATCTTTTCAGTCCTTCTTCTACAGTGAATGGCTCTCAGGTCTAGGTGGGGGTGTTCGTGGTGTCGTGTGTGTGTGTGTGTGTGTGTGTGTGTGTGTGTGTGTGTGTGTGTGTGTGTGTGTGTGTGTGTGTGTGTGTGTGTGTGTGTGTGTGTGTGTGTGTGTGTGTGTGTGTGTGTGTGTGTGTGTGTGTGTGTGTGTGTGTGTGTGTTGTTGTACTCCTCCTCTCTCCTACTGTAGCTCTCCAGTCCTTCTACAGTGAGTGTCTCTCCTGACTCTCAGGTTGTGGTGAGAGGCTGCAGTGTCAGGCTCAAGCACAGCGCAGCACTCGGGAAGTGGCTCTCTGCTGTTTAATTTTGGGAACACTTGAGCTTTCGCTCCCACTAATTACAGACTTGTAATTAGCTTTCGGGGAGAATCACGTAAATGTCTAATTGTCTATTGACATCGTGCATTGAACTGAAAATAAAGCCCCTCTACCCCTGTTGCTGTATGGAGCTAAAGAACATAGACTGCAGAGAATTATGCTTGAGTTGTAGGGTGTGCATTTGGGAGTGTGTGTAGACGCACACGTGCTCACACACACAAATACACGCACACAAACACATACACTTTCGATATTCCCCCTCACAACTGCTCAAAGTCTGACAGGGATGTGAACAGGCTGAGACTGTGAGAGTGAAATCCTCAACATAACTGTGATATGCCTGGCTCTTCTCTGGAGAAAACTTTTAGTCTTGAAAATTCGATGAGTCGACAAAAACAGTTTGAGCTCTCTCTGTGAGACATGCTTCATAGAGGGTGTTTGTTGGCATTCATCCAAAGCCTCTCCTGTGGTAGGTATAGGTTTTGTATGTGTGGTAGTGCTTACCTGTGTCTTATATTGTACACTGCCATGAGGGGGTGCATACACCTCTAGGGAGGAGGAGGAGGAGGAGGAGGAGGAGGAGGAGGAGGAGCAGGAGGAGCAGGAGGAGGAGAGGGATGAAGGATGGAGGGAGTGAAGGAGCATTTTAAGAATCGGCTGCTGGTTAAGTAGATGGCAGAGGGCATAATACGCTTGGGGACGTTTGCTTTTCTGGACCGTACACAGACACAGACAGACAGGCACGTGTGTGTGAGTAAACACCTCATACCTTCGAGCAGGGAGTGAGTGACAGGCGGCGCGGCATGAGGAGCACAGTAGCTTCGGTGTGGGTGGAGGCGTGTGAATATGACAGTGTCATTATTTATTCATCTGGGTATTTATGATTCCTATTGAGGCCGGTCACTGATCGCTGTGTGTGTGTGTGCACACGTGTGCGTGAGTACCTGCGTACTAGTTCACTGTTCAAAGGCTTTACAGGCAGTACAGGCACTGCAAACTGAAAGGGGCAGAAAACACCACTCCTATTCACTCTGCCCTGCAGGATCCTGAGGAGAATCACTTTGCTGCGGGTGGTGGAGTGTTGCTACGGGAGTCTTGGTGTGTGTGTGTGTGTGTGTGTGTGTGTGTGTGTGTGTGTGTGTGTGTGTGTGTGTGTGTGTGTGTGTGTGTGTGTGTGTGTGTGTGTGTGTGTGTGTGTGTGTGTGTGTGTGTGTGTGTGTGTGTGTGTGTGTGTGTATTATGTATACGTATGTTGTTGTGGTGTGTATATGGTGTGTATATGGTGTGTACATTGATCTGTTTATGTGTCTCCACAAGTGTTTTGTGTGTCTCCACAAGTGCTTTGTGTGTCACAGCGTGGTAGTATCAGTATTATTATTATAGGGTGGCAGGTAGTCTAGCGGTTAGAGCTTAGGGCCAGTAACCAAAAGGTAGCTTGTTTGAATACTCAAGCCGACAAGGTGAATAATCTGTCAATGTTCCCTTGAGCAAGGCACTTAACCCTAATTTGCTCCAAGGGCACCGTACTACTATGGCTGAACTTGTAAAACAACACATTCCACTGCACCTATCTGGTGTATGTGACAAACAAAACAAATTCTCTGCATTGTTCTGCGTTGTAGGCCTGTAGAGTCTTAGCCTAGTCTAAGGCAGTACCTGCTGCTCAGGCTCTGTTCCTAATGACAATCTATTCCCTACATAATGCACTATGGGCCCTGGTCAAAAATAGTGCACTACATAGCAGCGTTGTATTTGAGACCACCTAAAGCGAGACCGGAGCAAATTGAGTCCGAGTCAAGACCACGATTGTAATTGTGTAAAATCGGCACCATAATAAGAGTAAAGAAATGTCTAGTATTTCTGCGTTCCTATTTCAGAAGAACATAAACATTCACCATGGTGAAAATAGAGAGCCACTCAACAAATGATCACTAACCCAAACAGGTCTATAATAGACTAAAATACAAAACATGTTATAACTTCCCCCGGTCTCCTGACGAGTGCAACAAAGAGAGAGAGAGAAAGAGAGAGAGATTCAAATCAACATGCTTGAAATCAACTCATTTTGGCATGAGGGTCTGCTGTACAAATTGATGGAAAGTGGTGTTGGGGGGGGAATATACACCACCATAAAAATTCATGTACACAAACAACAAGTGTGCAGTTAAAATTGGCAATAAACACACATACTGTACATCTTTCCTCAGAGCCGTGGGGTGAGGCAGGGATGCAGCTTGAACCCCACCCTCTTCAACATATACTGTGTATCAATGATGGGCGAGGGCACTAGAACAGTCTGCAGCACCCAGCCTGCCCTCAGCCTCTGAAGTCAAATGGGTACTGTTTGCAGATGATCTGGTGCTTCTGTCCCCAACCAAAAAGGCCTACAGCAGCACCTAGATCTTCTGCACAGATTCTGTCAGACTTGGGTCATGACTGTAAAGCTCAGTAAGACAAGCATAATGGTGTTCAAAAAAAGGTCCTGTTGCCAGGACAACAAATACTATCTAGACACCGTTTGCCCTAGAGCACACAAAGATGTATACCTACCTCAGCCTAAACATCAACGCCACAGGTAACTTCCACAAGGCTGTGAACGATCTAAGAGACAAGGCAAGAAGGGCCTTCTATGCCATCAAAAGGAACGTAAAACTTGCCATCCCAATCACGATCTGGCTAAAAATACCTTGCTCTGAATGGTTGAAAGTCTGGGGTCCACTCACCAACCAAGAATTCAGAAAATGGGAAAAACACCAAATTGAGAATGCATACAGAATTCTGCAAAAATGTCCTTCATGTACAACGCAAAACATTGCATGCAGAGGAGAATTATGTACTATACGCGCAAATGTTTTAATCCAGAAAAGAGATGTTAAATTCTACAACCACTTAAAAGGAAGAGATGCCCACACATTCCACCATAAAACCCTCACCTACAGAGAGATGAAATTATAGAAGAGTTCCCTCAGCCAGCTGGTTCTGGGGCTCTTTTTACAAACACAACAGACCCCACAGAGCCACAGCACAGCAACCCAATTAGACCCAACCAAACTATAAGAAAACAAAAATATAGCTATTTAACACACTGGAAAGAATCAACCAAGAAACAATCTGGCATCTGGCACTAAACAGAGTACACAGTAGCAGAATACCTGACCACTGGTGACAGACCCAAAACTATGTACAGACTAACCTTGCAATTTAAAAAAGTCCGCCATAGGTAGACCTGGCTCTCCCGAGAAGGAAGGCTGTGTGCACACTGCCCATAAAATGAGGTGGAAACTGAGAAGCACTTCCTTACCTCCAAAGGTATGGCCATATTAGAAACACATTCTTTCCCACAGATCACACAGACCCACAAAGAATTTGACAACAAATCAAACACTGACAAACTCCCATGTCTGTTAGTCAAAATACTGCCATGTGAAATCACAGCAGCAAGATTTGTGACCCGTTGTCGTGAAAACAGGGCAACCAGTGGAACACAAACGACATTGTAAATACAACCAATATTTATCTGTTTACTTGTCTTCCCCTACTATTCATACTACAACTATTTGCACATTGTTAAAACACTGTAGCTGGTAATATAACATTTGAAACCTTGTTTACTTCATTTAATTCATTTACTTCATTTGCTTTGGCAATGTAAACATACACATAGTAGCCAGTTTTTTAGGTACACCCATCGTGTACCAGGTCGGACCCCCCTTTACCTTCAGAATATCCTGAATTCTTCAGGGCATGGAAACGTTGCTCAATTGGTATCAAGGGAAAACATTCCCCACACCATCACACCACCACCACCACCCGCCTGTACCGTTGACACCAGGCAGGATGGGGTCATTGACTCATGCTGCTTATGCCAAATCCTGACTCTGTCATCAGCATGACGCAACAGGAACCAGGATTAGTCGGCCCAGGCAATGTTTTTCCACTCTCCTCAGTTCCCCAGTGTTGGTGATTGCGTGCCCACTGAAGTCGCTCAAGTCACTCGTTTTGCCCATTCTAACGTTCAAATCGAACAGTAACTGAATTCCTCGATGCCTGTCTGCCTTCTTTACATAGCGAGCCACATGAATCACTGCCTGTTTGGAGCGAACCACTTTTGTGAACAGGGTGGTGTATACAAAATAAATTTATCCCTGAGTGTATGTTTCCCATGCCAATAAAGCCCCTTTAAATTGAATTGGATTCAAGAGAGAGAGAGAGCATGAGAGAGGGAGCGAGAGAGGATATGGGCAAGGATGTACAGGGATCAGCCAATAAGCTTCAAGCTTTGTCTGTCTTTCCTGCACACCCGATAGAATGACACAGACAGAAAACACATTGAAATATACCCACGCAGATCATTCTGTACATGCAGAACAATAAAAGCGCCAATCAACACTCACACAACTTAGACAAACGGAAACATACTTTACACAAACTCCCCTATTGGCAGCAGGTATGGTACCTACACTTCAAAGCGTTGCCATGGTGACTGAGTATCAGCTTGTTTGCTCAGTTGCATGCACTCTCTCTCTCTCTCTCTCTCTCTCTTCCTGGCACTTTCTTTCATCTTGTTCCATCTCTCTTGCTCCTTCTCCCTCTCCATCACGCCGTCTCTCTCACACTTTTCTCTTGCTCAGTCTTTCTTTGCTCTCTCTCTCTCTCTCTCTCTCTCTCTCTCTCTCTCTCTCTCTCTCTCTCTCTCTCTCTCTCTCTCTCTCTCTCTCTCTCTCTCTCACACACACATGCACGAACACAACCACACACAAACACGCACACACTCATTCAGTGTTTTGGTAATTATCTCTTTATTTCAGCCAGCTGGTTTAAACATGATGAAAACCAGACTGCATCTCCACCCATAATGAGAGGGGGTTACGCAAGAGGCCACCATAATGATGACCTACTGCATGCTCACACTAACGGCATGCCGTATGTTTCATACTTACAGTACTGAAACGTTGCACATGTAGTGAAAGTTGTACTTGCATTTTAAAGCATTCACTTTATCCCAAAAAACTATGCATCATCAACGTATGGGATGATATACTACTGAAAAGCTTACCCGAAATAATCACATTTTGGGATAAACCACCAACCCTGACTTGGTACGTTCACACTGTATCGTTAATGTAATTTTACATAGTCTTTATCCCGCTTGTTAACTCAGTCAATTAACACAGGTTAGATAGGAAGTAGGGTAGAGGATAATGGTTCATGGCTAAATGTCAGCCATATTGCCTCCGCTGTGGCGTAGGCTGGTAATGAGAGCATGGGAGCATGACTGAGAATAGGAGCTCTCTCTTCTAATGGGCGCCTAGCAGAATGCTAGAGAGCGCAATGGTTCAATGGGTGCTTTGTCTCGTAAGCAGCTCCCAACTCCAATATGGGGGGAGCACAGTGGGACACACAAACACCATCAGATACGCACACACACGCAGAAATTTTCAGATGTGCACATGCCAGCACCTTAAACACACGCACACACACACACACACACAAATAGACACAGCCACACACACACACAAGCACACACTCAGCCATCTCTTCCTCACAACATCAAATTTACCACTCTCTGCATAATCTCTAAATTTCTCTTGTCTCTCTAACAGAAGAAGGGAACAATATGCCAAGAAGGTCTTTCTTCATGTACAAGAAGAGAGGAGAAAACAATCCACCAGTCAAACCCCGATTCTCCCATTTTCCATCGTGAATATGTCCTTCCTCTCAGTCGTATTTCCTCCTTTGTGTCGGGTGCCTGTAGTCCACCTCAGTCTTTGATTGGCAGATGGACGGATAACCTCTGGGCCCTATCTGGCTTTATAGACGGATGTCAGGACTGTGGTGGGGAGCCGTGAGGGGCATGAGGAGTACCTGTGTGAGCCTTCTAAGTCCAGAGGGCTTTAGACTGGTACAGAAACATAGCAGTGGTATATAGGGAGAAAGATGTTCTCGCAAGGTAGAGGAGCAGTATGAGGAGTGGCTGAAGAAGTCCAGAGGGCTTTAGAGTGGTGTTAAACAAGGACAGAAAGGTGGTATACAGGGACAGAAAGGTGGTATACAGGGACAGAAAGGTGGTATACAGGGACAGCAAGGTGGTATACAGGGACAGAAAGGTGGTATACAGGGACAGCAAGGTGGAATACAGGGACAGAAAGGTGGTATACAGGGACAGAAAGGCAGTATACAGGGACAGAAAGGTGGTATACAGGGACAGAAAGGTGGTATACAGGGACAGAAAGGCAGTATACAGGGACAGAAAGGTGGTATACAGGGACAGAAAGGTGGTATACAGGGACAGCAAGGTGGTATACAGGGACAGAAAGGTGGTATACAGAGACAGAAAGGTGGTATACAGGGACAGCAAGGTGGTATACAGGGACAGAAAGATGGTATACAGGGACAGAAAGGTGGTATACAGGGACAGCAAGGTGGTATACAGGGACAGAAAGGCAGTATACAGGGACAGAAAGGTGGTATACAGGGACAGAAAGGTGGTATACAGGGACAGCAAGGTGGTATACAGGGTCAGAAAGGTGGTATACAGGGACAGCAAGGTGGTATACAGGGACAGAAAGGTGGTATACAGGGACAGAAAGGTGGTATACAGGGACAGAAAGGTGGTATACAGGGACAGAAAGGCGATATGCAGGGACAGAAAGGTGGTATACAGGGACAGAAAGGCGATATGCAGGGACAGAAAGGTGGTATACAGGGACAGAAAGGCGATATGCAGGGACAGAAAGGTGGTATACAGGGAGAGAAAGCGCTATATGTGGGCGAGAAAATGGTACACAGGGACAGAAAGGCGATATGCAGGGACAAAAAGGTGGTACACAGGGACAGAAAGCGAATATGCAGGGACAGAAGGGCGGTATAAAGGGACACAGAGGTGGTATACAGGGACAGAAAGGTGGTGTACAGGGACAGAGAGGCGGTATACAGGGACAGAAAGGTGGTATACAGGGACAGAAAGGCGGTATTCAGGACAGAAAGGTGGTATACAGGGACAGAAAGGCGCTATACAGGGACAGAAAGGCGGTATACAGGGACAGAAAGGTGGTATACAGGGACAGAAAGGTGGTATACAGGGACAGAAAGGTGGTATACAGGGACAGAAAGGTGGTATACAGGGACAGAAAGGTGGTATACAGGGACAGAAAGGTGGTATACAGGGACAGAAAGGTGGTATACAGGGACAGCAAGGTGGTATACAGGGACATAAATGTGGTATACAGGGACAGAAAGGTGGTATACAGGGACAGGAAGGTGGTGTACAGGGACAGAAAGGTGGTATACAGGGACAGAAAGGTGGTGTACAGGGACAGGAAGGTGGTATACAGGGACAGAAAGGTGGTATACAGGGACAGGAAGGTGGTATACAGGGACAGAAAGGTGGTATACAGGGACAGAAAGGTGGTATACAGGGTCAGGAAGGTGGTATACAGGGACATAAATGTGGTATACAGGGACAGAAAGGTGGTATACAGGGACAGGAAGGTGGTATATAGGGACGGAAAGGTGGTATACAGGGACATAAAGGCGATATGCAGGGACAGATAGGTGGTATACAGGGACAGAAAAATGGTACACAGGGACAGAAAGTGAATATGCGTGGACAGAAAGGCGGTATACAGGGACACACAGGTGGTATACAGGGACAGAAAGGCGGTATACAGGGACAGCAAGGCGGTATACAGGGGCAGAAAGGTGGTATAGAGGGACAGAAAGGCGGTACACAGGGACAGAAAGGTGGTATACAGGGACAGAAAGGTGGTATACAGGGACAGAAAGGTGGTATACAGGGACAGAAAGGTGGTATACAGGGACAGAAAGGCGATATGCAAGGACAGGAAGGTGGTATACAGGGACAGAAAGGCGATATGCAAGGACAGGAAGGTGGTATACAGGGGCAGAGAGGTGGTATACCTTTACCCTGAATCTTATTCTAAACCTAACCCTTACCATATCAAGCAATTGCTTATCAGCAGATAGTTTGTTTGATGGTATAACCATCTGTAGAGCATCTAGCAAAATCCAGACTACCCAAATAAAGTGTGACCAAAAGGGAATTTTATCACATGACATTTAGTGTCATTGTTGGGTACTTCAGATGATCACAGATCATCGTCTATAATTATCTCTGGCCCTCTGTGTGGCCTTATGACATGTAAAATATATAAAATAATCAAATAAGATTTAAAAATAAAAAAATTATGACAAAGCTGTAAAACAAAAATAAAAATAAACATCAACTTAGTAAATACCATTGGTGTTTGATATGAGAGCTTCAGCAAGAAATATCCTTAATCATTTTTTTGCACAGTTTATTTATTTTATTATGTTAGTATGTTATTGTTGTAAATGTGTTGGTTGCCAAACTGGTGTCAGTTGAGAAAAAAATAAATAGTTGAAAGAGTTTCACAGTTTATGGAAAAAATTATACCAGAAATGACTAAATTTTTTTGGTTTGTTATTCAAGTATAAAATTATCAAAAGGTACCATAGATTTCCATATATTACCTGTTAATTTCCAAAATTACCAAAAGTTTGGATAACTTTGGTAAATTACCAGTAGTTTTGAGACCCTAATTCTTACCCATAAGACATTATCTCCACAGACAAAGAATGGACCATTCTTCACTTGTTTCAGCATTTCTCCCCATTAAACTAATGAGCATGATTAGACCCACAATTACATTTACTGACATCTCCCATTTATCAATTAGTGTTTATTGACTCGTCTCGCGGCTGGAAGATCATCCTGTTCCCCCATTTCTCCCCATTTGCTAGGCTTCCTCCACTGATCTGACAGATAGGAAAGATATGCTCAGGTTGAGAACGGCTAACGTCATCACACTGTTATTATTTTCATGCTCTGTGTGTGTGTGTGCTCTAAGTGTGTGTGTGTGTGTGTGTGTGTGTGTGTGTGTGTGTGTGTGTGTGTGTGTGTGTGTGTGTGTGTGTGTGTGTGTGTGTGTGTGTGTGTGTGTGTGTGTGTGTGTGTGTGTGTGTGTGTGTGTGTGTGTGTGTGTGTGTGTCTGCCTGTCGGTTTCCTATGCATCTCAGCACGGGTGAGTTTCAATCTAAGACAGTCTTAGATAAACATTACAAAATTGGTTGACATCAAGCACTCTCAATTTGTCACGTTAAATAGATATGCACTCTGGTAATGAACCTTGTATCACTATGAGAATCTCATTCCTAACCATTAGCACCTATTTTCAGCAGCCACCACTTTTATTACTTTTACAGCAAAACGTAATCTCTGCAAATTAATAGTTACCCACTTGCTGCTATATCAACCTCCTTCATCAAATTATAATGACAAGGTTGTACAACGCAGACAAGATTATGCAAACAAAGACAGGAGGTGTGATGAGATGCCAGCGCTAAGGAAGTAACTCCACACAACCTGATATCAGGAAAGAGAGGGAGTGTGAGTGTGTGTGTGTGTGTGTGTGTGTGTGTGTGTGTGTGTGTGTGTGTGTGTGTGTGTGTGTGTGTGTGTGTGTGTGTGTGTGTGTGTGTGTGTGTGTGTGTGTGTGTGTGTGTGTGTGTGTCCATGTGACACAGTAATAAAGGGAGGAAGTATGAGGTGTCTGGTCGAGAGAGTGGGCAGAGTGATGGAAAGCTTCTCCATGGCAGATTTGATCCCCAGGGACAGAGACATCCTACAGGGGTGGGACAACTCTTAGAGTAATTGGGTCACTGCTATTGGGCCTAGATATTTTACCCTACCATGCTTTTGAAAGTAGGAGAGAAAGAAAAATAACCTGAGAGGCAGAGAGAAAAAGAGAGAGAGCGAGGGAGAGAGAGAGAGAGAGAGAGAGAGAGAGAGAGAGAGAGAGAGAGAGAGAGAAAGTGACATGAGAAAAGGGATAGCGAAAGGGACAGAGAAAGAGAGAGAAAGATGGACAGAGGAGGAGAGCAAAAGAGACAGCAAGCAAAAGCAAGAGATTGGAAGAAAGGAAAAGAGAGGGAGAGAAGGACAGAGAAAGAGAATGACAAGCACACACTAAGCTGTTATTATGATATACAGTATCTCTGTAAAAGGCCATCGTGATTACACAACTGTAGTGTGATTCTGATTCGGTTTCAGAGAAATGAACGGATCCTCGGCCCTCAGTTCTATTCTATATCTACAATCTCTAAAGAACTGGCATGAATAACCCACACATCCTTTCTCTTTCTCTGTTCTCCTTTCAGCTCTGCTCAGCGGTCAAACCCTGCCCGACTCTCCAATCATCAGCACAGAGATGTGGAAAGCGGGTGGGAATTTGGAAGCGGCAGGGATCTCCGGGCTACGGTAGGCCCAAGAAGGGATGCTCAGTCTGGGGAGGATAGTAGAGGGAAAGTGGGCGTCTGGTGGAGCTGCTGAGAGAAAGAGACTGAAAGGTCAGCGTTTGAGGGTTGTATAAATCTATCATTACGCTGCCCCGGAGCTAACACAAATAAGAGCTGAATGGCTCCTACCGCGTGTACTAGTCTAAAGCCAATCCTCTTCCTCTTTGTCTCCTGCTCTCCTATCCTCTTCCACTTGTTTACACTCCCGCTCTCCCCTTCCTCCTCTTCTTCTATTGGCCTCTCTCTAATCCTCTTCTCCATTCTACTCCATGTGTTTCCTCCCCACCCTACCTTTCTCTCTGGAAAACCTTTCATAACATAATGAGACAGGTAGCATCATGGGATTTGTTAAGGTTATGCCTGTAAATTAATATTTGAAATTTACATTTACATTTAAGTCATTTAGCAGACGCTCTTATCCAGAGCGACTTACAAATTAAATAGAACACACGTAGCGTTAGACAATGGAGAGATGACAATAATGTAACCTGAGTAGAGATTCCAAACAACCTGAGAGGAACACAGTCTTTCTTATGATGTATTTAATTGTGATACATTTCATCATAGTGTGTTATTTCTAGCCAGACGCTACATCTGTATGGGAGGTATTTCACTATGGTTCTCTAGTTACAAACCTATCCTTGATGTTAGTGTCTGATTAGACACAGCCCTCCCTCATTCCTTCCTTGCTCTTCTTCCATCCCTCCCTCATTCTCTCTTCGTGGTTCCTTTCCCCTCTCCTGGCGCACAGTGTCAGAACTTGCTGAGCCCAGGGGCTGCTGGGTAATGAGGCCGAAACCTTGATGATGGGGTCACTATGGTGATTGTGGTGTGGGAGACAAATTGACCCCTTTGTGACCAGCCTTGACTCTTGACCCATCAACTTCAGCACTCAACCTGGCAACACAATTCGGTTCTCCTCTCTCTCCCCCTCCCTCGCTCTAATTTGCATTATTGGCATAACGTAGCATTGTACATATGTTGAACAACAACAATAAGCATAGAGGATATGTGCAGATTGGTTGGTCTGTCAGACACTGTCCCTCATCTTACGGCAGGCAGCAATGTGGTGTGCTGCCAACCGACAGCTCTCAGCGTTCTCACCGGTAACGAGTGCGTTGAGAGTTGGGAAGCAAGTTGAGGGAGTGAGTGTTTTAATAAATTAAACAAACAATGACCACAAAAAAAAAACAACCCACCGACATGAAACAGAGTCTATAATACCTGAGGGAAGAACATGGGGAGGGACAGATATAGGGAAGATAATCAAGGAGGTGATGGAGTCCAGGTGAGTATCATGAGGCACAGGTGCCCGAGACAATCGTGACAGGTGTGTGGGGTAATCAGCAGCCTGATGACCTAGAGGCCGGAGAGGGACTATACCTGACATCCTCCAACAGGAAGGGTAGCCTCTTCTCATCAGAGAGGTCGTTGAAACCTTGAAAAGTGGTTTCAAATTTGGGGGAATTACACTCTTTAATTGTTTTATATTTTTGACATTTTGTCAGGAAATGCAGCTCTGTCTCAGGTTATGTTGCGGTGCAGTGGTTGCTCAGCCTTTACTTTTTTTCTAAGGTTTTGATAAGTAACCATGGTCAAATAGTTAGCCACAGTGTTCTGTCAATTTAAGGCCAGATAGCACTGCATTTTGCTTTGTGTTTGTGCTTCTCAATAAACAATGTAGTTTTGTTTTGACTGTGTTCTAATTTGGTTCATTCTGATTGATTGGACGTTCTGAACCTGAGGCTTCATTGTATTAGTAGAACAGGTTTTGTGAACTCAGCCCCAGGACCAGCTGGATTAGAGTACTATTTTCTTTGCTCAGCTCTTGGCATTGCAGGGCTTGATAATGGTATGAGAGGGGGGTCACGGCATTTTAGATGTTTCCAAAACTTAATTGCTCATTTTTTTGTTTTTATTATTAGTGGATATTGGCCTAATTCTGACCTGCATGCATTGTTTGTAGTTTTTCTCAGGACATGTAGGATAATCTTACAGAAATCTGCATACAGGGTTTCAATGTGGTGTTTGTACCATTGGGTGAAATCTTGTTTTGTACACCTCGCTGCCATAAAGTACAATTGGTTCAAAGACACAATGAATTTGTTTTAGCCAAATTTTAATAGGTATTTACATTTGTTTTTAATGGCGTAGAATGCCCTGCGTGCTTTCTATCTCAGTTCATTCACTGCCTCATTAAGGTGTCCAGTTAAGATATTTTTTTAACCAAAGCAATAGAAGTGTGTGCAGTACTCTATATATTTTATACCATTTGAGAACTTTGGTCTAATTCCCTGAGATCTGGATCTTCTCTGGAAAATCATTATTTTAGTATTTTTGGAGTTTACTGACAGGGCCCAGGTCTGGCGGTACTGCTCTAGCAAGTCTACGCTCTGCTGTGGGCCATGTGCAGTTGGTGACAACAGGCACAGGTCATCTGTGAAGAGTAGGCATTTGACCTCTAAATTGTGGAGACTAACACCAGGGGCTGTGTTTTTTCTAGAATAGTGGCCAATTCGTTGATGTAAATATTGAAGAGTGCAGGGCTATGATTGCAACCCTGGCGAAGGCCCCACCCCTGGATAAAAATATAATTTCAATAACTTTGTAGAGCAGTCCTGTATGCCAAATAGAATCAAATGCTTTTTGGAAGTTGACAAAGCAAGCGTATATTTTGGTATTATTTTGGTGGACATCAGGCAGGGTGTGTAGGGTATAAATATGATCGGTCGTGCAATGTTTTGGTATAAATCCAATTTGGCTTTTACTCAAGACATTGTGCTTATTAAGGAAGTTTAGAACTCTTACATTTATAATAATACAGAAAACCTCCCCCAGGGTACTGTTCACACAACTGCCTGCAATTGTTACGGTCAAATTTGTCTCCGTTCCTAAAGATTGGGGTTATGAGTCCTTGATTCCAGGTGTCAGGGAAATAACCTACACTCGGAATCAAATTAAACCGTTTTAATATAGGCAATAGAAATGTTGCACTAGTGAATTAGAGCATCTCATTTAGGATCTCCCTCACTCGTAAATGTCTCATGAATTTGGCATTGTTCTGTGTTTGCATCAATTTGAAAGGAGTTGTGGAGTGTTTTAAAATGGGTTGTCCATATGTCACAATTTTTTAGGTTTTTCCAATTTTGCCAGAAGTTGTTTGTGTTTATGGACTCCTCAATTAATGTCAGCTGCTTGCTGTGGTACTGTGCTTTTGTTGATTCTGAGTGTATGTTTAATAATTCACCATTATTTGGGTCTCTGTGCTTTTGGTTTGATAGTGTTCTAATTTACTTCCTTGTAGTTTTATAATCTGCACTGAACCAGTTGTCATGTGTGTTCCTTTTTGCTTTGTTTTTTTTTTAATCAATTTCAGTTGTGCTTCTTTTCCAGTTTGCCTGAATATATTGTTGATATTTTTTACTGCTAGATTGATGAATTCTTTACTGTGAGTGGATGTGGTATCCAGTGGACCCGTCATTCAGGGCAGAGAGACAAATTTTTAGCAATTTTTTTTTTAAAAGATTTACATGCTTAAATCGCCACCGGTTGTATGCAGAAACTTATCTAAGAGTGGTTGATAGTTTTGGTTACTGGTTGCTTGTTGGTATTCTTCTGTGCTGTTTTGGGCCCATCTGTATTCATTTTTGATTCATACACCTTACTGGGCTGTGAATGTGTGATCATTTCCATGTCTGTTCATTTGGGGAACAAAGTAATTTGGTTCTTATCAGACAGGTGTTAGTGGCTTAGTTAGTCTGTGTAAAATAACAGGTTCGTAACAGTCCTATTGTTTGAGCAGCCAGTAAACAAAGTTCTTGGGTTCTCCTTCTGAATTCTGTGTTTAAATGTGATTCTTACCTTCTCTGATATGATTTCTGATGGATTTTTCTTTTTAAAGAGTGGGGTCTCTCAGTCTCCGCTGCTGCTGCCTCAGTGGCCATGTTGCCATTGTTACCACCAGTAAAGATTTGAAGCTAGCCAGTAAGCCAGCTGACACATTTGAATTTAGCTAGCTAGCACGATTACGACTGGTCTTTTAACTCACACTATGTCAATCTTTTCCTCCTGTGTTGATCTTTAGTTGAACAATTTGATTACCTATGTATTTTTTGCTCATTTAACCTTGTAATCTCACTCTAAACAACCAGAAAGTTACAACAAGTCAGGAGCTGTTCGTCTACATGACTGCCTCTCTCTCTCTAATACTTTATTGACAAGGCTCAAAGTGAACATAAAAAAATATGACGTATAATATCAAACGCTCTCTCATACTCACTCACCTGCTAACAAAATTCTGTTCACATATGTATTATTTTCTCTCTCTCTGTCACGACTTCTGCCGAAGTCGTTGCCTCTCCTTGTTCAGGCGGTGCTCGGCGTTCGACGTCACCGGTCTTCTAGCCATCATTGATCCTTTTTTAATTTTCCATTGGTTTTGTCTTGTCTTCCCACACACCTGTTTTCAATCCCATTCATTACCTGTTGTGTATTTAACCCTCTGTTTCCCCTCATGTCTTTGTCAGAGATTGTTTTATTGTCAGTGTAGTGTGATTGTTGTATAGGTGCGCGTCGGGTCCTCGTACCCATGTTTGTTTGTTTGTTTATGTACATTTAGTGTTATGGAGCATACT
Organism: Oncorhynchus keta; assembly: GCF_023373465.1. Lineage (NCBI taxonomy): Eukaryota > Metazoa > Chordata > Actinopteri > Salmoniformes > Salmonidae > Oncorhynchus > Oncorhynchus keta. The sequence goes on along the minus strand of NC_068439.1, from coordinate 54,603,165 downwards.
CCGTGGACTTTATTAACCTCTTGCTCCTACCTGGCACGCAGGCGTCCCATCTAGAGCTCTGGAAATGCAAATGCGCTACGCTAAATGCTAATAGTATTAGTTAAAACTCAAACGTTCATTAAAATACACATGCAGGGTATTGAATTAAAGCTGCACTCGTTGTGAATCCAGGCAACAAGTCAGATTTTTAAAATGCTTTTCGGCGAAAGCATGAGAAGCTATTATCTGATAGCATGTAACACCCCAAAAGACCCGCAGGGGACGTAAACAAAATAATTAGCATATTCGGCGCTACACAAACCGCACAATAAAATATAAAACATTCATTACCTTTGACCATCTTCTTTGTTGGCACTCCTAGATGTCCCATAATCACTATTGGGTCTTTTTTCGATTAAATCGGTCCATATATAGCCTAGATATCGATCTATGAAGACTGTGTGATAAACGGAAAAAAATAGCGTTTCATAACGTAACGTCATTTTTTTAAAGTCAAAAAGTCGACGATAAACTTTCACAAAACACTTCGAAATACTTTTGTAATGCAACTTTAGGTATTAGTACACGTTAATAAGCGATAAAATTCATCAGGAGGCGATGTAAATTCTATAGGTTGTCCGTAAAACATCCGGTCGGAGACCCGAGGGAATCGGTTCCCTTGATTCGGTTTGAGCAAGAATCAAAGCTGAATCAAATGACAAGACTCTAGACATAGTGTGGAAGCTGTAGGCACTGCAACCTCGGCCTCATTTAATTCGGTTCACTTTGAACGATTCCTGGAAGTAGCGCAAGGATATTTATTTCCATTTTCAGTGATCAGGTTTTCCTGCACTTTTCGATGAAACGCATGTTCTGTTATAGTCACAGCCGTGATTTAACCATCCATACATACTAATCATATGCATATACTATATTCCTGGCCTGAGTAGCAGGGCGCTGAAATGTTGCGCGATTTTTAACAGAATGTTCGAAAAAGTAGAGGGACGACTTAACAGGTTAAAAGACTCCATTTTAACCTCCATTTGACTCTCCTGCGCCTGACTTCCCTGCCACCTATTACAGCTATGCATGACACTCTCTCTTTCTTTCTCGCTCTCACCTATCATTCCTTTCTTTCTCTCGCTCTCAGTCTCCCCATGCCTCTAATACCCTGCTGACCTCCCTCTCCACTTTATAATCTCTCTCCCTCACTCGTTCTCTCTCTCTAGTCTCTATCGCACTCTCACACTTCCATTAAATTCAGTCCCGAAATGAAATACCATTTTCTATATTGTCATGGCTTACAAAATGCTTATTGTGCTCAAGTATTTACCTAACAAATAGATGTAACGCGTAAAACAACGTTAAGCAAGTATGAAGGATTAAAGAGTAAGCCATTCAATTCATATAAAACCACAATAAAAATACCTTTCAGAAATAAGGAATAATATTCTTACAATGAAATATAAATGAACATTTGGGAGAAAAGTCTCCATAGTCTATTAAAGGGGAAGTTCAGCTTTTAACAAGTTAATGTCAAAAGTAGAAACTGTAATCCATGGTTTACCTGGTTCATAGACTGCTTTCAGGGTGAGGAACCATCTAACATTGAGTTATAAAATACTGACCTTTCCCTTTTAACAAGTGCTGTGACAGACAAAAGGAATTGGTTTGATAAGATATGGCTTTAGTGAGGAAATTATTAACGGAGAGGGAGAACATTTCTGGCAAAAACTCAACATGCTGATCTAAGCCGAGTCCTAGCCTGGAACAGGTCTCTCTCTCTTTCTCTGCCAGCCAACCTTTTAACACACCTCCATGCTCCCACTCACACACTGACAGCACATCTACACACACTCACGGTGCATTCGCATCCACACACATTTTTACAGTTCACAATGCCTCTTCTATCCCTCGTTCTCCTTCACAGAAACCCCTTCAAAAATACACATAACGACATAATGACGAAGATTCTCTCCAACACTGTCTCTCTTTATTCAACAATTACACCCACACACCATACAGTGTTCTCACATAACTACTGCACTGTTCACATATTGTAGATTTGCAAACAAACATGAACACGGAATACCTTTAGTAAATAGACATACCTATATTTCCACATCCCCAAAAAACATACCTACACCTACCTCCTCCTTTTCCAAATGACCACCACCTGGTTTGTCACATAGCCAGTGGGTGACACAGGCCTGCCCCTCCCCATGGCATGGTGTGATGCAGTGCTGTGGAACTGTATACTGGAGAAAGAGCACGCAGGTGGAATCTTTGAAATGGTAAAGAGGTTTGTTTATAGAGCAGCACAGATGAAAGAGCTGCAAGGAGAAGCACGAGGCTGGAAGGAGGGAGGGAAGTAGGGAGGAGGAAGAGGAGGGGGAGCTGTTTTCTACTCCTTCGGAACACATAGCCTTCTATTTGACACCTCTTCTTGCCAGGGGATAAGAAACACGCACGCTATGAAAGATATATGGATGAGAGGACTGTATGCTGATGTAGTGCCAGGGAGGCACTTAATGAGATACACAGATCACCCTACAGAGCACAACCAAGACCATGGAGGTCATACAGAGAACTAGGTAGAGTAGGGCTATAGACTGTGTTTTGTACTAGTCTTGGGCTATATATTGTATTTTAAGGTATACACTTAGAAAAAATATTCCAAAAAGGTTATATTGTCCCCATAGGATAACCTGTTTTTGTTCCATGTAGAACCCCCTACATGGAACCAAAAAGGGTTCTACAGGGCTCCGGGCAGCCGAGCGGAAATGGAGGAAAACTCGCCTCCCTGCGGACCTGGCATCCTTTCACTCCCTCCTCTCTACATTTTCCTCCTCTGTCTCTGCTGCTAAAGCTGCTAAAGCCACTTTCTACCATTCTAAATTCCAAGCATCTGCCTCTAACCCTAGGAAGCTCTTTGCCACCTTCTCCTCCCTCCTGAATCCTCCCCCTCCCTCCTCCCTCTCTGCAGATGACTTCGTCAACCATTTTGAAAAGAAGGTCGATGACATCCGATCCTCGTTTGCTAAGTCAAACGACACTGCTGGTTCTGCCCACACTGCCCTACCCTATGCTCTGACCTCTTTCTCCCCTCTCTCTCCAGATGAAATCTCGCGTCTTGTGACGGCCGGCCGCCCAACAACCTGCCCGCTTGACCCTATCCCCTCTCTCTTCTCCAGACCATTTCCGGAGACCTTCTCCCTTACCTCACCTCGCTCATCAACTCATCCCTGACCGCTGGCTACGTCCCTCCCGTCTTCAAGAGAGCGAGAGTTGCACCCCTTCTGAAAAAACCTACACTCGATCCCTCCGATGTCAACAACTACAGACCAGTATCCCTTCTCTCTTTTCTCTCCAAAACTCTTGAGCGTGCCGTCCTTGGCCAGCTCCACCGCTATCTCTCTCAGAATGACCTTCTTGATCCAAATCAGTCAGGTTTCAAGACTAGTCATTCAACTGAGACTGCTCTTCTCTGTATCACGGAGGCGCTCCGCACTGCTAAAGCTAACTCTCTCTCCTCTGCTCTCATCCTTCTAGACCTATCGGCTGCCTTCGATACTGTGAACCATCAGATCCTCCTCTCCACCCTCTCCGAGTTGGGCATCTCCGGCGGCCCACGCTTGGATTGCGTCCTACCTGACAGGTCGCTCCTACCAGGTGGCGTGGCGAGAATCTGTCTCCTCACCACGCGCTCTCACCACTGGTGTCCCCCAGGGCTCTGTTCTAGGCCCTCTCTTATTCTCGCTATACACCAAGTCACTTGGCTCTGTCATAACCTCACATGGTCTCTCCTATCATTGCTATGCAGACGACACACAATTAATCTTCTCCTTTCCCCCTTCTGATGACCAGGTGGCGAATCGCATCTCTGCATGTCTGGCAGACATATCAGTGTGGATGACGGATCACCACCTCAAGCTGAACCTCAGCAAGACGGAGCTCCTCTTCCTCCCGGGGAAGGACTGCCCGTTCCATGATCTCGCCATCACGGTTGACAACTCCATTGTGTCCTCCTCCCAGAGCGCTAAGAACCTTGGCGTGATCCTGGACAACACCCTGACGTTCTCAACTAACATCAAGGCGGTGTCCCGTTCCTGTAGGTTCATGCTCTACAACATCCGCAGAGTACGACCCTGCCTCACACAGGAAGCGGCGCAGGTCCTAATCCAGGCACTTGTCATCTCCCGTCTTGATTACTGCAACTCGCTGTTGGCTGGGCTCCCTGCCTGTGCCATTAAACCCCTACAACTCATCCAGAACGCCGCAGCCCGTCTGGTGTTCAACCTTCCCAAGTTCTCTCACGTCACCCCGCTCCTCCGCTCTCTCCACTGGCTTCCAGTTGAAGCTCGCATCCGCTACAAGACCATGGTGCTCGCCTACGGAGCTGTGAGGGGAACGGCACCTCAGTACCTCCAGGCTCTGATCAGGCCCTACACCCAAACAAGGGCACTGCGTTCATCCACCTCTGGCCTGCTCGCCTCCCTACCACTGAGGAAGTACAGTTCCCGCTCAGCCCAGTCAAAACTGTTCGCTGCTCTGGCCCCCAATGGTGGAACAAACTCCCTCACGACGCCAGGACAGCGGAGTCAATCACCACCTTCCGGAGACACCTGAAACCCCACCTCTTCAAGGAATACCTAGGATAGGGTAAGTAAGGGTAAGTAATCCTTCTCACCCCCCTTCTCACCCCCAACAAGATTTAGATGCAAGTGGCTGTTCCACTGGTTGTCATAAGGTGTATGCACCAATTTGTAAGTCGCTCTGGATAAGAGCGTCTGCTAAATGACTTAAATGTAAATGTAAATGTACGTGGAACCAAAAAGGGTTCTTCAAAGGGTTTTCCTATGGGGACAGCCAAAGAACACTTTTAGGTTATATTGCCAACAGCATACCACCTTGCATCCCACTGCTGGCTTGCCTCTGAAGCTATGCAGGGTCGGTCCCTGGATGGGAGACCAGATGATGCTGGAAGTGGTGTTGGAGAGCCAGTAGGGGGCACTCTCTGGTCTAAGGAGAGCCCAATACCCCAAGGAAATGAAGGGGACATTGCCCTGCGTAACGTCTTTAGCTGATGTGTGGTGACCGTTCTGGCACAAGCAAATGGTTGCTGTGCATCACCCAGGTGAGTGCTACACATTAGTGGTGGATGAGGTGAGTTCCCCCTACTATGTAAAGTGCTTTGAGTACCTCCTTTGGGTGAAAAGCGCTATATGAATTCAATCAATTATGAATTAATAGCTCCTTTTTATCTAAGAGTGTACCGGTATGGATCCACATTCTGGTATGGATTTTTACAATGCTGTCTATAACGATATTTTGATACAGTGCCAAATAAATAAAAAGTTCTACAATTTGGACTACTTCAATGTCAGTTTTGTCCTAGTTTGGTTCGTTATTAAACAATCAGAATGGAGAAAGACCATTGAAACAACCTATAATTAATTTGTTGCCATCCTATAGTCATCAACTATTCATTAAACAAGGGATGTAGTGGACGGTAAACGCCATTTACGCCCATTGCTATTTGGTTACTTAGCATTCACCCACTTATTATTGCAATTTTTAAGGTCCCACGTCTCCAGACGTTTCTACAGACATCCCCCAAACAAAAAAAACCTGACTCTTGAAGAATGAGTGCACAACTGGTAAATAGTTGCTTAGTAATCTGAGGGGAGGGGGTGTGTGCCTCCTTGTCAACAACAGTGGTGCACAATCTCTAATATTAAGGAAGTCTTGAGGTTCTGATCGTCTGAGTTAGAATACCTCATGATAAACCGTAGACCACACCATTTACCAATAGAGTTTTCATCTCTCATAGCTGTCTATGTGCCACCACAAACCGATGCTGGAACTAAGACCACACTTAACAAGCTGTATAAGGACATAAGCAAACAAGACAATGCTCAACCAGATGCGGTGGCCGGGGATTAAATGCAGGGAAACAAATCAATTTTACCTCATTTCTACCAGGATGTCTCCTGCGCAACTAGAAGCAAAAAAAGCTCTAGATCACACCTACTCTACACACAGAGACACATACAAAGCTCTCCCTCACCCTCCATTTGGCAAATCTGACCATAACTCTATCCTCTTAATTCCTGCTTACAAACAAAAACTTGCGCTCAATACGAAGTGGTCCGATAAAGCGGACGCCAAGCTACTGAACTATTTTGCTAGCAGAGATTCGAATCTGTTCCGGGATTCATCCAATGGCACTGAGGACTTTACCACATCAGTCACTGGCTTCATTAACTTCTTGCGGCGAGCCATCCCGGATCCGGGATCGTGAATACAGCCTCAAGCTCATTACCATAACGCAACGTTAACTATTCATGAAAGTCGCAAATGAAATTAAATCAATATGCTAGCTCTCAAGCTTAGCCTTTTGTTAACAACACTGTCATCTCAGATTTTCAAAAATATGCTTCTCAACCATCGCAAAACTAGCATTTGTGTAACAGTATTGATAGCTATTGATAGCTAGCATTAGCATTTAGCGTTAACATTCAGCAGGCAACATTTTCACAAAAACCAGAAAAACATTCAAATAAATAATTTACCTTTGAAGAACTTCGGATGTTTTCAATGAGGAGACTCTCAGTTAGATAGCAAATGTTCAGTTTTTCCTGAAAGATTATTTGTGCAGGAGAAATCGGTCCGTTTGGTGCGTCACGTTTGGCTACCAAAGCTGCCAATTATATGCATAATCGAGCATCTTTTCGTGACAAAATATTGCGCTTAAAACGGGCACGTTTTTTTATCCAATAATGACATAGCGCCCCCATAGGTTGAATCGGTTCCCTTGATTCGGTTTGACCAAGAATCAAAGCTGAATCAAATGACAAGACTCTAGACATCGGTTGGAAGCTGTAGGCACTGCAACCTCGGCCTCATTTAATTCGGTTCACTTTGAACAATTCCTGGAAGTGGCGCATGGATATTTATTTCCATTTTCAGTGATCAGATTTTCCTGCACTTTTCGATGAAACGCACGTTCTGTTATAGTCACAGCAGTGATTTAACCAGTTTTATAAACGTCTGAGTGTTTTCTATCCACACATACTAATCATATGCATATACTATATTCCTGGCATGAGCAGCAGGGCGCTGAAATGTTGCGCGATTTTTAACAGAATGTTCGAAAAAGTAGGGGGTAGGAGTAACAGGTTAATGCTTTTTTCTCATGAATATGCACACAATATATTTTAATGATAAAGTGAAAACAGGTTTTTGGATATTTTTTGATAATATATATATTTTTTAATGTAAACTGAAATTTACATAAGTATTCAGACCCTTTGCTATGAGACTCAAAATTGAGCTTAGGTGCATCCTGTTTTCATTGATCATTCTTGAGATGTTTCTACAACTTGATTGGAGTCCACCTGTGGTATATTCAATTGATTGGACATGATTTGGAAAGGCACACACCTATCTATATAAGATCCCACGGTTGACAGTGCATGTCAGAGCAAAAACCTAGCCATGAGGTCGAAGGAATTGTCCATAGACCTCTGAGACAAGTATTCTGCAGCATTGAAGGTCCCCAAGAACATAATGGTCTCCATCATTCTTAAATGGAAGAAGTTTGGAACCACAAAGACTCTTCCTAGAGCTGAGCAATCGGTGGAGAAGGGCCTTGGTCAGGGAGGTGACCAAGAGCATGATGGTAACTCTGAGAGTGCTCCTCTGAGGAGATGGGAGAACCTTGGGAGAACCTTCCAGAAGGACAGCCATCTCTGCAGCACTCCACCAATCAAACCTTTGTGGTAGAGTGGCCAGACGGAAGCCACTCCTCAGTAAAAGGCACGTAAATGACTCTCAGACCATAAGACACAAGATTCTGTGGTCTGATGAAACCAAGTTGGAACTCTTTGGCCTGAATGCCAAGCATCACATCTGGAGGAAACCTGGCACCATCCCTACAGTGAAGCATGGTGGTGGCAGCATCATGCTGTGGGGATGTTTTTCAGCGGCAGCAGGTACTGGGAAAATAGTCACGATCGGGGGAAGGATGAATGGACCAAAGTACAGAGAGATCCTTAATGGAAAACCTGCTCCAGAGCATTCAGGACCTCAGACTGGGGAGAAGGTTCACCTTCCAACAGGACAAGAACCCTAAGCACACAGCCAAGAGAACGCAGGAGTGGCTTCGGGACAAGTCTCTGAATGTCCTTGAGTGGTCCAGCCAGAGCGGGCTTGAACTGATTGAACATCTGTGGAGAGACCTGAAAATAGCTGTGCAGCAACACCCCCCACCTAACCTGACAGAGCTTGAGAGGATCGGCAGAGATGAATGGGAGAAAAAAATATGTGTGCCAAGCTTGTAGCGTCATACCCAAAAAAGACTCAAGGCTGTATTCACTGCCAAAAGTGCTTCAACAGGGTACTGAGTAAAAGGTCTGAATACTTATGTAGATGTGATATCAGTTTTTTTTAAATATAAATTTGCTTCCGTTTCTAAAAACCTGGTTTTGCTTTGTCATTATGTGTAGATTGATGAGGGGGGGAAATGATTTAATCAATTTTAGAATACGGCTGTAACGTAACAAAATATGGAAAAAGTCAAGGGGTCTGAATACTTTCCAAATGCACTGTACATATTACCTTAATCAATCACCACAACTACCTCGTACAGACAGTGGCAAGAAAAAGTATGTGAACCATTTTCTGCATAAATAGGTCATACAATTTGATCTGATCTGCATCTAGGTCACAACACTAGACAAGGACAGTCCGCTTAAACTAATAACACAAACAATTATACGTTTTCATGTCTTTATTGAACACACTGTGTATGTGAACCATTGGAATTAGTAACTGGTTGACCCTCCTATGGCTGCATTAACCTCAACCAAACATTTTCTGTAGTTGTGGATCAGACCTGCACAATGGTCAGGAGGAATTTTGGACCATTCCTCTTTTTCAAAACTGTTTCAGTTCAGCAATATTGTCACGACTTCTGCCGAAGTCGTTGCCTCTCCTTGTTCGGGCGGTGCTCGGCGTTCGACGTCACCGGTCTTCTAGCCATCATTGATCCTTTTTTCATTTTCCATTGGTTTTGTCTTGTCTTCCCACACACCTGTTTTCAATCCCATTCATTACCTGTTGTGTATTTAACCCTCTGTTTCCCCTCATGTCTTTGTCAGAGATTGTTTATTGTCAGTGTAGTGTTGTTTGTTGTATAGGTGCGCGTCGGGTCTTCGTACCCATATTTTGTTTATGTTCATTTCCTGTTTAGTGTTGTGGAGCATGTTCCTAGGACATTATTAAAAGACTCCATTTTACACTCCGTTTGACTCTCCTGCGCCTGACTTCCCTGCCACCTATACACATATGCCTGACAAATATTCTTGCGATGTCTGGTGTGGACTGCTCTATTGATGTCATGCGACAGCATCTCAACCGGGTTGAGGTCAGGACTCTGACTGGGCCACTCAAGAAGGCATATTTTCTTCAGTTGAAGCCATTCTGTTGTTGATTTCCTTCTGTGTTTTGGGTCGTTGTCCTGTTGCATCACCCAATTTCTGTCGAGCTTCAATTGGCGGACAAATAGCCTAACATTCTCCTGCAAAATGTCTTGATAAACTTGGGAAATCATTTTTCTGTTGATGATAGCAAGCTGTCCAGGCCCTGAGGCAGCAAAGCATCCCCAAACCATGATCCTCCCTCCACCATACTTTACAGTTGGGATGAGGTTTTAGTGTTGTGTGTTCCTTCCAAACAACACAACTTTAGTTCTGTCTGTCCACAGAATATGTTGCCAGTAGCGCTGTGGAACATCCAGGTGCACTTTTGCAAACTTCAACTTTGGACAGCAGTGGCTTCTTCTGTGGTGCTCTCCACAACAAACACCATTAGCTTTTGGAGAAGTCATTAGCCTCGGGATTCACATACTTTTTCCAACTTACACTGTGAATGTTTAAATGATGCATTCAATATAGACAAGAACAATACAACACGTTGTGTGTTATTAGTTGAAGCACACTATGTGTGTCTATTGTTGTGACTTCGATGAAGATCAGAACATCTTCCCCATTCTATTTCTCTTGACTTGTTAAAATGTCCAGTCTAAATGAAGCATTCTGGGAGGGCTGACCTGATGTGTGACTCGTTTCATATTTGAAATACATAAAATTACATTAGGCCTTGCCTATAAGACTACATTAAAATGCAATCAAAATGCAAAAAAACACACTTCTTAAAATGTCTGAAGTTTTCGTTTATATCCGTTGTGTGACTTATCCACTGGAGCTTATAGTTTATCCACATCTTCTACCACCACATCACAGCATAAAACACATTTACAATTTACATTTTTCAGAAACCGCCAAGTACCGTCATATCATAAAAAAACAATACTGTGGCATTATATTTTGGCTGTTCACATTGTCCTTTCCAACACAGTTCCAGGAACTATGGTGGCTGCGTAACCAGGCCAGCCAGTAGAGCTTGGCTTGGCATGGTTTGGACATATAGTGCTGCTACAAAGGGGAGAAAGGCAAGAAAGAGAGTGTAGCATGCAAGAAGAATAAATAATGCAGATAGGAACCATGCAGATGAGCCCAAATGGCAAAAGAGGTAGCTAAATAAGATGCATGCAGGCTTGCATAAACTATACCACACAAACACACACAATCCCAAACTAGTCTGTGTGTGTACAGTGATAAGACAGAAGCAGGGTTGTTATGGGGCTGAGGAAGGGTACAGAGTCTACAAGGTAGGCAGACAGGCCGAATGTGTCAAATCATACTTTTATAAGGTACAAAAATAATGATGTGACCACACACTCTCTAATCTAGCAAAGGAGGAACAGACAGATATTTGTATTTTGGCACTGGAGGTCAAAGTCTGATGATGAGTGACCAGTACTTGCTGTAGCGCTAACTGCTAACCATACAAAACAGTCTGTGACACATGGTCCCGTTAGCTATTTCTTTTGACTGGTGTTCCCCAAGGCTCATTAGCTCAAGTTGCGTTTCAAAGCATGAGCAAATTTAGGACACATCTGAAGAGACTATGTGACTGGCTACAGCGCTTGGTCACTGGAGGGTCCTTCGCAGCTGCCACTCTGTGTGCATGCAAGCATGAAATGCATATTTGCTGCAGGAGGACTCAAGAATACTAATCATAATTTCAGCCTGTCAGAAGAGGAAAGCAGATTCCTCCTCTGTGTCTCAAAAGGAAGGTCTGTGTTCAGTAGGCTACAATCTGAATACAGGAAAAACTTAAATTTAGGGTTCACGCTAGAGGGATAGAGGAAGGGGAAAACAAGCGTTCTTACATTAGAGATTTATAAAAAAATAAAAAAGGAGACAGGAGAGAAATCCACTTTGCATTTAAAGAGAGCTGTGACACTGAAATCAGTATGAAAGAACTTGACACCGCTGTTAAAAGAATATCATTAGGGAAAGCACCAGGGCCAGATGAACTTCAAATGTCTATCAATTCTTAGGTGAAGACATTAAATAACTGTTATTTGATGCTTTGAAATGATGTATAGAGAATAGACACTTGGGGAAAACATTTTTGAATCAATGTTGTTTCCATGTTGCACAGAAGAAGAAAAAAAATGATGTTTTGACGATGAATCAACGTGGTAAAAAGTCATCAACGTAAAGGACCGCAAGGATATATAGACTATCTGCGCCCTGTGACATTACGTAAAGGTATAATTCACCCACAGAAATAAAAATCATGAATCTCCGGTCAATTTCGATGAAACTCCTGTCAGTGTGTAAAATAAAACAACTCCTTACGATTTAACTTCTAAGTGGTGAGTGTGAAAATCAGGAAAACGTGTAGGAACGTGTCATAACTACATCATTCTCTTTACTGGAGATAGGGGATAACACACTACCACATTTCATAATGTTTTTAAAACAATTGACTGGACTCCAGATCGCCTAATCAACCAATAGATGGTATAAACATACTAGTCTAGAGAACGCATCCATCCACTCATACCGCCATGACAAAGTATATATTTCGCTTAGATGTACTCAAGCTAAACAGTATACCAAATTATTCAACTCCATTTCTACTTCAAGTTACCATGTCACAATGCGCCCTGTGTCCGTGGGAAACCGAGATATTACAATAAGAAAGAGATAGAAATCCCATTGGGCAATGAATGGAGAAACGACCCACCCAGCTGGCTGTAGACACACCGCATTCACGTTGTCATGCAGCGTCACGCGGTTGCTAAGCTAATTGTCCCTTCTCAAAGTCAGAGTATGAGTCGAGAAACGTGCCTGTCTTCCTCGAAAGTACGTAATGTCACGATTCCAAAGCTATACGACATTACAGACAACACGTTAATTATCTCACATCTTGGAAAATATTTGCAATGTTGTACTTCCTGTTGCAATGTTGTACTTCTTGTTGCAATGTTGTACTTCTTGTTGCAATGTTGTACTTCTTGTTGCAATGTTGTACTTCCTGTTGCAATGTTGTACTTCTTGTTGCAATGTTGTACTTCCTGTTGCAATGTTGTACTTCTTGTTAAGCTAAACACCAAATTGACTCCCATTCAAACCTTTTTTTATTCAGTTTCTTCATGTTCAACTGGGCTCTGGGAGTCTATTGTCAAATGCTCAGGAAAGTTTTAAAAGTACTCTACCGGTCAAAAGTTTTAGAACACCTACTCCTTCAAGGGTTTTTCTTTATTTAGACTATTATCTACATTGTGGAATAAAAATGAAGACACCAAAACTATGAAATAACACATATGGAATCATGTAATAACCAACAAAGTGTTAAATAAATCAAAATACATTTTATATTTGGGATTCTTCAAATTGCCACCCGTTGCCTTGACAGTTTTGCACACTCTTGGTATTCTCTCAACCGCCTTCACCTGGAATGCTTTTCCAACAGTCTTGAAGGAGTTCCCACACTTGTCTGATTTTCCTTCACTCTGCAGGCCAACTCATCCCAAACCATCTCAATTGGGTTGAGGTCGGTGGATTGTGGAGGCCAGGTCATCTGATGCAGCACTCCATCATCTCTCACAAGTGGAAATCATCCGTTCACCCACACCACATCTCACAAAGCCACGGTGGTTGGAACCAAAAATCTCCAATTTGGACACCAGACCAAAGTACAAATTTCCACTGGTCTAATATCCATTGCTCATATTTCTTGGCCCAAGCAAGTCTCTTCTTATTGGTGTCATTTAGTAGTGGTTTATTTGCAGCAATTCGATGGTCTCCTCTGAACAGTTGATGTTGAGATGTGTCTGTTACTTGAACTCTTGGGCTGGAATTTCTGAGGCTGGTAACTCTAATGAACTTATCCTCTGCAGCAGAGGTAACTCTGGGTCTTCCATTCCTGTGGTGGTCCTCGTGAGAGCCAGTTTCATAGCACTTGGTTTTTGCGACTGCATTTGAAGAAACTTTCATAGTTCTTAAACGTTCCATTTTGACTGACCTAATGCTGGACTGTCATTTCTCTTTGCTTACTTGAGCTGTTCTTGCCATAATATGGACTTGGTCTTTTATCAATTGGGTATATCTTCTGTATACCCCCTACCTTGTCACAACACAACTGACTGGCTCAAATACATTAAGAAGGTACACCTGTTAATTGAAATGGATTCCAGGTGACTACCTCATGAAGCTGGTTGAGAGAATGCCAAGAGTGTACAAAGTTGTCATCAAGGCAAAGGGTGACTTTTTGAAGAATCTCAAATATGAAATATATTTACATTTGTTTAACACTTTTTTGGTTACTACAGAATTCCATATGTGTTATTTTATAGTTTTGATGTCTTCACTATTTTTCTACAGTGTAGAAAATAGTAACAATAAATAAAAACCCTTGAATGAGTAGCGGTTGTAAAACATTTGACCGGTAGTGTATCTCTGTGGTAAAGAAAAATTACTCTGGTCTCCCTCTCTCTCTGGGTAGAGACGTTTATAGCTCAGTGGTAGAGACATACCGCAAGTTGAACTCATGAGTAAGACTGCTAAATTGATAGTGCAGCTTGTTTAGTAGCTCTCACAGCGAGCTACAACACGTGCTGATATTGACATTATTTTGCATTATTTTGTGTAGCTATGTTTTCTCACTAGCTAGCAACCTAACTAGCTAGCCAGCCTGCCCAGAGAGGCAGAGCATTGGATTGTGGGTTTTGTAGTAGACTTGAGCTGCAACAGACTTGAGCTGCAACAGCTCCAAAAATGATTTTCACATATTTCTACCAGCCTTGTTATAATTACAAAATGAAACATTTGTTCACAAAAATTGCTTTCACACATTAGTGTGGTTAGGGGTATTATTTCATTCAGAAAAATAATATTCTTTGCACCAATAAACTACAGCGCTTAAAAGGCAATTCCACAAGTAATGATTATTATAGTCAAAGGAACGTTGACTTATTCTATTGTAGTACCACAGATGTTTTCATTACTTATTGGTAGATATGATTTCTTAGATAAAATTTTTTTTAATATATTCTGAAGAACTACTCTTTGTCACGAATTCCACCGAAGTTGGCTCCCCTGCCTGTTCGGGCGGTGCTCGGCGGTCGTCGTCACCGGCATACTAGCCGCCACCGATCCCTTTTTCGCTGTCTGTTTGTTTTGTCTTATTAGTTGCACCTGTCTATTTGTGTGCTTGATTGGCTTCCTTATTTATAGTTTGTTTACCCGCCCTTGTTTCGTGTGGGATTACTCATATGTTACGTGTGTATGTTTTGTTGGTGTTCGCTCTCTGGACCTGGTATCCTGTTGTGTTGGGTTGGTCCACATTTTCCGCGCCCTGTTTTGTTGGCCATTATTTTCCGTGCGATATTAAAAGTGCGCGTCTTCCTGTGGAACTATATGCTCTCGGCGCCTGATTCTTCCCTCATGCACCAAGTTACCCGTGACACGCTTACTGTAGTGTTTCACCTTCGAAAGGAAATACGGTGCCTTCGGAAAGTATTCAGACCCCTTGACATTTTCCACATTTTGTTAGGTTACAGCCTTATTCTAAATTGATTATTGAGATATTGCTCCTCATCAATCTACACACAATACCCCTTAATGACAATACCCCTTAATGACAATACCCCTTAATGACAATACCCCTTAATGATAATACCCCTTAATGCTGCAAGCTTCGCACACCTGTATTTGGAAACGTTCTCTCATTCTTCTCTGCAGATCCTCTCAAGCTCTGTCAGGTTGGATGGGGAGCATTGCTGCACAGCTATTTTCTGGTCTCTCCAGAGATATTAGATCGGCTTCAAGTCCGGTCTCTGGCTGGGCCACTCAATAGCATTAGGAGACTTGTCCCGAAGCCACTCCTGCGTTGCCTTGGCTGTGTGCTTAGGGTCGTTGTCCTGTTGGAAGGTGAGCCTTCGCCCCAGTCTGAGGTCCTGAGCGATTTGGAGCAGGTTTTCATCAATGATCTCTCTGTACTTTGCTTCGTTCATCTTTCCCTCAATCCTGACTATTTCCCAGTCCCTGCCTCTGAAAGACATCCCCACAGCATGCATGTATTAAAAATAAAAAACAGAAATACCTTATTTACATAAGTATAAAGTTCCTTTGCTATGACATTTGAAATTGAAATCAGTTGCAGGATTGTGTCAAGGCACAGATCTGGGGAAGGGTACCAAAACATTCTGCATTATTGAAGGTCCCCCAAAACACAGTGGCCTCCATCATTCTAAAATGGAAGAAGTTTGGAACCACCAAGACTGTTCCTACAGCTGGCCGCCCGGCCTTAACTGAGCAATCGGGGGAGAAGACTCTTGGTCAGGGAGGTGACCGAGAACCCGATGGTCACTCTGACAGAGCTCCAGAGTTCCTCTGGGGAGATGGGAGAACATTGCAGAAGGACAACCATCACTGCAACACTTCATCAATCAGGCCTTTAAGGGAGAGTGGCCAAACGGAAGCCACTCCTCAGTAACAGGCACATGACCACCCGCTTCAAGACTGTTGGAAAAGCATTCCAGGTGAAGTTGGTTGAGAGAATGCCAAGAGTGTGCAAAGCTGTGTCTACTTTGAAGACTCTCAAATATAAAATATATTTTGATTTGTTGAAAACTTTTTTGGTTACTACATGCACCCATATGCGTTATTTCATAGTTTTGATGTCCTCACTATTATTATACAATGCAGAAAATAGTACAAATAAAGAAAAACCCTGGAATGAGTAGGTCTCCAAACTTTTGACTAGTACTGTATATAAAATGAAATATTACTCTGATACCAAGAAATGGGTTATAGAACTGTGATACAGTGACCAGAGAAGTGAAATCCTTAGTAGCTTATTTCACACACACACTACTATAGCACCTGCTAAACTGTGTACTCGACCAATAAACTTAGATTTGATATATCTAATAGATAATTCACTTTGATTGAGCCAAGGTAGGCCTATATAACCTTCAGTTCTCCAATCCCACTCATGCATTTACGTCACATCGTGCCAATCATTCTAATTTACACTGATTAGCTAGGCCTAATCAGAGAAAATGAGTCGGAACGCGAGAGGAGCATCAGTGTGTCGGATAAGTGATTCCTGAATAAGTTTAAAAGGATGGTCCTATCCTCAATAAGTTCGTATAATTACTGTAGCAGTCGGTGCAGTTCACTTCATGTGGTGTTGAAAGCAAATGAGAGAGAGAGAGCGCGTGCACAGTACCCCCACCAGGGAAGGAGAAAGATATTCCCTCACCCCCTTCACTGGTTTCGCTAACCGTCATGTAGGAAACTGTTGCTATAATAAAAGCAAACCACGGGACTGTAGAGGAAAAGAGGGGCAAAGGGGGGAAAGAGAGCCGGTGGTGTATAGGCTACGAAACATGTAGGCTGGGGAGACCGCCTAAGTAAATTGACCATAAATCCAATGAGAGAGAGCGAGATAGAGATAGAGATAGAGATAGAGATAGAGAGAGAGAGAGAGAGAGAGAGAGAGAGAGAGAGAGAGAGAGAGAGAGAGAGAGAGAGAGAGAGAGAGAGAGAGAGAGAAAAAAAATCGGGAAAGAAGAAGCAAATAGCAAAGAGACGCCAATTAGACCGGCAAAATCGGCCCGGAGCCGTGGAGAGCATAGCCACTTGGCTACTTCTGCATCGTCGGTTTTTTAAATCAGACTTTTGAAGATATTATTTTCACAGTTGGCTTATTCTATCGATGCTGTTGGCTTGAATTGAGTTTTTTTTCAAGGTAATTTACGGCCACAGTAGTTGGACCGCGTTTTACATTGTGTGCTGTGCCTAGCTCTCAGTGGATTAAACGTTCGTCTCCGGAGCCTGCTGCAGAGGAATAGGGGAATTTCAGCACCCTGGACAGCGACTAGCAGTTGAGGTAAGCGGGTCCGCTAAACTTATCAGCTAGTAGTAGATATTCAAATGTCTTTTGCGTAATATTTTGCTTAATGTTTTACCACAGTTGTAAGGGAGAAAAGTGCATTATTACATTTGAATGTCAAAATATTAGCATACCTTGAATACATTTGAGGAGGGTGAGACCTTCACAAAGGCGATAATTGGGTTTCGGGGAAGTTAGGTCAATGAGGGTGGTTTGTAATATATTCCAAAGGATGCAGACTGTTTGAATATGAACGCTGCTGCGGCTCTATTACCTTGAGTCCCTGCCTCTGCGCTCTCAAGTTTATTAGGCTACTCAACATAACATTCATAAGAATAAATATGAAGTTAGTACGCCTTATCTATTTCGATACTGGATGTGTGTATGGTCAAGAATATTGTTCACTATGAGATAGAGTGAATAGAGTTTCAAGTGATTGTATACCAAAAATTGAGCGTTGAGAAAAAATTGAGAATTGTCAAAGGATGGTGTTTCCGTTTGGTGGGAGGCGGGTGGGGGAGAAAAACACTAATTTTCTTTAAGACCAGCTATTTATTCTGAGGAGTCAGCGCGTGTCCACTCAGCAGCAAAAAGCAGCTCATGCCTCGGAGTCTCCACAGAGAAAATCATCTCCTGTTCAGCGCGAGACATTTCTTCCCATTGGCACGGAGCCAAGAGAAGCCCCCCCACCACCCCACAAAAAAAAAAGAATCAGAAACGGCGCGTGCTGCACTCACACCCCCGAATCCTAATTCAAACTGGCTAATTAACGATGTATGACAAAGAAAAAAAAACACAGGAATACACTGACATCATAAACTATTTTATTTGCATAGGCCTACAAATGAGCTGGAGATAGCAGCACTAACCAATGGACCTTGTCCTTCACTGTCCAGTAATCTGGAAACATGCAGACATCCTGACACCTTGCATTACCTGTGGTTCTGACTCTCCTTTCTAGCACAACCACTTACCTTATCACCCTCTCAAACATTTGAAAAATGACAGGCCTCTCTCTCACTCTCTATTTCTCTATCGCACTCACTCACTCACTGACTGACTCTCACTCTCTCACTCTCTCTCCCACTCTCTCTTTCCACAATTCAGGTGAGAGGAACTGTTTCAGTTGCAGCTTCAAATACGCCTATTGCGGTTTGACATTTTCCATAACACTGAATATGAAAATAAATCTCCTTCCTAGTAAACGCATAACAACAAAGATATGGTCCTTCACACTGTGTGAGTGAAAAGAATGTTTAGTTGTTAAGTAGGGGCTCAGACACTGACAGAAATGAGAAGAAGCAACCAACAGAAATGACATTATTCCAGAAGACTGCACTCTGGCTTCCTTGAGGACTGAAAACAGTCTGAGCTCTGACTGTAAAGTAGGAGTTGTGGGTTATGATGTCTGCAGTGTTATTGTCTGTAAACACTTCATTTTATCTTTACTATGTGAAACATTGACAAACGAATATGTCATGCTCAATTTATTGGACAATAAATAGCCAAGGTATTTCAAGTTGAATAGCCACCCCACAAAGACATCGGAGAAAATATGCATCAGTGGAGGCTCCTCAGAGGAGGAAAGGGAGGACTATCCTCCTCAATGAATTTCCTAGAAATGTAAGTAGTAAATTATTTAGAAAGTTATCCATTCTAAATTATGATAAATATGATCACATCACAAAATAATTTATTCAAAAACTATTTTGCAAAGGTCTACAGTAGCCTCAATAGCACTACTGCACTACGACGGCATCCCTAGCCACGTACTCAGAGCATGCACAGACGAGCTGGCTGGTGTGTTTACGGACATAGTCAATCACTCCCTATCCCAGTCTGCTTTCCCCACATGCTTCAAAATGTCCACCATTGTTCCTGTACCCAAGAAGGCAAAGATAACTGAACTAAATGACTATCGCCCCGTAGCACTAACTTCTGTCATCATGAAGTGCTTTGAGAGACTAGTCAAGGATCATATCACCTACACCTTGCCTGCACAACGCCCCAAAAGGACCACAGATGATGCAATCGCCATCACAATGCACACTGCCATGTCTCATCTGGACAAGAGGAATACCTACGTAAGAATGCTGTTCATTGACTACAGCTCAGCATTCAAAACCATAGTACCCTCCAAGCTCATCATTAAGCTTGAGGCCCTGGGTCTCAACCCCGCCCTGTGCAATTAGGTCCTGGACTTTGACGGGCCGCCCCCAGGTGGAGAAGGTAGGAAACAACATCTCTACTTCACTCATCCTCAACACTGGGGCCCCACAAGGGTGCATGCTCAGCCCACTCCTGTACTCCCTGTTCACCCATGACTGCGTGGCCATGCACGCCTCCAATTCAATCATCAAGTTTACAGATGACACAGCAGTAGTGATTACGAACATCGACGAGAGCCTACAGGGAGGAGGTGAGGGCACTCGGAATGTGGTATCAGGAAAACAACCTCTCACTCAATGTCAACAAAACAAAGGAGATTATCGTGGACTTTAGGAAACAGCAGAGGAAGCACCCTCTTATCCACACCGATGAGACAGCAGTGGAGAAGGAGGACAGTTTTAAGTGCCTCTGGGTACACATCACGGACAAACTGAAATGGTCCACCCACACAGACTGTGTGGTGAAGAAGGGGCAACAGCGCCTTTTCAACCTCATGAGACTAAAGAAATTTGGCTTGTCACTTAAAACCCTCACAAACTTTTACAGATAACTTATCCGGCACACTGATGCTCCTCTCGCGTTCCAACTCATTTTCTCTGATTGTGCTGTAGGGCAGGTAGTTTGCCCCTGGTGATGCATTGTGCAGACCTCACCAGATGTTCTCTTGTTGTTCTCATCTTGTCAGGCTGTATCACTGCCTGTCACATACAGCTGATGTATTGTGCATTGAAGTCCATAAGCTAAAGAAGAGGTGAGGTGGAGGAGAGCGCATAGATGCGAGAAGGAATACAACGTGGCTGCTATGAAAGTGAACTGTGTGTGATCAGTGATGAAATCAAGCCACAGATTCTGTTGAAAAACATTTCTTACACGGAAGCAAACGGAACAAAATGGGGATAAACATTTTTATTTCATTTGACCTTTTTTATACAGGTTTTTCTCATTGAGATAACATCTCTTTTCCAAGAGAGACCTGGTCCAATAGCAGCAGGATGAACTGTCACAAACAGTCTAGGAACCTATATGACACACACACACACACACACACACACACACACACACACACACACACACACACACAAAGTTCTACACATCACATCTCACAAACAGCACTCGGAACCCAATACGACTGGCTGACAGTTTGATAACTGTGTTCACTGGGGTTTTTCCTTAATCTAGATTTCAGGTCAGAGCGTTTTCATGAGAGTGCATGCTAACTGTACTGTGGCTTGTGTTCCTATACGCCTCAAATCACATTTATGAGTCTCTTTAAATTCAAACCCTGCTAGACGGATGTCATTATAACTACATACAGTATTATCATAACAGTAAGAACATGCAGAGAGACGGCTGAAGTAAACACACACCATCCCACACACTCGCATGCACGCACACACAGACACACACACGCAAGCGCACACAAATACTGTACACAGCAGTGGCGGTCGGTGCCGTTTAAGATGAGGGAGGATGTTTTTAATTTATTTTCTATTACAGCATATTGGATGACTGTCCTTCATATTCCATTCACCCAGTTCAATGTAACATCGATAGGTTTAGGCTACTACATGATACTCTAAACATCCCTATACCCATCATGAGGTTGCTACAACCTTGCCTATGAATGAAGGTTTACAACGTAGATGCACACAGGTCGAGAGAAATTTGAGTGATCAAGGTGACAGACAGTGACACATTCAATAATGCCTTGCACACTCTTGCCTGCATCTAGCTGATCTAGGGTGTACCAGGGGTGAGGAATTCCAGTCCTCGTTGGCCTGATTGGTGTCACACTTTTTATCCATCCCTAGCAAACGCAGCTGCTTAATCAACTTTCATTCTAAACTGAAGATCATGATTAGGTGATTATTGGAGTCAGGTGTGTTAGCTGGAGCTGGGACAAAACTGTGACACCAATCAGGCCCTCGAGGACTGCAATTGCCCACCCCGATAACCATTAGTCCAACAGTTGCAAACAAGAGTTTTCTATTGAACAAATTCAAGTATGTTTCTCTGTTACGTTCAGTTTGCTTCTGTTTTAGAAACGTGTTTCAACAGAATCGGCAGAATGAATACAACCCTGATCACACGCAAACACAGTTCTATTTCATAGAAGCCACATAGAAATAGCATGATCCCTTTGATCGTTGTATAATTCCTTTTCGTCTCTACTCGCTCTCCTCCTCTGACCTTTTCCCTTCGCTTCTGAACTTCAGTGCACAACACGTCAGCTGTCTGTGACCAGGTGGAAAAAAAAATGTTCCAAGCCCATATCATAACCACTAACCGCTACACACAGCCTGCAACGTTGTCAACATAGTAACGTCATAGTCAATGTAGCTACTAGAACTAATGCCTTAGTAAACCTGCTACAATCATGCAGTACAGTCAGCAAGCAGTTCAGCAGTTACACTGGCAGGCCCCGGTGGCAAAAAAATATATACAACCAAAAGCTTACCTTGACTTGGAAGAGTTCCAGGGTTGGATAGCCTTCGCTAGTAAATGAAGTGAAAGTTTTAAAAAATATATAAAAAACTACATATAGCTCTCTCTCTCTCTCTCTCTCTCTCTCTCTCTCTCTCTCTCTCTCTCCCTCTCTCCCTCTCTCCTTAATTTTTAAATAAATAATTTGTTCAAAACTGTTCAACTACTGTCTTTCTCTCTCTGTCAACTACTCACCACATTTTATGCACTACAGAGTGCTTGCTAGCTGTAGCTTATGCTTTCAGTACTAGTTACATTTTCTGATCTTTTTATTGGATGGACAACATGTCTGTTCATCCTGTAAGAGCTCTGATTGGTTGGAGGACGTCCTCTGGAAGGGGATGAGAACTACAAGCCTCCTGTGTTTTGTATTGAAGTCAATGTACCCAGAGGAATACAGAAGCTAGCTGTCCTCCGGCTACACCATGGTGCTGCCCTAAAGAGTGTAGTTAAAGCTACTGTTGACCTTCATTGCAAAACGGTGTGTTTTAATAAATTATTTGGTGACATGAACATAATTTAGTATAGTTTTACCTAAAGAGGATACCTTTAATGTTTCACAATTTAAAAAAAATGAAATTCAGAAAAGGATGGTTTTCCCCTTCCTCAGTTGAGGAGCCTCCACTGATACACACAAACAAACCCCTGAACCCTTTCCGTTTCCTCACTTTTAGTCAATTGTGGTCGATTTGAATAATCAGAGCAAGCTAAACTCAGTAGCGCTGGATGTGGCTGTCTCAGAGAATATTAGGTTGCAGTGAGCCATGCCAATAAGGGATGTGTGTGTTCAGAATACAGGATGCGCTTACTCACTCCGCTGTGCACTTTGTCAGCCTTTTCTACAGAGAGTGAGAAAGGTGGGATGTATTTTGGAGCACTGTGCTCTTTCTGTGCTGTGCTGTGCTTTGCTGTGCTGTGTTGTCCTATGCTGTGCTGTGCTGTGCTGTGCTGTGCTGTGCTGTGCTGTGCTGTGCTGTGCTGTGCTGTGCTGTGCTGTGCTGTGCGTTGGTATCTTGGCTGAAACACACAGCCGCTTTAACAGTCAGCAGTCATCTCATCACCGATTCTCGTCTCTTCAGAAACAGTGCTGCAGGGCTATAATCTCACTGGCATAATGACATCCACTCCAATCAATAGCCAAATGGCAGCAGGAATCAATAGGCCTAGATACCGTAATGTACAAAACGTGGCAATGCTAGAGACGGTGGAAATGGCAGCTCGAGGCTATTTCAGTTCAGCATCAGGACTAGAGAAAGAAAGTAGCTTTTAGTTTTAAAATCAACATAACGTTAATGAGCCATTTATTATTAATGGATGTGTCATCTGTGTTTATTATGTCAATATAATTGCAGCATTAAAAAATGCAATTTCTCTTGTTCCCAGACCATTTCCTACACACACACACACACACACACACACACACACACACACACACACACACACACACACACACACACACACACACACACACACACACACACACATGGCTGCGGTGCAGGGTGAAACAAATCAAATCAAATCAAATCAAATTTATTCATATAGCCCTTCGTACATCAGCTGATATCTCAAAGTGCTGTACAGAAAACCAGCCTAAAACCCCAAACAGCAAACAATGCAGGTGTAAAAGCACGGTGGCTAGGAAAAACTCACTAGAAAGGCCAAAACCTAGGAAGAAACCTAGAGAGGAACCGGGCTATGTGGGGTGGCCAGTCCTCTTCTGGCTGTGCCGGGTAGAGATTATAACAGAACATGACCAAGATGTTCAAATGTTCATAAATGACCAGCATGGTCGAATAACAGTGGAGACCTTGCAGCCCTCTAAGCATGCAGTTATCAGAGATACAGGGCTAATGGGAAATCAGTCAGCTGAAGTAGTGTGTCCTGTCCTGGAATAATAATAATAATAATAATAATATATGCCATTTAGCTGACGCTTTTATCCAAAGCGACTTACAGTCATGTGTGCATACATTCTACGTATGGGTGGTCCCGGGAATCGAACCCACTACCCTGGCGTTACAAGTGCCATGCTCTACCAACTGAGCCACAGAAGGACGAGAGGAGAGACCACTCCACTAAAGAGTGCCTGGTCTATGACTGTTCTATGTCTGCTAAAGTACTAATCTATGCTTGCTCTCTCACTACTCCGCGATTCATTTATGACTGCTATGTGACCAGTTTACGCATGTACAATATTGCCCTATGCATGCCTATGCAGGGTGAAACCTGCTCAGAAAAAGATTTGGTAGCATAGGGCAGGGATCATCAACTAAATTCAGCCCTGTGACAATTTCTTTCTTTAGCTGACAGTCAGATGGCCATGCACAAATTATTTGTACACTGCAAATTGACCGCAAGAAGCCCAAACAGATCTAACATTTGACTAAAACATAATCCTTTCAAATCTTGCTTATATTTCTATAGGATCAAATACATTGCTCTATCATGCGTGGGAATACTTTGAAACCGATTTCCAAAATTAAAATCACTTGGAGCTGATTTGCTGGTGTTTTTACAGTCTTTCATATCCAGCAATAAAACAAATATAATTATTATTCTTTGCTCAGAAAACTTAAGGGGCCAAATAATATCACCCACAGGCCAAATTCGTCCGGCGGGCCGCCAATTGGGGAACCCTGGCATAGGGTGATTGTAAAAAGGGATAACACTCAAAGTAGAGGTCATACCTCAAAGGATTAATGGCAGAGGAAGCGGGGCAGAGGAAGGAGGACAGACGAAGAGAGGCAGGGGGACAGAGGCAGGGGGACAGATGCAGTGGCTGGCAAGCTGCTTCGGACTGGCCAGGGGACAGAGCAGGGATGGTGAGTTAGCCAGAGGCAATGGTGGCTGCAGTCCAAGTGGCCATAAACATTAATAAAGCATGTAATCCCAAAGAGATTGTTTCTTTTACAATCCATTAAAGTGATGAATATAAACCCATTTTCACCAGGACATAGAGGGCTATCCTCTTAGTGGAAGTTAGGGTATGAGTAGGTGTGATGCGGACAAAAGACCAGTGCACGAAAGAGTTCACTTCTTCTGCAGCATTCGCTGTAAAATATAACGCTATGTCCTTGTGTGTGTGTGTGTGTGTGTGTGTGTGTGTGTGTGTGTGTGTGTGTGTGTGTGTGTGTGTGTGTGTGTGTGTGTGTGTGTGTGTGTGTGTGTGTGTGTGTGTGTGTGTGTGTGTGTGTGTGTGTGTGTGTGTGTCTCAGGCTCGGGGGTGAATACGAGGCTAGGCCGTCTGGTGCCCCTACCGCCACGGCGTTTAAGACGCAAGTCGAATGGAGATCATCTCAGAGTGTGACGATCTGTAAATCAGGCAACAGGCAAAAGCCCAGCTCAGCTGCTTTGTGTACATCAACAGATGGTTGTGCTCACATTGATTTGTCTGTACAGCTGTACAGGGTACAGATGGAGGCGAAGTTGTGTTACGGCGCAGCTGTGCAGACCGACAGAGGTGAACCTGATGAAACTGATAGCGAAACGCGGCGCTGTTTGCACTGCATAATGAAAGAGAAAAACAGCCTTGTTTTTGAATATTAGAGGTAAAGTTGAGTTATGGTTCATGCTCATGCTGTGTAAGAACAGGAGTCTGGGTGTGAAGAAAAACAACTGTTAGCTATACACTTGCATTTGCACATTTAGCAGCGGGGATTAAATAAGGGATGAATGCATTGACTCAACACAGCCAGCAAATACTGAGAAACATTGTCCTAACTCCGCATGACAAGCTACAATATGTGGAAGATGCATTTGCCTTTTAAGATTATATTGATCATGATATGCTGCAGCCAGTCCACCTAACAAGCTATGCTCCAATAACGTCGCGGC
Source organism: Oncorhynchus keta (assembly GCF_023373465.1). Lineage (NCBI taxonomy): Eukaryota > Metazoa > Chordata > Actinopteri > Salmoniformes > Salmonidae > Oncorhynchus > Oncorhynchus keta. The sequence continues at coordinate 54,577,377 of NC_068439.1, read as the reverse complement.
AATGACTTTGAAATGTCCTCTGTAACTATGTCATGTAAGCAGAAATACACAATGGCTCTATACAAAATGACTTTGCAGCCTACCTTGTCAGCTTGGGGATTCGAGCTAGCAACCTTTCGGTTACTGGCCCAACGCTCTAACCACTAGGCGAGACTCTCTGGTGGGGATGTCTTTAGCCTGGTCTCAGATCAGTTTGTGCTGGCAAGACAGCACAATCAGTTGCGGGACCAGGCGAGAACGTCCCCAGGCCCAAGCAGTGTTTGCTGTGCAGTTGTAATTACATTCTATACTCTGGGTGTAATTTAGTCAGGTCCACAGTGTCAGCAAACAGGCTGGTGTTCTGTGGTCCCTCTATGCTGTCTCAGAACACTGGGTTATTTAATTACACACACACACACACACACGCACGCACGCACGCACGCACACGCGCGCGTGCAAGTACGAGCAGTCACGGTCACGCAAGCAAGCGCACACACAGCCACACATTTGCGCTCTCTGTCTTTCCCTCTCTCGCTCCCTCTCTCACACACAAACTATGTGTGTGTGTGCCCGTGCAAACACACACTCAGTGACCCCCCCCAACTCCCCCCTCATTAGTCCCCTGCTGCCCCCCTGCCCTGCTGCAAGCCCTCACGGCTCAGTGACAGGGGTCACTGCCACAGTGAATTAACCCTGCTGTCTGGGTCTCTGTGACCTGCTTGTCGGACATTATTGCCTGTGTGGTGGTGCATCTCACCCCATTGAGCAGCAGTAGCGGGCCTAGGTGTGTGAAATGTACTAGACCAGTGCTTGTCAACTTTTTTGTAACAGGCTGTGGTACAAAAACTGACTGAATTGGTCTCAGTGAACCATCTGACGACCCGGTCAGCAACACCTTCGGGACCGATACTGGTCTGCAAACCACAGGTTGAGCAACACTATATTTGGCTAGCTGGGGTAGAAGGCTAAGCAGTTGGCCTGGCTGGTCTGAACTTGTCATTTCTGGTCTGGACTGGTCTGGCTTGTCTACTGACTGGGGAAAATCAGCCTGCTTGATTTGACTGCGGGCAGTAGCTCTACTAGCTGCAGCAGCTGGCTGCTGTGTCACTGCCTCTGGGCTCTGAGCTGTAGCTCCTTTGACTGCTATGGCTCCTGTGTCACTTGAGACACTGCGGCTCCTCTCCCACGGCTGCAATAAGTTTTTCTGCGCTGCTGAGAGAATGCAAGGACACACACACAAGTACACACAAGTACACACACACACACTAACACACACAGGCTGCCACCACTGCCGCTAGTGCTGTGTTTGTGTGTGATGTTTCTGCGACATTTGTGCCATGTTGGTGCGCATTGGTGCACATATCTGAGTCTGTGTCTCTGTGTGTCGATCCCAGTTCAGTGATTAGCGTGTTCTCTTTAGCTGTTCCATTTTCTTTCTCAAGGCATCCTGAGAGAAGCAGAAGCGCTCTGTAATTAGCCTGGAAAAGCATAGAAAAACATCAACAAACAAAGATGAAAGAATCCACGCCTAGCCTTCATTTTGCTGCTGAGCACCATCATCATTACAACTAGACATGTTCAGTTTCCACAGGTGTAAGCTGATTCGCTCATTACAAACAACTCACTCTGGCCCAGAACAACATCAAAACATCAGGCGTGTTCCAATAAGGAGTAAAAACCCATATAGTGTTTTATATAATGGTTTTGGGTGCCAGATTGAGCTTGTTGGTTATTATAGTTGGATAGTTGGACCTTGGACCCATCCATATCCACAGCTCTCTGTCCAACTGCAGGAGGTACCCAGTATTAGTGCCCATGGTTTAATCTGAAAGCCAGATAGAGGGAGAGGGATGGCTGCAGCAGCCCTGGTAGAAAGCAATAATGAGGGAAATAATCATCCAGCCAACCCATCCAACTCCAGCCCTCCAGTGGCAGACATGTTGGGTAAAAGAGATGGCTATATGTGATAAACAGATACCTCTCACTATATATATATATATATATAGGTGTCTCGTTTTCTCTCCTTCCGCTTTTCGCCCTTGATTTTTTTATTCCCTGATTCTCTCGCTTCCCTCTCACTCTCTACCCTTCCCTCTCACTCTCTACCCTTCCGTCTCACTCTCTACCCTTCCCTCTCACTCTCTACCCTTCCCTCTCACTCTCTACCCTTCCCTCTCACTCTCTACCCTTCCCTCTCACTCTCTACCCTTCCCCTCTCACTCTCTACCCTTCCCTCTCACTCTCTACCCTTCCGTCTCACTCTCTACCCTTCCCTCTCACTCTCTACCCTTCCCTCTCACTCTCTACCCTTCCCTCTCACTCTCTACCCTTCCCTCTCACTCTCTACCCTTCCCCTCTCACTCTCTACCCTTCCCTCTCACTCTCTACCCTTCCCTCTCACTCTCTACCCTTCCCTCTCACTCTCTACCCTTCCCTCTCACTCTCTACCCTTCCCCTCTCACTCTCTACCCTTCCCTCTCACTCTCTACCCTTCCCTCTCACTCTCTACCCTTCCCTCTCACTCTCTACCCTTCCCTCTCACTCTCTACCCTTCCCTCTCACTCTCTACCCTTCCCTCTCACTCTCTACCCTTCCCTCTCACTCTCTAATCTTCCCTCTCACTCTCTACCCTTCCCTCTCACTCTCTACCCTTCCCTCTCACTCTCTACCCTTCCCTCTCACTCTCTACCCTTCCCTCTCACTCTCTACCCTTCCCTCTCACTCTCTACCCTTCCCTCTCACTCTCTACCCTTCCCCTCTCACTCTCTACCCTTCCCTCTCACTCTCTACCCTTCCCCTCTCACTCTCTACCCTTCCCTCTCACTCTCTACCCTTCCCTCTCACTCTCTACCCTTCCCTCTCACTCTCTACCCTTCCCTCTCACTCTCTACCCTTCCCTCTCACTCTCTAATCTTCCCTCTCACTCTCTACCCTTCCCTCTCACTCTCTACCCTTCCCTCTCACTCTCTACCCTTCCCTCTCACTCTCTACCCTTCCCTCTCACTCTCTAATCTTCCCTCTCACTCTCTACCCTTCCCTCTCACTCTCTACCCTTCCCTCTCACTCTCTACCCTTCCCTCTCACTCTCTACCCTTCCCTCTCACTCTCTACCCTTCCCTCTCACTCTCTACCCTTCCCTCTCACTCTCTACCCTTCCCTCTCACTCTCTACCCTTCCCTCTCCCTCTCTACCCTTCCCCTCTCACTCTCTACCCTTCCCTCTCACTCTCTACCCTTCCCTCTCACTCTCTACCCTTCCCTCTCACTCTCTACTCTTCCCTCTCACTCTCTACCCTTCCCTCTCACTCTCTACCCTTCCCTCTCACTCTCTACCCTTCCCTCTCTCCCTCTTGTTCTAATTTTTTTCTGCCCTGGAAATCTTTTCTTTTTGCATGAGTTCACCATGAGAATTAAGAACGAGGATTCATGATGTTTCATCCTGCACCATACAACCTTCTGAAGGTTATGTTCAGACCTGGCAAATTGATAATATTATTTATATGCTATTCTATCTGTCATATAATCATTGTAAAGGGCTGACATTTATTTTTGGGGATTTGGAGACTCAGTAGGAATCATAATGTATCTGTTAGGTATCGGAGCTGTGGAGCTAGGAGATATGGTCTGTTGATCAAAACAGGAGTGAGACTATCACATGTTGAATATAAGTGCACGGTAGGCCATCACATCATATAGTTTTTCATATCTAACAATGCAGAAGAACCGAGCGAACTTAGGAATACCAAGAGAAGTCCACAACTAACTGTAAACAGCCAGACAACAAGCTTTCATTTTAAAATACATTTTAGAGTATTGGTCTGGTGGCTTTTGTGTTGCAATAGCTAGGGGTTCCAAAAGGGTTCTTCGGCTGTCGCCATAAGAGAACCATTTTGGGTTCCATGTAGAACCCTCTGTGGAAAATGTTGTACATGGCACCCAAAAGGGTTTTACCTTTTTTTCTAAGAGTGTAGTAATTGAAATCCTCTAAATACTTTGAGCATTTGATTGAGTTTGTCTGGAGTACCAGATTACCTGTGGAACTGTTCCATTGCGCCAGGCGAACTCAAACCAATAACAGCTGAAGTACTTGAAAGAAAACAAATAGTATTGGAACGCAGGTCTGTCTGGTGATGGTCTTTTTCCAAACCATGTTAGAAGCCTCTGTGTCAAATCAAATCAAAGTTTATTTGTCACGTGCACCGAATACAACCTTACAGTGAAATGCTTACTTACAGGCTCTAACCAATAGTGCAAAAAAAGGTATTCATGTGTGTGTGTGTGTGTGTGTGTGTGTGTGTGTGTGTGTGTGTGTGTGTGTGTGTGTGTGTGTGTGTGTGTGTGTGTGTGTGTGTGTGTGTGTGTGTGTGTGTGTGTGTGTGTGTGTGTGTGTGTGTGTGTGTGTGTGTGTGTGTGTGTGTGTGTGTGTGTGTGTGTGTGTGTGTGTGTGTGTGTGTGTGTGTGTGTGTGTGTGTGTGTGTGTGTGTGTGTGTGTGTGTGTGTGTGTTTGTGTAGGTAGTGTAGTCCTTCTGTAGCTCAGTTGGTAGAGCATGGCGCTTGTAACGCCAGGGTAGTGGGTTCGATTCCCGGGACCACCCATACGTAGAATGTATGCACACATGACTGTAAGTCGCTTTGGATAAAAGCGTCTGCTAAATGGCATATATTAGGTAAGTAAAGAAGTAAAACAACAGTAAAAAAACATTTGAAAATAACAGTAGCAAGGCTGTATACAGACACCGGTTAGTCAGGCTTATTGAGGTAGTATGTACATGTAGGTATGGTTAAAGTGACTTTGCATATATGATGAACAGAGAGTAGCAGTAGTGTAGAAAGAGAGGTATGCAAATAGTCTGGGTAACTGCTCTGTTACCTGTTTAGAATGCTTATGGGTTGGGTGTAAAAACTGTTGAGAATAATTTTTGTCCGGGACTTGGCACTCCGGTATGGTAGTAGAGAGAACAGTCTATGACTGGGGTGGCTGGGGTCTTTGACAATTATTAGGGCCTTCCTCTGACACCACCTGGCGTAGAGGTCCTGGATGGCAAGCAGCTTTGCCCCAGCGATGTACTGGGCCGTACGCACTACCCTCTTGCCATACCAGGCAGTGATGCAACCGGTCAGGATGCTCTCGATGTTCAGGCTGTAGAACCTTTTGAGGATCTCAGGACCCATGCCAAATCCTTTTAGTTTCCTGGTGGGGAATAGGCTTTATCGTGCCCTCTTCACGACTGTCTTGGTGTGTTTGGACCATTCTTGTTTGTTGTTGATGTGGACACCAAGGAACTTGAAACTCTCAACCTGCTCCACTACAACCCCGTCGATGAGAATGGGGGCATGCTCGGTGCTCCTTTTCCTGTAGTCCACAATCATCTCCTTAGTCTTGGTTACGTTGAGGGATAGGTTGTTATTCTGGCACCACCCGGCCAGGTCTCTGACCTCCTCCCTATAGGCTGTCTCGTCGTTGATCAGGCTGTTGTGTCTTCTGCAAACTTAATGAGGGTGTTGGAGTCGTGCCTGTCCATGCAGTCGTGGGTAAACAGGGAGTAAAGGAGAGGACTGAGAACGCACCCGTGGGGAGCTCCAGTGTTGAGAATCAGCATCGCAGATGTGTTGCTACCTACCCTCACCACCTGGGGGGCGGCCCGTCAGGAAGTCCAGGATCCAGTTGCAGAGGGAGGTGTTTAGTCCCAGGTTCCTTAGCTTAGTGATGAGCTTTGAGGGTACTAGGGTGTTGAACGCTGAGCTGTAGTAAATGAATATTATTCTCATATAGGTGTTTCTTTTGTCCGGGTGGGAAAGGGCAGTGTGGAGTGCAATAGAGATTGCGTCATCTGTGGATCTGTTTGGGCTGTATGCAAATTGGAGTGGGTCTAGGGTTTCTGGGATAATGGTGTTGATGTGAGCCATAACCAGCCTTTCAAAGCATTTCATTGCTATGGACGTGAGTGCTACGGGTCTGTAGTCATTTAAGCAGGTTGCCTTTGGGTTCTGGGTTCTTGGTTCCCAAGGACTATGGTGGTGTGCTTGAAACATGTTGGTATTACAGACTCAATCAGGGAGAGCATGATCACAAAGTCGTCCGGAACAGCTGATGCTCTCATGCATGCCTCAGTGTTACTTGCCTCGAAGCGAGCAGAGAAGTGATTTATCTGGTAGACTCGTGTCACTGGGCAGCTTGCGGCTGTGCTTCCCTTTGTAGTCTGTAATAGTTTGCAAGCCCTGCCACATCCGACGAGTGTCGGAGCCGGTGTAGTATGATTCAATCTTAGCCCTGTATTGAAGCTTTGCCTGTTTGATGGTTCGTCGCAGGGCATAGCGGGATTTCTTATAAGCTTCCGGGTTAGAGTCCCGCACCTTGAAAGCGATAGCTCTACCCTTTAGCTCAATGTGAATGTTGCCTGTAATCCATGGCTTCTGGTTGGGGTATTTACGTACAGTCACTGTGGGGACCACGTCCTCGATACTCTTCTTAATAAAGCCAGTGACTGATGTGGTGTATTCCTCTCAATGTCATCGGATGAACCCGGAACATGTTCCAGTCTGTGATAGCAAAACAGTCCTGCAGTTTAGATCTGCTTCATCTGACCGCTTTTTTATAGACAGAGTCACTGGTGCTTCCTGCTTTAAATTTTGCTTGTAAGCAGGAATCAGGAGGATAGAGTTGTGGTCGGATTTACCAAATGGAGGGCGAGGGAGAGCTTTGTACGCATCTCTGTGTGTGGAGTTCAGGTGATCTGGAAAATTGTTCCCTCTGGTTGCACGTTTAACTTGTTGATAGAGATTTGGTAGAACTGATTTAAGTTTCCCTGCATTAACGTCTCCAGCCACTAGGAGCACCGCCTCTGGGTGAGTGGTTTCCTGTTTGCTTATTTCCTTATACAGCTGACTGAGTGCGGTCTGTGGTGGTAAATAAACAGCCACGATAAGTATAGCTGAGAACTCTCTAGGCAAGTAGTGTGGCCTGAAGTTTTTCACAATATACTCTACTTCAGGCAAGCAAAATCTAGAGACTTCCTTAGATTTTGTGCACCAGACCCCCCTTCTTACCGGAGTGTGCTGTTCTATCCTGCCGGTGCAGCGTATATCCCGCTAGCTGAACATCCATGTCGTCATTCAGCCACTATTCCATGAAACATAGGATATTACAGTTTTTGACATCCCATTGGTAGGATATTCGTGATCGTACCTCGTCTATTTTATTGTCCATTGATTGTACGTTGCTTTCCTTCTCGACCTTCTGTGGGTCCTGACGAGGCATCCAGCTCTTCGTCCTCTGTACATGCGCAGCTTCCTCTTGCGAATAACTGGGATGTCGGCCCTACCGGCTGTTTAGAGAATATCATGTGAGTCTTGCTTGTTGTTGAAGAAATCTTTGTCTAATCCGAGGTGAGTGATCGCTGTCCTGATATCCAGAAGCTCTTTTCTGTCATAAGATACGATTGCAGAATCATTATGTACAAAATAAGTTACAAATGAAGAGAAAAAAAACACATAATAGCACAATTGGTTGGGCGCCCGTAAAACTGATGCCATTTCTTCCGGCGCCATGTAATATATATATATGTAATATGTAGAAATAGCTCTGCTATTTCCTGGTGTCTGAAACGTTTGTCTGATTTCAATTTATGTCACACAACAAGCACTGTAGAGAATCATTGTGCATTCTAAACCCTTGTGGAATATCTTGTGAATAATCCAAATTATTTTATTTTCAACTGATGTACAAAACAGAGAGTTTAAAAAAACATGACCCTTACAGAGGAGAAGCATAGAAAATATTGCTAATATGCAGATCAGAAAAGGTCCTAGGAATCCTGTTAAAACCGGTTTTAATACAACAACAAAACTCCCAGCTCAGATTAGGTTTTAGGATGATGTTAAGACACTGCTCAGACAAACGCTGAGCCAGGAGTAAAATCAACTCATAAATGTTTCTCAGCGATGATCACAACAGTTTGAGGTACCGCAAAGGAAAAATAGTGATGATGCTCATTGACATTGTTGCAAATTCTGGGAATTAACCAATCGTGATGAGGCATCGCCAGCTGTGCACGCTTCAGACAAGCACGGTGAATGTGACTGTCAAATTTGGCAAAATAATTAGGGACGCACCGATCTGACATTTTTGGCCGATACAAATATCTGATATTTTCCCTGCTAAAAAAAAAAAAAAACATTTTTGCGGCCTTTTAAGCATTTTAGTACAGTTAAATAGTTGAAATACACACACACACACACACACACACACACACACACACACACACACACACACACACACACACACACACACACACACACACACACACACACACACACACACACACACACACACACACACACACACACTGACCAAAAGGTTATTTTGTTAGCATTTACGTATGTCCCTATTACCAGTAAAACATAATCAAAACATATTTCTTTCACTCAGTGTACTGTTTCGTTGTTCATTTGTTCAGTCTCAACCAGGATTTCATCTTACATTTCAAGCAGTGAAGTTTCAGCTCTGTCTGTCCGTGGCCTCTCTTCCTCGGTCACTGGGTCCGTTTCCATCTTGTCCAGCTGTGTATGTAACATTTCACGTAAACCCTGTTTCTTGTCTGCATCGAAGTCGCGGTCCTTGTACCTAGCATCGAGCGCGGTGGCGACACAGTAAAGAGGCTCAAAAGAATGCCATCGAATCGCATGTTGTAGAGTACTTTTGCAAGTTCTAACCCCATGGTCATGTTCACAGCCCCTTGTAGAGTACTTTTGCAAGTTCTAACCCCATGGTCATGTTCACAGCCCCTTGTAGAGTACGTTTGCAAGTTCTAACCCCATGGTCATGTTCACAGCCCCTTGTAGAGTACTTTTGCAAGTTCTAACCCCATGGTCATGTTCACAGCCCCTTGTAGAGTACTTTTGCAAGTTCTAACCCCATGGTCATGTTCACAGCCCCTTGTAGAGTACTTTTGCAAGTTCTAACCTCATGGTCATGTTCACAGCCCCTTGTAGAGTACTTTTGCAAGTTCTAACCCCATGGTCATGTTCACAGCCCCTTGTAGAGTACTTTTGCAAGTTCTAACCCCATGGTCATGTTCACAGCCCCTTGTAGAGTACCTTTGCAAGTTCTAACCCCATGGTCATGTTCACAGCCCCTTGTAGAGTACTTTTGCAAGTTCTAACCCCATGGTCATGTTCACAGCCCCTTGTAGAGTACTTTTGCAAGTTCTAACCCCATGGTCATGTTCACAGCCCCTTGTAGAGTACTTTTGCAAGTTCTAACCCCATGGTCATGTTCACAGCCCCTTGTAGAGTACTTTTGCAAGTTCTAACCCCATGGTCATGTTCACAGCCCCTTGTAGAGCACTTTTGCAAGTTCTAACCCCACGGTCTGTGTGGGCAGTTTTGTTGAGCAGCCGTTTCAGTGCCATGACAGAGGGTTTCACGTCTGCTACAGACGCAGTGGATGATTTTCTGCTTTTGTTCTGTGTAGCGCTGTATTTTTCGTGGCGTCGTTACGTCATCTACTTACGTTATATAGGTATGCACGTCATCTACCTACGTTATATAGGTATGCACGTCATCTACCTACGTTATATAGGTATGCACGTCATCTACCTACGTTATATAGGTATGCACGTCATCTACCTACGTTATATAGGTATGCACGTTATCTACCTACGTTATATAGGTATGCACGTCATCTACCTACGTTATATAGGTATGCACGTCATCTACCTACGTTATAGAGGTATGCACGTCATCTACCTACGTTATATAGGTATGCACATCATCTACCTACGTTATATAGGTATGCACGTCATCTACTTATGTTATATAGGTATGCACGTCATCTACCTACGTTATATAGGTATGCACGTTATCTACCTATGTTATATAGGTATGCACGTCATCTACCTACGTTATATAGGTATGCACGTCATCTACCTACGTTATATAGGTATGCACGTCATCTACTTACGTTATATAGGTATGCACGTCATCTACCTACGTTATATAGGTATGCACGTTATCTACCTATGTTATATAGGTATGCACGTCATCTACCTACGTTATATAGGTATGCACGTCATCTACCTACGTTATATAGGTATGCACGTCATCTATCTACGATATAGAGGTATGCACGTCATCTACCTACGTTATATAGGTATGCACATCATCTACCTACGTTATATAGGTATGCACGTCATCTACTTATGTTATATAGGTATGCACGTCATCTACCTACGTTATATAGGTATGCACGTTATCTACCTACGTTATATAGGTATGCACGTAAGCTTTTACATCGGTTTTGCACATCGGCATTAAACTGGACAATGTTTGCATTTTTAGCTAATATCAGCCGATTCCGATATGCTTACCGATATATCGTGCATCCGAAGGTAAAATGTTTGATCAAATTTTCACCTGACACAATCACTTTGCATACTCTTAATTATTTGCTCAAATGTTGACGTGCATATTTTTTTTGTGACAATTCTGATAGTTGTTAAAAATCAACACACTAGTCACACTCGTTATCAACACATTCGTCACTCCCATTTAACAACTCTAAATTGCTTTGGCACAGTTGGCATCCAACCACTTGCTGATAATGTTACATAAAACGTTAGAAAGGTCTATCATTCTAATCAAACAAATTCAAAGTTAACATCGGCCCCAGATGCCTTTAATTCCCCAATTTATAAGCATGACCACTTAAGGAATAGTTTTTCACAACGTGATGTTGCGCTCCAAAGGGATAACTTGAAGTAACATTAATTACATTTTAATCTAGGTTAATTAAATAATTGAAAGAAAAATATGTGATTATTTATTAGCCTATGTGGTTATAAGCATTTAGGCATATCATGTGAAATAGGACTCATGTGAAATCATTTTCAAAAGCATGTATGTCTCCATTATTTATGGATTTATCATATAGAACTATAAAAACATTATTTTAACATCTCCAAAGCAATTGCATGTGGTGCAGGAACCACTGACTACTTTTTCTATTATCAAGACACCTGCTGGTAACGCTTACCTGGTTAGTAAATATCTGTCAACTAGGTAGTACTTCATGCATAGCTTTAATTTTTATCCAGAAGAATAGGAGTAAAATGTTTCCATTTTCAGCACTTACGACCAATTTTCTACTCTGAGACGCTTTGTAAATACAGACCCAGATCTACAGCTTATTAAACTTATTTTCAATGAGAGTGACAGATCTTTAACTCGCATTTCCATCTGAAATCAGTCGGGTGGTACACAACACTACATAATTGTCCTTTAAAGATAAATACAGTGGCAATTCAGCCAGGTCACACCAGATCCACTGCATTATTAGACGTTTGTCCAGGTCCCCAGGACGTCGGGAGATGCCTTCAATACCGTCCACTATGGGCAACATGAATGCCTATTACCATCCAATACCATTGCGGCTTGGATATTGATAAAGGAAGGGCTTAAACCGCGAGCTACAGCTCCGAGGTTATGGGTTCAATCCCAGTGCTAGGCACTATTGTTTTGTTTCGTGTTAACCCTGTCCAAAACCTTAACCCTTAACTTAATCACTCTGAATGAATGCCCAAACGTAATCCGTCAAACCCTTAACAACTTTCACTTCACCCATAGATGTTTATCCCCCAGATACACGTTGAGTACTGAAGTGAGACCGCGAGATTGTGTTGTACAATTAGCCTGGGGATGAGGTTAATCATAAGGTAGACTCTGTTCCACTGGTCCATGTTTTATTAGGTTGACGTCTCTCATTTCACAGCACGCATGTGTCACAAATGGCACCATATTCCCCATAGGGTTCTGGGTAACAATAGTGCACTATGTAGGGAGAAGGCTGCCATTTGTGAAGCAACCTGTGTCTGCACTGTAGCTTACCTGATCAATGTTCCAATTTCCTCATATCTATCCCACACTAATTATGCTATTCCTGTGTATTCTCATCATGGATTTCACACAAAGATCAAAGTGCCTCCGCCATCGCTGATGGATTTAATGACGCTGGGTTTCTATTTCTGTGTAGCTAGCTGTCCCTGTCCGGGTAACAAACCTGCTGTATGAAGGATGAAGTGTTGGACTGTGTGGTCTGCGTGACACACGCACGCACACACACACGCACACACACACACACACACACACACACACACACACACACACACACACACACACACACACACACACACACACACACACACACACACACACACAACCATACCCCAACCTAGCTCCCTCTCCAACTTCATCAAGTTCACTTCCTCTAATAATCACCTCATGTTTCATTGGTAGCTAGCCTTCCCCAGGAACAAATTATCACTATAAATATACAGGGAAACAAATTAACCAGCAGTGTCAAGATTCTAATGGTCACAATTAGTCAACACTTGGGCTAATGTGAATAATTTATAACTTCTTCACACTAGATCTAATTGTAATTGCCCAACAGTTTAAAGGCTGCAAAACAGATGGAGTCCAATGGTTACACGTGTCCTCCGCAGGCCTTTCACGAGTATTATTGGTATTAATCAATAGGTTTGGAAGGAGGTTGGATATCTAATGTGAGACTACTTCCGTACTGAGACACTAACATGCAGAATCCAAGAGCCACATCTTAAGCCTCATTTACACCACTTGTAGTTAGGTCGCTGGTTCCTCTCCGGCTGGAAGGACCTTGAAACAAAATCGTGTCACCCTGTAGTATGTGGAGGGTTTTTGTATACCAGGGGATATACCTAGTCATTTAGTAGTAGAAGTTCGGTGTGAATAGGACTTTAGACGGTAGGATATCATATTAGCCAAACATTAGAGTGTAATGGCCATATAAGATTATTCCTAAAAGGCTCGGAGAGTGGATTGCGGAAGCTAGACAGCCACTGGAATGTCAGCATTGACTCTGAAAGTGGTTTGAATTGCAGGAGCAATCCAGAGACAGCCACTTGAGTCTGCAGCATTTATTGCCTTGACATAAAGGCTCCCTCCACACGTTGAACTTAAAGCTAAGCCCTTGGTAGTAACGACACAGACCAGGTCAGCTCTCTCAGCCAGACCCAGACCCAGCATGCTTAGTCTCTCTAGACCTAGGCCAAGCCAGCAGCTATGTCATGTAGGGATCTGAAGCTGTGAAGGACGAAGCCTCGCCTCCTCCTCTCCCCTCCCTGCCTTTACTCCCACTGTGATATCTACTAAAGTGCCAGGGGGGAATTAGATAGAAGAGAGTAAGAGAGGAAACAGAGAGAGACGGTGTGCCGTGCTGGGCGATAAGAGTAGTTTGTGTGTGCACGCGTGAGTGTGTACACTGTGTGTATTTGTGCCTGCCGCGGTGTGTGCTTCTGTGTGAAAGCATGTGTATCCCTGAATGTGTGTGTGTGTGCATCAATAATGCACTGTAGGGTGTGTGTCCGTGTTCTTAGATGTATGTGTGTGTGTGTGTGTGTTCATCAAAGATAGTGTATGTGTATTCCTAAATGTGTGTGTGCGTCAATGCCTGCTATTGTGTGCACGTGTGTGTGTGTACACTGCTCATTGGTCGTGTGTGTGTGACTGATACACTGTGTGTGTGTGTGTGTGTGTGTGTGTGTGTGTGTGTGTGTGTGTGTGTGTGTGTGTGTGTGTGTGTGTGTGTGTGTGTGTGTGTGTGTGTGTGTGTGTGTGTGTGTGTGTGTGTGTGTGTGTGTGTGTGTGTGTGTGTGTGTGTGTGTGTGTGCGCGTGTGTGTGTATGTTGCTCATCATCTCCCTGCTCACTGCCGTGGTTAATTATTCACTGGGGCTGTGCTGCAGAGATTAACTGAGAGGCCAGGGGATAAAGGCACCGGAGGAGGAAGATGAAATTATTAAATCCTAATGCTGGAACTCTGGCTGCATGGTAATTTCTTCAATTGATTTTAAAGAGGTGCTCAGACAGCGGGAGCAGTGTGCAGGAGATGGACTCCGAAGTTCCCTACCTCCATCGTTCTATCTCTCTATCTCGCTCTCGTTAACTCACTGGCTGTCTCTCGCTCTGTGACTGTCTCTCTCTAGTTATTTCTCCTTCTCACTATCTCCTTATCCATCTCTCTCCTGCCCTCTGTGTCTTTCCATCTCTCCTCCTTACCGTGCTCCCTCCCTCTCTCTCTCTCGTTCTCTGCTCACATCCCACTCTCCTTCTCCACCTCTATCATGTTTTTCACCTTCCTTCCTCCCACTTCCTCTCTAACTGATCCCTCTCCTCACTCTTACTTACCTCATGCATTATCCCATCCCTCAAATCTGCTCTCTCCCAGCTACTCTGCCCCTCTCAATCCAGCACCTCCATCTTCCTCCCCCCGTCCCTCCCATTTCACTCCTAATCCCTAACTCCATCTTTGCTTCTTCATCTCCCAACCAGTCTAACTCATTTTTACCCCCCTTCAACCTCCCTCCATCTCCCCCTTCACCCCCTCTTCTATTCCATATCACTTCCTCCATCTCCCTCTCTTCCACTCCATGTCCCTCCCTCCATCTCCCCCTCCTATTCCACTCCATGTCTCTCCCTTCATCTCCCTCCATCTCCTCCTCCTCTTCCACTCCATGTCCCTCCCTCCATCCATCTCCCTCCTCCTCTTCCACTCCATGTCTCTCTCTTCATCTCCTCCTCCTCCACTCCATTTCTCTCCCTCCATCTCCCTCCTCCTCTTCCACTCCATGCCCCTCCCTCCATCTCCCTCCATCTCCCTCCTCCTCTTCCACTCCATGTCCCTCCCTCCATCCATCTCCCTCCTCCTCTTCCACTCCATGTCTCTCCCTTCATCTCCTCCTCATCCACTCAATTTCTCTCCCTCCATCTCCCTCCTTCTCCTCCACTCCATGTCTCGCCCTTCATCTCGTCCTCCTCTAATCCATGTCTCACCCTCCATCTCCTCCTCCTCCACTCCATGTCTATCCCTCCATCTCTCTCTTCTTCCACTCCATGTCTCGCCCTCCATCTCCTCCTTCTCCACCCCATGTCTCTCCCTACATCTCCCCCTTCACTTTCCTCTTCCACTCCATGTCTATCCCTTCATTTTCTCCTCCTCCTCCACTCCATGTCTATCCCTCCATCTCTTCCTCCTCCTCTCCATGTATATCCCTCCATCTCCCTCCTCTTCTACTCCATGTCTCGCCCTCCATCTCCTCCTCCACTCCATGTCTATCCCTCCATCTCCCTATTCTTCCACTCCATGTCTCACCCTCCATCTCCTCCTCCTCCACTCCATGTCTCTCCCTCCATCTCCCTCCATCTCCTCCTCCTCTTCCACTCCATATCCCTCCCTCCATCTCTTCCTCCTCCACTCCATGTATATCCCGCCATCTCCCTCGTCCTCCCCCACTCCATGTCTCTCCCTCCATCTCTTCCTCCTCCACTCCATGTATATCCCTACATCTCTCTCTTCTTCCACTCCATGTCTCACCCTCCATCTCCTCCTCCTCCACTCCATGTCTCTCCCTCCATCTCCCTCCATCTCCTCCTCCTCTTCCACTCCATGTCTCTCCCTCCATCTCTTCCTCCTCCACTCCATGTATATCCCTACATCTCTCTCTTCTTCCACTCCATGTCTCGCCCTCCATCTCCTCCTCCACTCCATGTCTATCCCTCTATCTCCTATTCTTCAACTCCATGTCTCACCCTCCATCTCCTCCTCCTCCACTCCATGTCTCTCCCTCCATCTCCCCTTCACCTTCCTCGTCCACTCCATGTCTATCCCTCCATCTCCTCCATCTCCTCCTCCTCTTCCACTCCATGTCCCTCCCTGCCTCCATTCATCTCCCTCCTCCTCTTCCACTCCATATCCCTCCCTCCATCTCTTCCTCCTCCACTCCATGTATATCCCGTTATCTCCCTCCTCCTCCACTCCATGTCTCTCCCTCCATCTCCTCCTCCTCCACTCCATGTATCTCCCTCCATCTCCTCCTCCTCTTCCACTCCATGTCTCTCCCTCCATCTCTTCCTCCTCCACTCCATGTATATCCCTACATCTCTCTCTTCTTCCACTCCATGTCTCGCCCTCCATCTCCTCCTCTCCATGTCTCTCCCTCCATCTCTTCCTGCTCTAATCCATCTCTTCCTCCTCCACTCCATGTCTCTCCCTCCATCTCTTCCTCCTCCTCTCCATGTATATCCCTCCATCTCCCTCCTCTTCTACTCCATGTCTCGCCCTCCATCTCCTCCTCCACTCCATGTCTATCCCTCTATCTCCCTATTCTTCAACTCCATGTCTCACCCTCCATCTCCTCCTCCTCCACTCCATGTCTCTCCCTCCATCTCCCCCTTCACCTTCCTCGTCCACTCCATGTCTATCCCTCCATCTCCCTCCATCTCCTCCTCCTCTTCCACTCCATGTCCCTCCCTGCCTCCATTCATCTCCCTCCTCCTCTTCCACTCCATATCCCTCCCTCCATCTCTTCCTCCTCCACTCCATGTATATCCCGTTATCTCCCTCCTCCTCCACTCCATGTCTCTCCCTCCATCTCTTCCTCCTCCACTCCATGTATATTCCTACATCTCTCTCTTCTTCCACTCCATGTCTCGCCCTCCATCTCCTCCTCCTCCACTCCATGTCTATCCCTCCATCTCCCCCTTCACCTTCCTCTTCCACTCCAGGTCTATCCCTCCATCTTCACCTCCTCTTCCACTCCATGTCCCTCCCTCCATCTCCCTCCTCCATCCATCTATCTCCTCCTCCTCCACTCCATCTCCCTCCTCCTCTCCATGTATATCCCTCCATCTCCCTCCTCTTCTACTCCATGTCTCGCCCTCCATCTCCTCCTCCTCCACGCCATGTCTATCCCTCCATCTCCCTATTCTTCCACTCCATATCTCACCCTCCATCTCCTCCTCCTCCACTCCATGTCTCTCCCTCCATCTCCCCCTTCACCTTCCTCTTCCACTCCATGTCTATCCCTCCATCTTCACCTCCTCTTCCACTCCATGTCCCTCCCTCCATCTCCCTCCTCCATCCATCTCCATCTATCTCCTCCATCTCCCTCCTCCTCCTCCACTCCATGTCTCTCCCTCCATCTCCTCCTCCTCCACTCCATGTCTCTCCCTCCATCTCCCCTTCACCTTCCTCTTCCACTCCATGTCTATCCCTCCATCTCCCTCCATCTCCTCCTCCTCTTCCACTCCATGTCCCTCCCTGCCTCCATTCATCTCCCTCCTCCTCTTCCACTCCATATCCCTCCCTCCATCTCCATCCATCCATCTCCTCCTCCACTCCATTTCTCTCCCGCCATCTCCCTCCTCCTCCTCCACTCCATATCCCTCCCTCCATCTCCATCCAGCTCCTCCTCCTCCATTCCATTTCTCTCCCGCCATCTCCCTCCTCCTCCTCCACTCCATATCCCTCCCTCCATCTCCATCCAGCTCCTCCTCCTCCATTCCATTTCTCTCCCGCCATCTCCCTCCTCCTCCACTCCATGTCTCACCCTCCATCTCCTCCTCCTCCACTCATGTCTATCCCTCCATCTCTCTCTTATTCCACTCCATGTCTCGCCCTCCATCTCCTCCTTCTCCACACCATGTCTCTCCCTACATCTCCCCCTTCACTTTCCTCTTCCACTCCATGTCTATCCCTTCATTTTCTCCTCCTCCTCCACTCCATGTCTATCCCTCCATCTCTTCCTCCTCCTCTCCATGTATATCCCTCCATCTCCCTCCTCTTCTACTCCATGTCTCGCCCTCCATCTCCTCCTCCACTCCATGTCTATCCCTCCATCTCCCTATTCTTCCACTCCATGTCTCACCCTCCATCTCCTCCTCCTCCACTCCATGTCTCTCCCTCCATCTCCCTCCATCTCCTCCTCCTCTTCCACTCCATATCCCTCCCTCCATCTCTTCCTCCTCCCTCCATGTATATCCCGCCATCTCCCTCGTCCTCCCCACTCCATGTCTCTCCCTCCATCTCTTCCTCCTCCACTCCATGTATATCCCTACATCTCTCTCTTCTTCCACTCCATGTCTCGCCCTCCATCTCCTCCTCTCCATGTCTCTCCCTCCATCTCTTCCTGCTCTAATCCATCTCTTTCTCCTCCACTCCATGTCTCTCCCTCCATCTCTTCCTCCTCCTCTCCATGTATATCCCTCCATCTCCCTCCTCTTCTACTCCATGTCTCGCCCTCCATCTCCTCCTCCACTCCATGTCTATCCCTCTATCTCCCTATTCTTCCACTCCATGTCTCACCCTCCATCTCCTCCTCCTCCACTCCATGTCTCTCCCTCCATCTCCCCCTTCACCTTCCTCGTCCACTCCATGTCTATCCCTCCATCTCCCTCCATCTCCTCCTCGTCTTCCACTCCATGTCCCTCCCTGCCTCCATTCATCTCCCTCCTCCTCTTCCACTCCATATCCCTCCCTCCATCTCTTCCTCCTCCACTCCATGTATATCCCGTCATCTCCCTCCTCCTCCACTCCATGTCTCTCCCTCCATCTCTTCCTCCTCCACTCCATGTATATCCCTAGATCTCTCTCTTCTTCCACTCCATGTCTCGCCCTCCATCTCCTCCTCCTCCACTCCATGTCTATCCCTCCATCTCCCCCTTCACCTTCCTCTTCCACTCCATGTCTATCCCTCCATCTTCACCTCCTCTTCCACTCCATGTCCCTCCCTCCATCTCCCTCCTCCATCCATCTATCTCCTCCTCCTCCACTCCTCTCCCTCCATCTCCCTCCTCCTCTCCATGTATATCCCTCCATCTCCCTCCTCTTCTACTCCATGTCTCGCCCTCCATCTCCTCCTCCTCCACGCCATGTCTATCCCTCCATCTCCCTATTCTTCCACTCCATATCTCACCCTCCATCTCCTCCTCCTCCACTCCATGTCTCTCCCTCCATCTCCCCCTTCACCTTCCTCTTCCACTCCATGTCTATCCCTCCATCTCCCTCCATCTCCTCCTCCTCTTCCACTCCATGTCCCTCCCTGCCTCCATTCATCTTGTGGTTCTTCTGTGGCTCAGTTGGTAGAGCATGGCGCTTGTAACGCCAGGGTAGTGGGTTCGATTCCCGGGACCACCCATACGTAGAATGTATGCACACATTACTGTAAGTCGCTTTGGATAAAAGCGTCAGCTAAATGGCATATATTATTATATTATATATATCATCTCCCTCCTCCTCTTCCACTCCATATCCCTCCCTCCATCTCCATCCATCCATCTCCTCCTCCACTCCATTTCTCTCCCGCCATCTCCCTCCTCCTCCTCCACTCCATATCCCTCCCTCCATCTCCATCCAGCTCCTCCTCCTCCATTCCATTTCTCTCCCGCCATCTCCCTCCTCCTCCTCCACTCCATGTCTCTCCCTCCATCTCCCTGCCTCCATTCATCTCCCTCCTCCTCTTCCACTCCATATCCCTCCCTCCATCTCCATCCATCTCCTCCTCCACTCCATTTCTCTCCCGCTATCTCCCTACTCCTCCTCCACTCCATATCCCTCCCTCCATCTCCATCCAGCTCCTCCTCCTCCTCCATTCCATTTCTCTCCCGCCATCTCCCTCCTCCTCCTCCACTCCATATCCCTCCCTCCATCTCCATCCAGCTCCTCCTCCTCCATTCCATTTCTCTCCCGCCATCTCCCTCCTCCTCCACTCCATGTCTCTCCCTCCATCTCTTCCTCCTCCACTCCATGTATATCCCTACATCTCTCTCTTCTTCCACTCCATGTCTCGCCCTCCATCTCCTCCTTCTCCACTCCATGTCTTGCCCTCCATCTCTTCCTCATCCACTCCATGTCTCTCCCTCCATCTCTTCCTCCTCTAATCCATCTCTCCCTCCATCTCTTCCTCCTCCACTCCATGTATATCCCTCCATCTCCCTCCTCTTCTATTCCATGTCTCGCCCTCCATCTCCTCCTCCTCCACTCCATGTCTATCCCTCCATCTCCCCCTTCACCTTCCTCTTCCACTCCATGTCTCTTCCTCCATCTCCCTCCTCCTCTTCCACTCTATGTATCTCTCTTCATCTCTCTCCGTCTCCATACATCTCCTCCTCCTCTTCCACCATTTCTCTCCCTCCATCTCCCTCCTCCTCTTCCACTCCATGTCCCTCCCTCCATCTCCCTCCTCCTCTTCCGCTCCATGTTCCTCCCTCCCTCCATTTCCTCCTGCACTACTCCATGTATATCCCTCCATCTCCCTCTTCTTCCACTCCATGTCTCACCCTCCATCTACTCCTCCACTTCATGTCTCTCCCTCCATTTCCCCCTTCACCTTCCTCTTCCACTTCATGTCTATCCCTCCATCTTCTCCTCCTCTTCCACTCCATGTCCCTCCCTCCATATCCCCCACTTGCTCGCCATCTCCCCCTCTCCCCTGTACCTACCTCCACCCCCATCTCTTCCTCCCACTCTTCGCCCTCCATCTCCCCCTCTCCTTGTCCCTCCCTAGTAGTGTGGGGCTGGCTGCAGAGGCATGCTGAAGGTGGGAGATAAGGCCAGTTATGGGCAGATAGCGAGATTGGGGCTCTGGGGTCGTTAGCTTCTGGCAGGGCCAGAAGGAGAGGGATAGAGGGAGAGGAGACAGAGACATGGGCGGAGTTCCCCTCAGCAATTAGAGACATCTGCTATCAGTGATCGGCCTCTGTGTCCCAGGGAGATAGAGAGAGAGAGAGCGATAGGGAGAGAGAGGGAGAGAGAGAGAGAAAAGAACAGAGAGAGAAAGGGAGAGAGAAAGAGAGCGTTAGGGAAAGAAAGGGAGAGAGGGAGAGAGTGAGAAGAATAGAGAGAGAAAGTGAGAGGGAGAGAGAGAGAGAGAGAGAGAAAGAGAGAGATAAAGAGAGAGAGGACAGAGCGAGATAATGAGTGAGTGATGTACTACAGAACACGTTTGCTACAGCTTTTCAATGTCATTCATTGTCCCTTCTTTTTCCACTTGATGGATGAGGCACACACACAGATACTCACTGTGCATTACACAGTCATTCTCTCTCACACACACACACAGATACTCACTGTGCATTACACAGTCATTCTCTCTCACACACACACACAGATACTCACTGTGCATTACACAGTCATTCTCTCTCACACACACACACAGATACTCACTGTGCATTACACAGTCATTCTCTCTCACACACACACACACACACACATACGTGAACATACACAGATACAGATACCGTCGCACACACACAATGTTTCAACTCCATGCAAATATCTAGTTGACTGTAAACCCTCTTGTTGCTAGCGGCGGATTTACAGTACAGTGTGA
The DNA here is from genome assembly GCF_023373465.1 of Oncorhynchus keta. Lineage (NCBI taxonomy): Eukaryota > Metazoa > Chordata > Actinopteri > Salmoniformes > Salmonidae > Oncorhynchus > Oncorhynchus keta. Next base: position 54,556,197 of record NC_068439.1, on the reverse strand, counting down.
AAGAGAGTAGCATCCGAGACCAAGAAGTTTTACTGCTTGGCTGAAATGTCACGTCATTTCCCTGCAAGGTTTTATGACTTTAATCTTGCTGGGTGACACAGACGCAGCTCTCACTGCTCTCACTGGCCTACGTCCCAAATGGCACCGTATTCCCTATTTAGTGTACTACTTTTGACCAGGGTCCATAGTGCTCGGGTCAATAGTAGTGCACTATGTAGGAAATAGGGCCCCATTTTGGACGCATCCACCAGCTAGCTCAGAATGAAGTAATAGTGCATTAGGACACACAGGTGTCAGTATATCATAGAGATTCGCTCAGCTAGAATGTGTTATCCGATGAAGCCAATTTATAGGACCATATGTCTACCACTCTAATTCCTTAGATGAGGGACCCATCATTTGAATAATCCATAAGAGAGAGAGTAGATGGAGGGATATTTAACATGAAGGATGAGTAAGGACGGATAACGTAGCGTATGTTGACTGTTATATGGGTAGATCTAGATCCTTGCTCTACACCGAGGGGGGAGTCGTTGTTTACAGTCTCTGGGTCAGTCGGGGTCTTTGTTATTACATTTTCTCTTTCTCGTTTTCTCTCTCTCTCTCTCTCTCTCTCTCTCTCTCTCTCTCTCTCACACACACACACAATCACTCTCTTGCATACACACAGACACACGCACCTATGCACCCCCCTCACCGCCCACACACACAAACACACCTTCTCTCTGTTTCTCTCTCACACACACCTTCTCTCTGTTTCTCTCTCACACACACTCCACACTTCCATATCCCACCACTAAGACCGTTCTACCAAGAGACCGGTTGCCCCAGCAACCAAGGAATATGCACTTTCCCACAGTTGTGTTTGCTCAGTTGGACTTTTCAAGCTCAGGTCTGTCCCCTGCAAACCTGTTGGGTCATATTAGTAGTTATATCACACCAGAATTTACAAGACATTTATTGTCCTTGGGTCTATATGGGGTGAATCCTAAGCGCCACTTAAAGAGGTTGGTTGTAATAATATTGTAATAATGTTGTGAAAATTATGATAATGCCTTTTTGGTGTAAGATATACTTTTTTGGTGGGATGGAGTCCTCACCACGCGATAAATTTGTTAATAGACCGATAAGAAAGAGCGTTCCAAACCTCTCTACCAATAACAGCTCATTTTCAGATTTTCCCCTCCACACTCAGACCACTCCAAGACGGTCATAGCAAAATTCTTGCTTGAGAAACTGTTCTTTGCTCAGAAGCTATTTTTGTTTATTGTTGACCATTTTAATTGAAAACAGTCATAATAAGGTACGTAACTGTTAAACACAAATGATTCAATTCACCTGGTGATTAGGTAGAGCATTCATTTGATCTTAATCTATATAGATCTTCTTAGGGCTAGGAGTAGTGTCAGCAGGACACCTGTCGACAATCTCCGGTGAAAATGGGGGCGCGCACTTCAAATATATAATCGTAAAAAGTATGGATATTAAACATCTAGGTACATACGAGTGTCTTATATCGGTTAAAAGCTTAAAGTCTTCTTAATCTAACTGCATTGTCCGATTTACAATAGGCTTTACAGCGAAAGCATGCCATGCGATTGTTTGAGGACGGTGCCCCACATCAACATATTTTTCAACCAACACAGGCATTCATAAAATCACAAATAGCGATGAAATAATCACTTACTTTTGGAAAATCTTCCTCTGATTTGCAAATCAAAGGGTCCCAGCTACAACATGCATGGTCGTTTTGTTAGATAAAATCGTTCTTTATATTCCAAAAAGTCAGTTTAGTTGGCACCATCGATTTGAGTTGCAGACAAAGGAATCCAAAAGGCTACCGCTAAACTTTGTTAAAACAAGTCGAACTACATTTCTATTTAATCCTCAAGTACCCTAAAATGTAATTAAACTATAATATTTCATATTTCAAAGAATTACAGTGGGGAGAACAAGTATTTGATACACTGCCGATTTTGCAGGTTTTCCTACTTACAAAGCATGTAGAGGTCTGTAATTTTTATCATAGGTACACTTCAACTGTGAGAGATGGAATCTAAAACAAACATCCAGAAAATCACAATGTATGATTTTTAAGTAATTAATTTGCATTTTATTGCATGACATAAGTATTTGATCACCTACCAACCAGTAAGAATTCCGGCTCTCACAGACCTGTTAGTTTTTCTTTAAGAAGCCGTCCTGTTCTCCACTCATTACCTGTATTAACTGCACCTGTTTGAACTCGTTACCTGTATAAAAGACACCTGTCCACACACGCAATCAAACAGAGTCCAACCTCTCCACAATGGCCAAGACCAGAGAGCTGTTAAAGGACATCAGGGATAAAATTGTAGACCTGCACAAGGCTGGGATGGGCTACAGGACAATAGGCATAGGACCCATAGCTTTCCATTGTAAGAGCATGGGATCTCAAACAAAATTTATACAAACTTCAAAGTGTCGTCTATCCAATGGTACCAATTATATGCATATCCTGGCTTCTGGGCCTGAGTAACAGACAGTTTACTTTAGGCACGTCAGTCAGGCGGAAATACTGAAAAAAGGACCCTAGCCCTAAATATTATTAATAATTACCAATGTATAACTTGCACTTCATTATCTGGTAAACGACCTTGAGGCTTGAGCTACATCATATGGACATTCAGTAAACGTTCAGTAAACGTTCAGCAGACAACTTTTGAATGAAAATGGGTGTGAACTTTCTCTGAGGTGAAGAGGGCAGATCTGTCTTTTCGAAGAAAAAAAAAATCTCTGATGAGAAGAGAGCCGCGAGGGAGCAGGGAGGAAAGCGGGGGTTCAGTCAAGGGGAGAAATTGGAGAATTTGAGAATTTTTCCCTGGTGGATGCTCATCATTCAAGCTCAGGTATGTGAGGTGTGTGTGTGTGTGTGTGTGTGTGTGTGTGTGTGTGTGTGTGTGTGTGTGTGTGTGTGTGTGTGTGTGTGTGTGTGTGTGTGTGTGTGTGTGTGTGTGTGTGTGTGTGTGTGTGTGTGTGTGTGTGTGTGTGTGTGTGTGTGTGTGTGTGTGTGGTGTGTGTCTGCGCGTGTGTGTATATACATGTGAGCGTGAACGTTTATTGATTCCTTTTATCCATTGCAGCTTTATGGTTTCTTTCTCTACCCCTCCCATTAACGTTACAGCTTTGAAATCCCTCTTTCTCTCTCCAAAGCTCAGCCAGTTCGGGCCTCAACATAGCAGGAGAGGTCTTAGCCTGCCTGGAGAGAGATGACTAGGACTTGGGAGAGACATACAGAACAACACAGCCACACGGCATCGATTAACAGTCATAACCACACACACACGAATGGATGCACGCGCATGAACACAGAGACACACACACACTTACTGAACCACACACACACACACACACACACACACACACACACACACACACACACACACACACACACACACACACACACACACACACACACACACACACACACACACACACACACACACACACACACACACATTACAACAGCCCAGATCATGCTCAATTAACAAAGTTCCACTAACTGTAATAAATAACAATAACAAGTGTATCTGAAATAGATTGACAGCTCCTTGTTATCCCATTAGAAACATTTGAAACATTAGAAACATTTGACTCTCACCGGAGTCTGGTCATGTGGGTGACACTTTTGCCCTCGGAAACATTTGCATCCCTCCCAAAAAAGCATGTGAGGAGTTCAGAATTCCATTCTTAAAATAATAAAACACTAGATTCCGGTTAGCGCAAGCCGTCTGTCGTGACGATGCGTTCGTTCACTAACAAGCAACACAACGTGTCACGGAGGATTCGTGTCAAGCGTCTCAGTGTTACAGTAATTGGATGTCTCCAGCTGTTCCTACTTCCTCTTGTCGTCTTCTTCTTCTTCTCTTGCTGTTGTTGCGTTGCTTTGTTTCACCTTCACCTTCCCTGCCTATCCTTCAAAAGCAGACATGCAGTTCTTTCAGACTAGAGAGTTGGTTGTCTACTGATTTGAGACACCAGTACGAATAACATGAAACTGTAGGCTTTGGTATTTGTATTCAAAGGCATGGGTTGGTAATTGTAATTGTATGTTTCAGAGACACAGAGAGAGCCACAGACACAGAAACAGAGAGAGCCACAGACACAGAAACAGAGAGAGCCACAGACACAGAAACAGAGAGAGCACTAAAGGAGCAGGGAATAATGTATGAGTGCCGCAACTTATAGTTGGTAAAAACTCAATTGCGTTTAAGTCCCCTTGACCTTTTCCAAACATCCTTATTCTAAAATGGATTAAATAAAAACATATCTTCCGCAATCTACACACAAAACCCCATAATGAAAAAGCGAAGACAGTTTTTAAAAAATGTATTACAAATAGAAAACATAAATACCATATTTACAATAGTATTCCGACCCTTTGCTATGAAACTCGAAATTGAGCTTAGGTGCATCCCGTTTCCATTGATAATCCTTGAGATGTTTCTACAACTTGGCTTCAACCTGTGGTAAATTCAATTAGTTGGACATGATTTGGAAAGGCACACAACTGTCTATATAAGGTCCCACAGTTGAAAGTGCATGTCAGAGCAAAAACCAAGCCTTGAGGTCGAAGGAATTGTCCGTAGAGCGCAGAGACAGGATTGTGTCGAGGCACAGATCTGGGGAAAGGTACCAAAACATTTATGCAGCATTGAAGGTCCCCAAGAATACAGTGGCTTCCATTCTTAAATGGAAGAAGTTTGGAACTGTGACGCTCGTCGTTGGAATGAGGTGAGGACCAAAGCGCAGCGTGGTGAGTGTTCATCATTATATTTATTCAACAGAGAAGACTAAACAAAACAACAAAGAAGAACGAAACGAAAAAGTTCTGTAAGGTGACAGAACAGAAGACAATCACCCACGAAACACAGGTGGGAAAAGGCTACCGAAGTATGATTCTCAATCAGAGACAACGAACGACACCTGCCTCTGATTGAGAACCATACCAGTCCAAACACAGAAATACCAAATCATAGAAAACGCACATAGACTGCCCACCCCAACTCACGCCCTGACCACACTAAAACAAAGACAAAACAAAGGAACTAAGGTCAGAATGTGACAGGAACTGTTAGCAGTTGATGTTACTCTTCAATGACAGGCCCCAAAGCAAATCAGGGGGAGAAAAATAGGTTTATTCAAAGAGAACGAATCATGCTGGGGAATAGAGGGTCGATGTTCATTCTCCCCAGTGATTTTATCCACAGAACAAAGTGACAGGATGAAATTTATAACCATCAACTCTAGCCTGTGGTTGACCAATCCTTGCAGTAAAATTGGGCCAATGGCCAAATAACAAGTATCCTGTTTCAGGCTCAATGTACAGACAAATTCCTCCTATGTCTCTGACCCATTGATCATTAATTTAAACTATTTCCATTGATCGTTCATTCCCTCTTGACCTTTAGTCCTCTGCGTTGTGTATTTATCTTCAAAATATTCTTACAGAACCACCAAGACTCTTCCTAGAGCTGGCCGCCCGGGCCAAACTGAGCAATCAGGGGAGAGGAGCCTTGGTCAGGGAGGTGACCAAGAACACAATGGTCACTCGGACAGAGCTCCAGAGTTCCTCTGTGGAGATGGGAGCAGCGTCAAGAAGGACAACAATCTCTGCAGCACTCCACCAATCAGGCCTTTAATGTAGAGTGGCCAGACGGAAGTCACTCCTCAGTAAAAGGCACATGACAGCCCGCTTGGAGTTTGCCAAAAGGCACCGAAAGACTCTCAGACCATGAGAAACAAGATTCTCTGGTCTGATGAAAGCAAGATTGAACTATTTGGCCTGAATACCAAGCGTCACATCTGGAGGAAACCTGGCACCATCCCTACAGTGAAGCATGGTGAGGGGATGTCTTCCCAGCTGCAAGGACTGGGAAACTAGTCAGGATCGAGGCAAAGATGAACGGAGCAAAGTACAGAGAGAGCCTTGACGAAAACCTGCTGCAGAGCTCTCAGGACCTCAGACTGGGGTGAAGGTTCACTTTCCAACAGGACAACGACTCTAAGCACCCAGCCAAGACAATGAAGGAGTGGCTTCGGGAGTATCTGAATGTCCTTGAGTAGCCCAGCCAGAGCCCCAAAATGTCTAAAGACCTGTTTTAGCTTTGTCATTATGGAGTATTGTGCGTAGATTGACGAGGGGGGGGAAGCGATTTGATCGATTCTATAATAAGGCTGTAACCTAACAGAATGTGGGAAAACTCAGGGGGTCTGAATACTTTCTGAAGGCGCCGTCTGTGGGAGGCAGTTAAACACAGGCCAGTTTATGTCAAAGGCCATAGCAAAGACCCAACATGAACTAGCACACTACAGTGTCTTTCTACCGTCTTTCCCTCCAGGAGAATGATGAACGGTCTCCATAATACAGCAGCGAAAATGAGACGACATCTTCAAGAGTGATTTAGTCCCATTTTGGCAGGGCCCGACAGCCAATGCTCTTTTGATGAATTCCTCCTTCTCAATTACACTTTGGCATTTAACCGGTTCATTAGCCCACACCCTACAAATGAACATATTGGGATGAGAGAGGAGACGGTTGAGAATGAATGGTGAACCTTTTGGGATAGTGTAATAGTGACCTGTGAAAAACTGTTGTTCGTCTTAAAATTGGCATCTCCCTTTCGATGCGTGTGATGAAGGGAGATGACCATTTCATTAGACCTGAATACTCACATTGGCTCAAGCTAAGGGCCTTTAGCTCAGGGGGCTAACCAAATCTTGAGGTGCACAGGAGACATGGGTTTGAACACCGGTCGTTCACACTTCGCTTCTGTGGGAGGTCTGCTATAGATCAGTACAATGTACTGAAGGAGGAGGAGGAGAGGAAGAGGAGGAGGAGCAGGGGAGATAAGTAGTGGAGGAAAAGAGGAGGGGAGGAGCAGAGGAGGTTCTCTCTCTGGCTCGTTGAGGGATCCGTCCTCATTCTGGAGAGGCTGTTAGCAGGTGGTTGATTGATCACTTTGGCTTTTAACCGACTACACACCGTCCAGCCTATCAGGCGCAGACATCAATCGATCAGCTGACAAGCACTCTCGTCTAGTGAGGAGGAGGGGTGGGTGGGTTAAAGACTCCTCTGCGATCCTTCCCCGGTTAGGTGCCCTCTAGGGGGGATTGAGACCAGACAGCCTGGCTGGATCTCCCTGGCTGTGGATGGTGCATGGCATCGGTCTGTGTGGGTATTGCTTTGCGAGTCCCTTTAATAACCATCTGTTTGTGTAGTACAGTGGCAGGAGAGGTCTGTTCTTTTCAATGGGGAAAGCTGCCACTGAGCTGTCATTTGGTGTTTGCTGATGCCAAACAAGGCTCCTGTTGTTTTGTTTGGCCTCAGTGGTAGATAACTGTCTCTTAGGGGAATAAGATAGACTGATATGGATCTATTTTACTGAATAGTGTACATAGAGTATCGATTTGTAAGTTGTGTTTACACTCTTAGAAAGAAAGGTGCTAAGTATAACCATGTAGGATTCTTTGGCTTCTTCATAGAACCCTCTATAAATGGTTCTACCAATAACCCTTTCATCGTCTAAAGATTCTTCCTATAACCCTCTATGAACGGTTCTGCCAAGAACCCTTTAGTTTTGTTATTTCAAAAATGTAACTCTGACAATACATCACATACTGTATATATGTCCTTTCTTTTAGGGCCTAGTTACACCCTAACACAGTGGTCTAAACTCCTGGTTTAGGCCAAATCAGGCCTGCAAGTAACATTATACTGGCTTGCAAAATAATGTGTAATTCCTATTGGAATCCAGCTAAAGTGAAGATATTCAACAATTGGATCTTTGAATCAGCCACAACCACCATTTAGAATGACTGCCAGGGTATGAAGACTACCTCGATCATCTAAACTGGAACAACCATCTCCGTAGCTGGTGCAATAAATCCAACTACTAACAGATGTAATTTGTTTGTAAAAAATGTATGTTATTTATCTTTGTGCAGCATAAGATTAATAAACCAATCAATGTACATGCAAAAACACAGATATTAAAACAAGCAATTCTGAAAATCAACCTACAATAGAGGATGCTGGGAAATACGATAATGGTGGATATGGTTTTGAGTATTCAGAGTAAAAGCGACATAATGTAATCACACTCAACGCTGGGGTTCTTTAACACCACTGAGTCATAAAAAAAACAGAGGTAGCACTTGCCAATTTGCTGCGTATCATACAAAACACTGCTTGTTCGCTCCGATTCCCTTCTCTTCTCCTACTATCTGTTCAATAGAATCACAGAGAAAAAAACACATTTTAAAGACAGAGACCATGGCGAAGATAACTGTGTCAGTACTGGATATGTAAAATGATTAAGGGAATACCAGACAGATGCACAACAATTCCTATACTCTAGGTACCGATAAATATTCTCACAGCTATCTTTTTAGCAGTTTGAGATTACTCAAACTCTTGATGTTAAAGTGTAAACACTGAGGTAAACAATCATGCTCAGGCACTACATAACCCCCCCATACTACCGACGAGCCCAGAGGCATCTTGTTTTTAAACATATCCCAATAGGTGGTTCATTCAAATCTTCCAGTTTTTCATGACTTTCCCAATAAACCAGTTGTTTATAAATCTAAATCATTGTTTGGCGTTTCTGTATCAGGATGGACTTACCCAGCCAGTCCCAGCCAAAACCACCTAATTACACCAATAGTAATTTGATAGATAGGACATTTCTTGGAATCTAGGTTTCTCTGGAGACATAATTATCCATACCGCCAGAGGGTGGAGGGGGAGCCGTATCAGTGATTTTGACCAGATAGACAGATCATCTGCAGATTACGTACTCACCTATGGTTATAACTAGGCATACGTGTGAACAAAATCTAAATGACCTTTCATATATTCTTAGCTGCAGTCAAAACAGCTTAGAAAAGTATGTCAGTGGTATGAATACATGGTACAACTGTTTGTGCGTATTCTCTGAAATATTTTTATTTTTTACGGGAAATGTTCTATAAATACCAGAATTCCCATAATATCCTCCAATATTCTATACGTGCATCTTGTTATGGTATTTCGGTTGCAATAACATTTGGTTTGAATTGACTTTGAGGATTTCGCCATGAATTTTTGAAGCACCCTGCCATAGGCCCTACCACTCCAATTGTTTCACTAGCAGCGATGCTAATGCTAGCTGTGGGGTAAGCAAAAAAAAGACATCTAAGCCATAGTTTTGGTCATTCTCTCTCAATATCAATGGATGAATCACTTGTTGTCAATAAAAGTAAGTATATTTAACATTTTGGTGTACTGCCCCTGTAGTGGCTGTAATTTTTACCATATACAGACAGTACCAGTCCAAAGTCTGGACACACCTAGTCATTTCAGGATTTGTATTTATTTGTATTATTTTCTACATTATAAAATAATAGTGAAGACATCAAAACATATGGAATCATGTAGTAAACTAAAAAAGTGTTAAAACAAATCAAATACATTTGATATTTGAGATTCTTCAAGTAGCCACGCATTGCTTTGATGACAGCATTGCACACGCTGAGCATTCTCTCAACCAGCTTCACCTGGAATGCCTTCCAACAGTCTTGAAGGAGTTCCCACATATGCTGAGCACTTGTTGGCTGCTTTTCCTTCACTCTGAGGTCCAATTCATCCCAAACCATCTCAAATGGGTTGAGGTCAGGTGATTATGGAGGCCAAGTCATCTGATGCAGCACTCCATCACTCTCCTTCTTGGTCAAATAGCCCTTACACATCCTGGAGGTGTGTTGGGTCATTAACCTGTTGAAAATCAAATGGTAGTCAACTACCATCAAATTATTGTAAATCATCTGTTTAGTACTTGTGTGGATTGTAAAAGCTGCACATTAATTAAATAAGGGGACAAATATTTTAATTTTACATTATATGGAAAAGAACTGTAATTTTGCTGAAATGTCTGTCTTTTTTGGTTATTTGTTATTTCAGTTAACATCATTTACTTTTCTAATGATGTTTTGATAGGAATTATGTTGATATTTTGCTATGATTGTTGCTTCTAGGTAATCCATGTACGGTGCATTCTAAAAGTATTCAGACCCCTTGACTTTTTCCACATTTTGTTAAGTTACAGCCTTATTCCAAATATATGTTTTCCCTCATCAATCTACACACAATACCTCGTAATGACAAAACATTTTTTGAACTGTTTGCAAATTCATAAAAAATAAATAAAATATCACATTCACATAAGTATTCAGACCCTTCACTCAGTGCTTTGTTGAAGCACCTTTGGCAGCGATTACAGCCTCGAATCCTCTTGGGTATGACGCTACAAGCCAGAGATAGAAATTTGAGTCTGAGTCTCAGAAAATGACTTGAAACTTGACTTGGACCCTAGATGAGACTCGTGAACAATGCAAGTCAGTACTGGGATAAGTTGTCGTTGTGCATTTTCTGTCAGATAACATGGAAGAGGCGGTGTTGTAACACAGAGAAAGTAGTTTAATACAGAAGGCTGAAGAACGTTCTAGAACGTCTGCGTCATTCGTACGTCTCTGTAGTACTACAGTGAAACAATCGTACATCAGCAACAATGTCATCAGGTGGTGAGGCTTTCGTTATTACATTTGGTTACAAGAACCTGCAGTTTAATTCCAGTGGCAAAAAAAAACGAAATGCTGTTTTTCAAAACTGGTGCAATTAACATTAAAGATGCTGGCGCAACTCCATCGAACTTCACCCAACGTTTGAAAACGTACCGTGAGAGGTCAGTTAGGCTAGCTAGCTAACAACATTACAATGTGGTTAGACTAATAGTAGTCTGTTAAGAAGATGCCAGCTGGATATATAGCTAGCTTTCTTGTGTGTCGTCTTTTAGCTAACTGGAAATGTCTACTTTTTAGCAGAGATTATTGAGTTACATCTCGGCGTCATGCATACCACTCTGGAATGTAATGTACTTTCTGTTGTAGCCTGGTCCTAGGAAGTAGCTTAGTATGAAACTAGAGTTCAAAGCATGCAAACCTCTTGGACATTTCTGCTGGAAAATATATATTTGGTTGTGTCTTTGTACTTCCATCTCCAGTCAGCAACAACTATCCATCATGTTGTTCATCTGCAGTTTCACTGAATTCTGCAAAGCAAAGGTGGCCAGCGCAGGGACAGAAGGACAGAGCAGCATTGACTCATTCTTAACCACCATAGGAGTCCATGTGCACAGCCAGGGCCCCCCCAGGCAGAAGGCCATAACAGAGGCTACACTGCAAGACCTGTTCATTTCCTGCAACCTGCCTATGTCCTTAGTGGACAACCCTCACTTTAGGCACTTCATGTCAGTGGTAGATGACAAATATAGACCAGCAAGTAGGCCCACGTTGACCAGGCGCCTGCATGACTTAACGCTGAACAAAGAGGCTACAATCAAAAGTGCCCTAGAACAGACAGAATCAGTGTCTGTCACTGTAGATATATGGACTTACAGGACCATGAGGGGCTTCATGAGAGTAGCGGCCCATTACATGGTCCATGGAAGAGAAAAAAAAACACCCAGACTGGAGTCAGTTCTGTTGAGCTGTGATAGATTCACAGGGTCACACACTGGGGAAAGAATCAGTGACACATGTGAAATAATATGCGATAATTTTACCATAAAACATCAATTAGATGATATCATATGTGATAACGCTGCAAACATGAAAAGGGCCTTCACAGTTTGTTTCCCCAAAGCAAGCGATGATGATGATGGGAAGATGGGAAGCCTATGGGAAGAAATAGGTGAAGAGTACAATGCTGATGTAGAAGCTATCTAAACTAACTGCAGGAAACAGTGCTTACAGTGCTTTGCCCATTCATTACAACTGTGATTTAGAGATGGACTCAAGGAAACAAAAATCATAAACTGTGTGATGGCTAAGGTAACTAAACTTTGCAGCTTACTACATACTACCTGTGGTCTGAAAGAAGCATGTGAAGCTGAGTTCGGAGCCAATCGTAGTATCCCTGCTGCTGTGTCTACCAGATGGAATTCCATCCTCCGGCTTGTTAAAGCAGCCACCAATCTGAATCAACAAAGCCTCAATACTCTACCTGAGGCCCAGGGAAACAAGGAGCTCTGCTTATCACCAAGGGAATGGAGACAGCTGTTGGCGCTAGTGGACATTTTGTACACTTTTTGTGCAGGCCACCGACCTTACTCCGGGGGAGAAAGTGGTGACTTTCAGTGCTGCCCTTCCTTGTGTACTGTCACTCAACTATCATCTGCAAAGTATACTGAACACAAGTCGTCACCTAGTCAGGTCTAGTAAAAGCACTGCAGTAGTCACTCAAACACCGATTCCAGGGGGTGTTTGTGAATGTCAGAATGGAGCACTCGGATGAACAGGCAACAAAACGTCCATTTGATGACAATGTAATACATAATGGCTGCACTGCTGAACCCATCTTTCTGCCTGTTCTGGCTTGATCATGATGTCCGCATACCACATGAAGATAAAGCTTAATTGAAGGAGAGTCTGATTGGTAGGTACAATGCATTGCAACATGCAATGTTTTCTAAGCCACTTGCATTCAAATAATGAAGATTTATTTTCATGTACAATGTATACTGTTACATTCTTCATCATTTACATCAAGTCACTGTTTCGGAGAGCATTAGTGGAGAAGAAGAACAACCACCTGCCAAAACCTCCAGAATATTCTCTGGCTACCGCAACAAGATCAGCAAGAAGAAGGGAGACATAAAGTCATCTGTCAGAGCAGAGATTATTTGCTACATTTTTATAATTATTTAACTAGGCAAGACAGTTAAGAACAAATTCTTATTTTCAATGACAGCCTAGGAACAGTGGGTTAACTGCCTGTTCAGGGATTTGTACCTTGTCAGCTCAGGGGTTTGAACTCGCAACCTTCCAGTTGCTAGTCCACCGCTCTAACCACTAGGCCACCCTGCCACCCCACATTGAAGTATCTGTTTGGAGAATGCATGCAAAAGACTGTTCAAGACTCAACCAGGTAGCAATGACAGTGTTGACTGTACCTGACACCGGTGCCCCAGTGGAGAGAGTGTTTAGTCATGGAGGCCTCATCATGCACCCTCATCGTGCCAGGCTCAGTGTAAGAACGATGACAAACTTGATCTTTCTGAAATGTAGCCTGTCTGCAACATAAATGTTCTCTGTCTTAGGACACAGGAAGTAATTTGCTACTTGTTACAGAAAATTGTATTTTTGTTAAGTGTCCAGGTCAGCAAGTATATTTTAGGGATAAAGGTCATATATAGGACACTTTAGTGGTGCAGTAATTTATAATTTTGGTTTACATTCATACTTGTCATTTATCTTCATGTATCTTCCCTCACCTACAGATGTTCTGTTTGTGTGACAGAATGAAGTTAAATAGACTGTCTGACACAAAATACCATGCACCTTAAAATGTTATGTTAGCTATTTTTCATATCCAGTTTAATTACTTTTATTCGTGTAAACTGTCTACATTTTAAAAGGAAATGTGTTTTGATTGAAATAGTGCCTGATGTGCTTTCTTTCATACAAGTGTGAACCAATGAACAAGGGAGTCTCTTCAAATAATTTAAGGTTTATAGACCTAACCCACAGCAGGAAGAAAGCCATTGCCAAAAGGGACTTGACTTAGACTTGGCACTAAAATACTTGAGACTTGACTTGGACTTTACCTCAAAGACTTGTGAATATCTCTGCTACAAGCTTGACACATCTGTATTTGGGGAGTTTCTCCCATTCTTCACTGCAGATCCTCTCAAGCTCTGTCAGGTATTTTTGGGTTTCTCCAGAGATGATCGATCGGGTTCAAGTCTGGGCTCTGGATGGGCTGTGTGCTTAGGGTTGTTGTCCTGTTGAAAGGTGTATGTTTGCCACAGTCTGAGGTCCTGAGGGCTCTGGAGCAGATTTTAATCAAGGATCTCTGTACTTTGCTCCGTTCATCTTTCCCTCGATCCTGACGAGTCTCCCAGTCCCTGCTGCTGAAGAAACATCCCCACAGCATGATGCTGCCACCACCATGCTTCACCGTAGGGATGGTGCCAGGTTTCCTCCAGACGTGACGCTTGGCATTCAGGCCAAAGAGTTCAATCTTGGCTTTATCAGACCAGAGAATCTTGTTTCTCATGGTCTGAGAGTCTTCAGGTGCCTTTTGGCAAACTCCTAGCGGGCTGTCGTGCATTTTACTGAGGAGTGGCTTCCATCTGCAGAGATGGTTGTCCTTCTGGAAGGTTCTCCCATCTCCACAGATGAACTCTGGAGCTCTATCAGAGTGATCATCGGGTTCTAGGCCACCTCCCTAACCAAGGCCTTTCTCCCCCAATTCCTCAGTTTGGCCAGCTCTAGGAAGAGTCTTGGTGGTTCCAAATTTCTTCCATTTAAGAATGATGGAAGACACTGTGTTCTTGGGGACCTTCGATGCTACAAAAATGTTTTGGTACCCTTCCCCAGATCTGTGCCTCGACACAATCCCGTCTCTGCGCTCTACGGACAATTCCTTTGACCTCAAGACTTGATGTTTGCTCTGACATGCACTGTCAACTGTGGGACCTTATATAGACAGGTGTGTGCCTTTCCAAATCATGTCCAATCAATTGAATTTACCACAGGTGGACTAAAATCAAGTTGTAGAAACATCTCAAGAATGATCAATGGAAACAGGACGCACCTGAGCTCAATATCGAGACTCAAAGCAAAAGGTCTGAAAACGTATATAAATACAGCATTTTATGTTTTTTACTTATACATTTGAAAGCATTTATAAAAAACCTGTTCCGTCATTATAAGGTATTGTCTGTAGATTGATGAGGAAAACATTTAATTTAATCCATTTTAGAATATGGCTGTAATGTAAAAAAATGGGGAAAAGTCAAGGGGTCAAAATCATTTCCAAATACACTGTATGTCAAATATATTGGTCATATGAGGGTATAAATATACAAAATACCCCAAAAGTTTATTCAGATGCAGAAGGGTTCTATGTAGATTCCTTCTTGGCTTTCAAAGAATCATCAACTGTTCTTAGAATGATTAATGGTCTAGGTAGAGACCGTTGCCTTACAAAGAACTCTCGTCTTCCAAAGAGAGAAAACCCCTCAAATAACCCCTTTTTCTAAGAGTGTAGCTAAATTTGCATTGTCTTTAAATAACCTGTTCGGGGATGGAGTTCCCATGGGTACATATGAATTGTATGACACACATACAACACACCTTCACAAACTTTTACTTCATTCTTTCTTTCGCTCATTCCTCGCCGGAAACCGTTTGCTATGGAAGTCAACGTGTGGTGGTGTCTTGTCATCGTGTGAACAGGAATCTCTAAACCTGAGTGAAATATTGTTTTCCATTTCATTATCGTACAGAGCAGGTGTCGCCGTGGGGAGCGAGAGAGTGACAGTTGAGTGTCATTTCATCAAAACTCCTGTTTTGGAGTTATTCGCAAGACAACATCCAAAATATTATTATGAATCACACAAAAGGGGTTGGAAGACCTGTCTGACACATCCACGCTGCCTCATTTGTGGGTCTCTGCGGAAGTCCCTTAAAAAAAAGTTTATTCATTATGTTCTCCTTTAGAACGCTTCCTGGGACTGCTACATAGTCTGGTTCATTATACCTGTGCTTTAGATGATTCTCCCTGTGTGTCTGGCTGGCACTCAATCAGTTTGAGAGATTTCCTCGCTCGTTTTCTCTGTATTGGCGCCTCTCCCCTTTCATGGTAGTTCCCTCCTTTCTCTGTATGGTTCTCCCTCCCCCCTCTGTTTCGCTCTCCCTCTCTTTCCCTCTCTTTCCCTCATCTCTCCCTCTCTTTCTTTCATCTCTCCCTCTCTTTCCCTCTCCCTCATCTCTCCCTCCCTCCTTCTCGTTCTCCCTCTCTTTCACTCTCCCTCATCTCTCCCTCTCTTTCCCTCTCCCTCTTCTCTCCCTCTTTTTCCCTCTCCCTCATCTCTCCCTCTTTTTCCCTCTCCCTCATCTCTCCCTCCCTCTTTCTCATTCTCCCTCATCTCTCCCTCTCTTTCCCTCATCTCTCCCTCTCTTTCCCTCTCCCTCATCTCTCCCTCCCTCCTTCTCGTTCTCCCTCATCTCTCCCTCTCTTTCCCTCTCCCTCATCTCTCCCTCCCTCCTTCTCGTTCTCCCTCATCTCTCCCTCTCATCTCTCCCTCTCTTTCCCTCTCCCTCATCTCTCCCTCCCTCCTTCTCGTTCTCCCTCAGTATCTTCTTCTCCACTCCTTTATTTCCACTCCTCTACACCGTTGCGCCGGTGCATGAAAGTGACTGCTCTCTCCCCTTCACTACACGTTGGTCTTAAGCACGCCATAGGGGCGAAGGGAGACTGTGTGTTTGTGTATGTGGTGTGTGTTTACCTGGGATAGGAAATACAGCGAGTCGTCTGGCCTGGGGGCAACAACAAAACTCACAACTTTTAAAAGGACATTTTTTTAAACAGATAATAATTACAGCATTTAAATCCATTAGTGCTTTATTTTATATTGTGCTAGGTCTCGGGGATTGTGTCTGTCTTTTGAGAGTCATTTTCGGCGATATCGTGAGGCAGTGATGATACCACGAATGCCATGCAACATGAATACAATTAAGTTAGACGCCACTCCCGTAGTGCGGCAAGAGCAGAAATGGCAACTGTCTGAAAGAAAGAGAGAGAAAGAGAGGTGAGAGAGAAAGGGGGGAGGGAGAGGGGAAAAGAGACAGAGAGAGAGAAAGAGAGAGAAATGGGATGGGAGAGGGGAAAAGAGAGAGAGAGAGAAAGAGAGAAAGGGGAGGGAGAGAGAGAGAGAGAGAGAAAGAGAGATAGGAGAGAGAGAGAGAGAGAAATGGCAAGGCACATCCAAAGAGGAAGTTGTGGGGAAGTATCGACACAAAGATTAAGTGGATCTCCCCTGCATAACCAGTGGATAAAAATCACTATTAGCCTGAGGTGATCAGAGCACCAAATCATCATTAGAGAACTGTGCCATGTTTTGCACAGGCAAAATCAATATGTTTCTAACTCTCACTGAGGGACAATTCCACTTAAGCGGTAGGCTGCTTTATGACATACAGTAGCTTGTTACCAGTCTAAGACACGACGGATGGATGTGAATCATTACAAGACATTTCCAAGAACTGGAATACCTTCAGTATTTTTCTAACCACTATAACCACAGTATATTTATTCGCTGTTGCTGTGTGAAGCACCGATCCTTCATTTCTTCGTCCTTTTTTGCTGCTATGCTGAGGGGTGCAGGTTCCCCCCCTATAAACACCTGGCAAAAAATGGCCCAATGTTAGCTAACCAGTAAAACTAAAAGATACAATGTGATACTTCAATAGAAAGGCACTTTCAAAACCAATTTTTTTGTGTTTTTTTTTTGGGGGGGGGGGCTATTTGGACTATTTATTTAACAGGGGTTCTGGTGGTAGCTCTGCCAACACTGGAATATGTATCTACCCTGGGTTACGTGGGTTCACCTGTTGATGTAAAGCTTTTTCAAGTATCCTCCTCTTCTCTCCTTTCCAACCATACTGTCACAAAAGTACCAAAGGAGATTGGTACTTCTCCTTTGAAGGACTTTATGAATACTCCCACACAGTGACAGTGTCACTCTCTGCACGTATGAGGACCTTGGCCCTTACAAGCACTATCTGTTCCTCCCCTGCATTAGTGACGTATACTGTCAGGAGGAATGTGACGTCAGAGGTCTGTGGGTTTCCGTCTGATGATGACTCTTAATGTCGTGATTCGCCGTGATTCTTTCCCCTCACTTCGGGAGTAGAGAATGTGCCACGTGTGACGTTTTTCACACATTTCTAGTATTTTAATGAAAAATACACGTCTGTCAAGTTGAAAAGCACCTGGTTTTTACTGTTGAGATTGAGGTGGAGTGAGAGATTTCTGAGGGGCTTTAAACATAAATGTAACCTAGGGGAGTGAGAGAGAGAGAGAGAGAGAGAGAGAGAGAGAGAGAGAGAGAAGTATTTTTTAGCACGTCCAACGCATGTCATGTTCGATTTATTCGATTGGGCGATTACGTTTGATCCTATTTCAACAATCGTTGAAGGAAAGCTCTGGAATACGCTTCAGGAATCCTGATCACAGGAGAGTGCATTGAAACACTCAAGTTCTTTGAACATACAATATGACAGAGTGCTTTAGAGAGGCAACATCAACCTTAATCATCCGTAATGGATGGTAAAATAATCTCAGCCACAGCTACAAACACAACGAGCCTCTTTACTCAAAAGGTTGTCCTACTCAGTATTCCGCCCCACCGCAACCTCACAAGCAATTATAGCCAAATTATACCGCAGTACCACACTAATAATGTAAAGCAACCGAGAGAAGAATAGGGTTTTAAGGTGTGCCTAAATAGCAGAACACGGTGTTGTGGTCGCGCAAAATGCCCAAGCCTCAAATTAAACTGCATTAAACTGCCTTTTTTTCAGAAAGCAACTGATACAAACACGCCTGAAATAATGATAACAAAAGAGAGTAGGCAATTTCCACACCTACTTCAAGCCAATAAATACATATGCCATTGGAATGATTATGCATTAGGAGCAAGGCTTAGGCCCATGAGGGCCCTGAGTCCTGCAGTTTGCAGATGTGAAGTCAATAGATTGCCACACATACAGTAATGCAATATGGGTAATCCCATTGTATTTGCTTTCTCTGATGTCATTGCACTGTGTTCCACTGAGCTTGTCTGGTGCAATGGAACCCATGGAAGAGTCCCAAAAGACATGATCCAATGATAACCACCCTGTCAGCATCCTCCTCCCCTTCAATAAGACATTAACGGGGAGGAGAGAGAGCTGTGTGCAAAGTTCCTCTGTGTTCCACTGGGAGGGTCTGAGGCAATCTGCCACCTATCAGCAAAACTGGCAGAGTGTTCACTGCTCAGCCCAAACACAAAAGGACGTCAGAATCAGAAAGCACCTGCTGGGAGGGATAGCGATGGCGGAGAGCCAGGCCGACATATGGATCTCATTTTGGAGACTAATGAAAACAGCGAGACATAAATACAGTTGAAGTCGGAAGTTTACATACACTGAGGTTGGCATCATTAACACTAGTTTTATACCACTCCACTAATTTCTTGTTAACAAACTATAGTTTTGGCAAGTCTGTTAGGACATCTACTTTGTGCATGACACAACTGTTTAGAGACAAATTATTTCACTTATAATTATCTGTATCACAATTCCAGTGGGTCAGAAGTTCACATACACTAAGTTGACTGTTTCTTTAAACAGCTTGGAAAATTCCTGAAAATTATGTCATGGCTTTAAAAGCGTCTGATAGGCTAATTGACATCATTTGAGTTAATTGGAGGTGTACCTGTGGATGTATTTCAAGGCCTACCTTCAAACTCAGTGCTTCTTTGCTTGAAATTGTGGGAAAATCAAAAGAAATCAGCCAAAAATTTTAGACCTCCACAAGTCTGGTTCATTTTTGGGAGCAATTTCCAAACACCTGAAGGTACCACGCTTATCTGTACAAATAATAGTATGCAAGTATAAACACCATGGGACCACACAGCTGTCATACCGCACAGGAAGGAAACACATTCTGTCTCCTAGAGATTAATGTAGTTTGGTGCAAAAAGTGCAAATCAATCCCAGAACAACAGCAAAGGACCTTGTGAAGATACTGGAGAAAACAGGTACAAAATTATCAATATCCACAAACGAGTCCTATGTCGTAATAAGCTTAAAGGCCGCTGAGCAAGGAAGAAGCCACTGCTCCAAAACCGCCATAAAAAAAGCCAGACTACGGTTTGCAACTGCACATGGGGACAAAGATTGTACTTTTTGGAGAAATGTCCTCTGGTCTGATGAAACAAAAATAGAATTGTTTGACCGTAATGACCATCGTTATGTCTGGAGGAAAAAAGGGGAGGTTTTGCAAGCCAAAGAACAGCTCCTCAGTCACTGCACATCCAAGCTGTCCCCCCACTGCAGTGTTTTTGACATTGAAGTAAGTAAAGCAGTAAAACAGATTGAAATCCAACACTGAAGCGAACACTCTGTATATTCCACCTGAGGTATTTTGAGTGGGAGGAGGAAGCTAGTTTGCGGTTGTAGCCAAGCTGCATACTATGATAGTTATTTAATGCATAACAATACATCTTCCCAACAGCATAAACATCACGACTCCGATAAAGGAGTACGCCGTTTTTGAAGACACCGAGCCACAGGTAAAGAGGCAGATGCTCAAAGCTTTGACATGAGGGATGGAGTTTCTAAGGTGCTGGAGCCACAAACGCACGTCTATCTCAAGGCAACAGTTCACCAAACAAACTTTATGAAAGAAAACATTTACTTCTGTGGACTTGAATGCCCTTGGGCACAAAGCTAACATACTGTATACGCCAAACAATCAAGTGTAATGAAAAGTGCAAACGGGAAACGCACTTATCCAACAACTAAGGAAAAACCTGAAATGAAAATGTAAAAATACCTCAAATAAGCTACATGTAAATCCTTTTCTAAACCCCTGAAGTCCCGTGTTCGGTGAACCTAGACGGCTAACTATTAAAGCTCTGCAACCTTTCTGTCGTCTTCTTCTCCCTCATCACCCGTTACACCTGTCCTGTCTTCCCTTCTCCGGGCAGTGGTGTTTTAGAGCAGTTGGCAAAGAAACAAATTGGTGCTTTACTACCACTGTCTGCCCCGACCTCTGTCACTGGTGTGATGCATAGCTGGGCCTGAGGAAGTGTCTTGATAGGACCCTGGGTGTCTGGAACGACACACAAGATAACAAGGCTGTGGCTGCCATGTACACTGAGTGTACAAAACATTAGGGACACCTGCTCTTGCAATGACAGACTGACCAGGTGAATCCAGGTGAAAGCTATGGTCACTTATTGATGTCACTTGTTAATAAATCCACTTCAATTCGTGTAGATGAGGAGACAGGTTATAGAAGGATGTTAAAGCCTTAAGAGAACTGAGACATGGATTGTGTATGTGTGCCATTCAGAGGGTAAATGGCTAAGACAAGAGATTTAGGTGACTTTGAACAGTACTATACTAGGTGCCAGGCGTGCCGGTTTGAATGTGTCCAGAACTGCAACGCTGCTGGATTTCATACGCTCAACAGTTTCCTGTGTGTATCAAGAATAGTCCACCACCCAAACACAACTGTGGAAAGCATTGGCCTCAACATGGGCCAGCATCGCGGAATGTTTTCCTCAGTGTAAATAGAATGGGTAAAATAGATATTGTGTTCCATAGTATTGTTGTTGCATGAAGAACAACGCATTCTGAGAGATGATGTGATAAGCATAGAGATACAGTGCCCTCAGAAAGTATTCATACCCGTTGACTTATTCCACATGTTGTTGTGTTACAGCCTCTGAATTCAAGATGGATTGCATTGTTGTTTCTCACCCATCAACACATAATTCCCCATTTCTTTTGCACATTAATTGAAAATGAAATATAGAGTTTACACCCCGAAGTTAATACTTTCTAGAAGGGCCTCCCGCGTGCTGCAATGGTCTAATTCACTGCACCGCAGTGCTAGCTGTGCCACTAGAGATCCTGGTTTGAGTCCAGGCTCTGTCTTAGCTGGCCGCGACCGGGAGACCAATGGGGCGGTGCATAATTGGCCGAGCGTCGTCCGGGTTAGAGGAGGGTTTGGCCGGCAGGGATGTTCCTGTCCAATCGCGCACTAGCACGATTGGATAGTTGTTAATTCAGGTGATAGTTGTTTATTCATCAAACGTTTTAAATAAATCACCCAATATGGCTGCCAATCCACATAATGGATCATTGTCCTGGAATGTCCATTCTACTTATTCTAGCTCTATGCTAAACCCCAAGATGGATCTACAGTGGATGAGAGCAACACATTACAGATGTGCTAATAGAATTGATATGCAAAGCGCTGCCACACACGCCTCACTCAACGTTTCTGCAGACTAAGGCGGTTTAGCAGACAATGTGACAGAGTTGATTAACAATCCTCCATTACTGACAAAATGTATAACAATTTTCGGTTCTCGCTTCACTCCGTAGCACTGAAACATTGATGGCATCTCACGGTTCTCCCCATTTAATTCCTGAAGAGGTCCAAACCGTCCAGCCGGGCTCATGTTATCACGAGCATATAGACGCTAATCCGTTCATTAGGAAAACACATCTCTGACAAAGTTTATAATTAATGTCAGTTAAACTATTATGTGATATATATATATATATATATATATATATATATGGACGCACTGTCCCTTATAGCATGAGAATGACACACAGGCTTCAGCTAATTAGTCAATTAATCAACATTTTCTGAATTGAATCTCTCACTTTGGCCCTGTTCTACATAATAGGTATTAAACATTGAAACACTCGATAGGATTACAAACGAGGTGCACAGTGCCCTTACAAGGCTTCTTCTATCCACTGTGTTGTCCAGAACCTACCACATTCCTTTCATTCTCTTACCATGTGTATCTATCGATTTCTTCCAAACAAAAAGAACTAACAAGAAATAGGGCTCGACACAAGGCAAAGTTACTTTCATAAACCACAAACTTGTCAGAAATGAAAGATTAGGGAACTTGGTCTTTGCAATATCAGTCTATCGATTGGAAAATCATAGGGGTTCAACAAATGAATAGTCCTGTCAGAGCCTACTGTCCGAAGATGTAAATCAAAACCTGAGCCCTACGTGAACCTTTGGTTGAGGCCTTGGGTCTTCGGTCCAATTAAAAACCATTAAAAAAACGAAGATACAAAGTCAATTATCCAACAGAAATCCAATAGGTCTAATGGAAATGGATAGCTCTGTCTATTTTCCACTAAAGCAGTCTGGAATTTGGGAGAAAAGTGGCCTAAAAATCACTATTTCTAGCAAACAATGCTAGGCTCACCTTTGCCCACAAAAATCTGACTTTGATACATATACAGTCTGAAACAAAGCACTGCAAAATAGAGGACATTTTCCTTACAAGCCAGAATGTTAAATAACATTTCATTTGAACTACCTCTACCGATTGGTCCTTCAGCTGCTCAACATTTTTAGAGTGCCAGTTGGCTCAGGTACAAAACCATGTAAGCGCCTGTTAGTATGCATGCATCGCGTGCATGTACTTTGGTCATGAGCAAACATTTTGATTGCCACACACACACACAAAGTCAGTTTAATAATACTGAGGATATTGTGTCTACATTTTCGACCAGCTGAAGAATCAACACCAGGGACAATCGGCAGAGTAAGTTCAAATACCTGAATTCAACATTCGTGACAGAGAAGGGACATTTAGTTGGGGGGTTTTCTATGTGAATGTGCTTGGCGTTGCCAAGACAGTCGAGGCATCGTGACAAGGCTCTCCTCAAACAATTGGTTGTTACTAGTAACCACAGCCTATTAATACAATTTATCTTCTTAAAATATGGATTTAAACCTAGCCCTTACCACTGCTAACCATATGCCTTACCCTAACCTTAAATTAAGACCAAAAAGGACATTTTTACTATATAGACAATTTTGACATTGTGGCTGTGGAAACTACTGACCAACCCAAACATTGGGCTTGAAGCCCAATTCAAGATGGCACCTGTGAGATGCACACACCTCCAACCACATCTATCGCTTCAGCCTTGAAGGCCTACTATTCAACAGGCAATTATCATCACAATACAGCGTGTTAACATATTCTTGGCCAGGTACATAGAGCAACAAAATTATTTTCATCGTTTCATAATTCCATTTCTTTTAGGGGCAAGGTCTCATTTAAAACGTTCACTTTATCCTTTCATGCCCAATGCGTGTTACACAGTCAGCTTCAGGATGCACACATTCGTCTGACTGAACGTGTCCCTAATGATTTGGAGATCAAATGTTGGTTAATACTGCTTGTTGAGCATCAATCCAGCATTAACACGTTCGGATTTTCAAAAAGCGCACAGCA
The DNA here is from genome assembly GCF_023373465.1 of Oncorhynchus keta. NCBI lineage: Eukaryota > Metazoa > Chordata > Actinopteri > Salmoniformes > Salmonidae > Oncorhynchus > Oncorhynchus keta. Next base: position 54,532,273 of record NC_068439.1, on the reverse strand, counting down.
GCGTGGCCTTGTGTTTCTCCTGAACAGACGTGAAACGACAGTACTGTCTGTATCACCAGCTGGTCTTTGCTTGAAGCTTCCTCTCACAAGTGGCAATGTACGTTTGTGTCCAACGCAGCTCCGAGTCTCAACATATAGTGCTGAGATATTCTGTCTTGCAGTGTCAAACAAAGAGGGTATGTTAAAGGGAAGATTATTTTATTTATTTATTTATTTATTTCCACCTTTATTTAACCAGGTAGGCTAGTTGAGAACAAGTTCTCATGTGCAACTGCGACCTGGCCAAGATAAAGCGTAGCAATTCGACACACACAACAACACAGAGTTACACATGGAATAAACAAAACATACAGTCAATAATTCAGTTGAACAAAAGAAAACAAAGTCTATATATACATAGAAATGAGGTAAGTTAAGGAAATAGGCCATGGTGGCGAAGTAATTACAATATAGCAATTAAACAATGGAATGGTAGATCGGCAGAAGATGAATGTGCAGGTAGAGATACTGGGGTGCAAATGAGCAAAATAAATAAATAAATACCAGTATGAGGATGAGGTAGGTAGATAGATGGGCTGTTTACAGATAGGCTAAGTACAGGTGCAGTGATCTGTAAACTGCTCTGACAGCTGGTGCTTAAAGCTAGTGAGGGAGATGTGAGTCTCCAGCTTCAGAGATGTTTGCAATTCGTTCCAGTCATGGGCAGCAGAGAACTGGATGGAAAGACGACCAAAGGAGGAATTGGCTTTGGGGGTGACCAGTGAGATATACCTGCTGGAGCGCGTGCTACGAGTGGGTGCTGCTATGGTGACCAGTGAGCTGAGATAAGGTGGGGCTTTACCTAGCAGAGACTTATAGATGACCTGTAGCCAGTGGGTTTGGCGACGAGTATGAAGCGAGGGCCAAACAACGAGAGCGTACAGGTCGCAATGGTGGGTAGTGTATGGGGCTTTGGTGACAAAACAGATGGCACTGTGATATACTGCATCCAGTTTGTTGAGTAGAGTGTTGGAGACTATTTTATAGATGACATCACCGAAGTTGAGGATCGGTAGGATGGTAAGTTTTACGAGGGTGTTTAGCAACATGAGTGAAGGATGCTTTGTTGTGATATAGGAAGCCGTAATGTAGGATATGTACAGTATATGCACTGTAGTGAGTGTTGCAACCGAGGACAGATTATTTTTACGTGTTTAAGTGTTTCAGCATTCGGCGGTTCCATTCAGATTGTGTGGCCTACCACTTCGCGGCTGAGCCGTTGTTGCTCCTAGACATTTCCACTTCACAATAACAGCACTTACAGTTGACCGGGACAGCTGTAAGCAGGGCAGAAATTTGACAAACTGACTTGTTGGAAAGGTGGCATCTTATGACGGTGCCACGTTGAAAGTCACTGAGCTCTTCAGTAAGGCCATTCTACTGCCAATGCTTGTCTATGGAGATTTTATGGCTGTGTGGTCGATTTTGTATACCTGTCACGGCTGTCGGACGTAACAGTGTGACGACTGACGCTCCAATTATAATTGAAGAAGACACTTCTGCTCGATTAACCCGTTCTGTTTCTTCTCCCTTCTAGCATTTATAAGCTGGTGTGTTATTTATGGATAAAGCGACCAAGATCGAGTGGCTGGCGTATTCTGGTAATGTTTAGCGCCCAGCATCATTTTTTTATTTTTACAAAGTGCAGTAAATTTTGGAGTTGACGAGTGCACCTGTGACCTCACCTGTCATAGCGCTCAACGTGCACGTCAATATGAATACTAAGCAGGTCAAACCACACGCACCTTCAAACATCATTCAATAGAATCAGAGGGAAAGCTTGATACATTATCGATATATTAAGTAACACTCTGCAGGATGGCTGAATGCTCTAACGTTGTTGACTGGCATTGAGACGTCTGTTTTTGTTGAGAAAATACGTTCTATCCTTCCTATGGAGGCCTATTTGGACTTAGATAGACATATCCTGTCTATTTAACTTGTGAAAGTGTGTATTGAGAAGTCTATTCTATGATATTGTGTACCCACTTCTGATCACTTGGGATTCATGCAGATCCTGTGAATGATCTAGGAGTAAATGGGGCAAAGGTCCAAACAGTTATGAAGTTATAGTAGTACGAGCTATCATCTTTTATCACAATATGATAGGGGAGACTGAGGGCAATTTTGACAGTTTTTGTATTTTACTCTTTTGCTCAGAGACCACTTGAACAAGTCTAGTAACTTTTTACATCTGTCTCCTAATCATTCATACCATTTCTATGTCTACACATAAGACGGTCAGCTCACAGTATTGATTTGAATGGGAAAAGTCCGGAAGTCTGCTACATTTGCCCCGGTGCCAGGGGTTAGCTGCAGTAGCTGGGTTCAAATGTAGCAACAAAAAAATATGAATTGTCTATTATCATAGACACGTAATGATTTTGTAAGAAATATGAGTATGTCTTTGTACGGAACCAATGATTATAGTAACACCCATTATTTTGCATGGTCATTCAGTTCCTCTGAAAACATCTGAATTCTCCGATGGTGCCCAGATTATATGTGTTTACAACTTCTTTGTCACTCTACAGGACCCCAAGGTTATTTAAAGTTATTATTTGGGTAGTTCATGTACAGTGCCTTCACAACATTTTCAGACCCCTTGCCCTTTTCTACACATGCTAGCCTTATTTAAAATGTTATTTAAAAACAATGTTTTCCACTCAATCTACACACAGTATCTCATAATGACAAAGCAAAAATGTATTGCAAATGTTTTAATAAAAAGCCAACTGAAATATTACATTTACCTAAGTATTCAGACCCTTTATTTACTTTGTTGAAGCACATTTGGCAGTGATTACAGCATTGAGTCTTCTTGGGTATGACACTACAAGCCTGGCACACCTGTATTTGGGGAGTTCTCCCATTCTTCTCTGCAGATCCTCTCAAGCTCTGTCATATTAGATGGGGAGTGTTGCGGCACAGCTATTTTCAGGTCTCTCCAGAGAGGTTCGATCGGGATCTGGATGGGTCACTCAGGGACATTCAGAGACATTCAGAGACTTGTCCCGAAGCCACTCCTGCGTTGACTTGGCTGTGTGCTTAGGGTCGTTGTCCTGTTGGAAGGTATACGTTCACCCTAGTCTGAGATCCTGAGTGCTCTGTAGCAGCTTTTCATCAAGGATCTCTCTGTACTTTGCTCCGTTCATCTTTGCATATATCCTGACATCCCCACAGCATGATGCTGCCATCACCATGCTTCACCGTAGGGATGGTGCCAGGTTTCCTCCAGACGTGACACTTGGCATTCAGGCCAAAGAGTTCAATCTTGGTTTCATCAGACCAGAGAATCTTGTTTCTCATGGTCGGAGAGTCTTTAGGTGCCTTTTGCCAAACTCCAAGCGGGCTGTCACGTGCCTTTCACTGGAATGTTCTCCCATCTCCACAGAGGAACTCTAGAGTTCTGTCGGAATGACCATCGGGTTCTTGGTCATCTCCCTGACCAAGGCCCTTCTCCCCAGAATTTACCACAGGTGTACTCCAATCAAGTTGTAGAAACATCTCAAGGATGATCAATGGAAACAGGATGCACCTGAGCTTATTTTCGAGTCTCATGGCAAAGGGTCTGAATACTTCCATAAATATTGTCTTCCTTTTATCAATTTTAGAACAAGGCTGTAACGTAACAAAATATGGAAAAAGTCAAGTGGTCTGAATACTTTCCGAAGGCACTGTATAATTGTCCCCAACCCAACAGCCATGACAAAACCTCATATGCCTAGCAAGAGACAACAACATTGACACCTGTCATTCATGTCAATGTTTGGCCAACATAGAGTGATGAAAGTTCTGGGTATGTACCGTGTAAGTTTTATCACTCTAGCTTGTGTTACACTTGCCCCCTGTTACAATTTCCCCCAGTCTCCCCTACCTGCCATTCTAAGTTATTTTAACATGGTCTTCAGGCACTCCCTATTACACAGGGAGATAGCGATGACATACGGTCTAAGATTATCCTGAGTGATGCAGAATCTACCTCCCTCCCTACACTGTAACAAACAAGACCCCATCTTAACCATACTGACACACTCCCTGGCTTCTAGCTTGTGGACAGCCTGCTGTCTTTGGCAATGAGTGCTGCATTATATAGCCCAGTTACACTGACAGTTATCTTTCTTTCTCCTTTTCCCCATCCCCCTCTCTACCTTTCACTCTCTCTCCCCCAGGCAGTGGCGAAGCCGGCACGTGGCGTTAGGCGAGAGGATGTTGTGTCTCTGGCCCAGTGTGAGAGCCTCCCTCCGGGAAAGCTGGCGTTGGACGCGGGGCCCAACGGGCCGCTGACCCCCCCCTCCCTTGTCTCTGTGATTTATGGCTACTGGGGATCTGGCCACTGCAGAATCCTCTTTCGCTTTCACATTCACAAACACATACACTGCACCACTGGACAGAGCCACACACACTGCACCACCTTCGCCAGTGCTGCCCCACAGGGTGATTCCGCCACACACTGAATAACAGAATCTCTCTCAGCCTCCACACGCACTGAGGGACTGAGCTGCACAAACACACTGCTTTTCTCTACCCCATAGAACCTCACATTGCACTCTGTGTCCTATACATGCCCCTCACACACCCCTCTGTGTATCTTCCACTCCCCCTCAGTGTGTGGATTAGCATCCCAGTATCAGTCATGGACCGTCAGCCATATAGCACCTCACTGTGGCGCCTGCTTTACTAGCAGGGGGGGAATCAATGGAACTGCGCTGAGTGATGAGATGATGTTCCTGTGTTCGCATGGCCTGAGAAATGACCTACCAGCAGCCCTGCAAAGACTGACACACCCTCCCCGCCCCTCCCCCACAACTTCACTGTTTTTACTCACTGGACTGACTCTCAATAGATTAACTGTATGACTCACTGGTGTTCCCATAGGAACCGATTATTTTTCTAAACTCGGACACCGTGAACTGGAGGTGAGGGCCAGCAGGCGGTCGGGTCCAGTCCTCGCCATGGTGTTGCCACCTCCGGACAAATGCCACGTGTGCCTGACCACCATCGTCATCATGACCAGCATGGCCTTCATGGACGCCTACCTGGTGGAGCAGAACCAGGGGCCCAGGAAGATCGGCGTGTGCATCATTGTGCTAGTCGGGGACATCTGCTTCCTCATCGTGCTGCGCTACGTGGCCGTGTGGGTGGGCGCCGAGGTACGCACGGCCCGCCGCGGCTACGCCATGATCCTCTGGTTCCTCTACATATTTGTGCTGGAAATCAAGCTCTACTTCGTCTTCCAGAACTGCAAGGCGGATAGGAAGTCTCTGGAGACTGTGGCCCGGAAAGCCTTGACTCTGTTATTGTCCGTGTGCGTCCCAGGGCTTTACTTGGTTCTAGTGGCTCTGGACAACATGGAGTACGTGAGGACCTTCAGGAAGAAGGAGGACATGCGGGGGAGGCTCTTCTGGGTGGCTCTAGATCTTCTGGATCTTCTGGACATCCAGGCCAACCTGTGGGAACCTCAGCGGACCGGCCTGCCAATCTGGGCCGAGGGACTGATGTTTTTCTACTGCTACATCCTCCTCCTCATCCTGCCCTGCGTCTCGCTCAGTGAGATCTCCATGCAAGGGGAGCACGTGTCGCCGCAGAAGATGATGCTCTATCCCATCCTCAGCCTAGTCACCATCAACGTGGTCACCATCCTGATCCGTGGGGTCAACATGGTCCTGTTCCAGGACAGTAGAGTCTCGACCATCTTCGTGGGCAAGAACGTGGTGGCGATCGCTACGAAGGCGTCCACGTTCCTGGAGTACCGGCGTCAAGTGAAGGAGTTCCCCCACCCGCAGAACACCATGGCATTGGAGCTGCAGCAGAACTCGGTGTGCCATGGACATGCGCCCCACACGTCGCACTCGCAGACCCTGCCCAACTCCACCAACCTGCCCCACGAACCCTCGCCAGCTCGCGACATAGACACATGACCGCCAGACACATGAGTCACTCCACCGTTGTGATCAGTGACTAACCAAAACCCTAAGTTCTGGCTGGACTTGTTCTATCTATCCAGCCGTGGAGGTGTTGGTGTTAAGAGAGAAATGGGTTTCAAGACAGGATTGTAATTGTTCTTCCTGTCATACAACTGTGAACAACTGTGGATATAACAACTAGAGGGATATTTATAGCCTAGACTGTCTGTTGGAGAAGGAGAAAGATTCACCTTGATTCTGACAAGAAGGAACTGACATGGTTTTTATTGAATTGTGTATCGAATTGTGTTTTTAAATTAACCGTTTTAAAACTTTATTAATAATATCGGACAATCTCCATATTCTGCAGCTCAGTGATGTACGTATGTTGTGTAACAGTAAATTGGAAAATGTGTTCCTCCCTGAATATATATGGGATTTTTTTCAAATGCCCCTTTTTCGACAGTCCATTGCGTGGCTTTTATTCTTTGTTGTCCTTAGAAACGGAGGTACACCCCTCGCTCCGAAGAAGCACTTCAGTTGAAGTGGAGAAAGAGAGGATGGAGAGAACGGGAAGGAGAAAGGGGTCAATAAGAAGGTTTGTTTGAGCCGCGGTGGGGGATGGGTGCCAATAGAAGAGTGAAATTCAGCCTCTGCTTAGTTCTGCTGAGAAAGGAGCCTGCTGCCTCTGTCAGTGTGATGTTTTATGACCAAATGTCTGATAAAAGCACCAGAGCTCAGCACTATACACTCCACTCAAGGCAGCCAACTCTCTCTGTGTGTGTGTGTGTGTGTGTGTGTGTGTGTGTGTGTGTGTGTGTGTGTGTGTGTGTGTGTGTGTGTGTGTGTGTGTGTGTGTGTGTGTGTGTGTGTGTGTGTGTGTGTGTGTGGGGGGCGGATGGGGGGGGGGGATGTGTGTGAAACTGTATTTTGATGTACTGTGAGCGTGTGGCTTAACAAAAGTGGGTGTGAAAGAAACAACAAAGGGGATAAGAGATGTGTTCATGTCAGAAAAACAGAAGGGATAAAGATCATGTTGATTTCCCTTACTGAAGTCAAATAACGCAGAGAAGTGCAGACATGGCCTCATTGACAAAACGTTGAAATATAAATGTACAATCCAACCTGAAAACTGCAAAACTATTTCTACTTAACTGATGAAGTGAGTGTTAAAGTATTATTCATATGATTAATAGTATTATTATGTACATTCTTTACAAAAACGTTATGTTGGAGGCAAGTAATGTTTTAATAAAAGTATCCAAAGAATGTGAGAGGTTTTGTCTTTCTCTTAACCCACAGTCTCTGACTTGGAGGCTACATAACCGAGGACGTGTTGTAGTACTCAGCATTATACAGAAGAGGAATGTATAACCTTTTAAAGAGCCAGGTTAAAAAGGATCCAAAATGTACTTTTGTCTACAAGAAAATGTATTCATTCTCTTTTCAGTTTTTCTAAAGAGAACCGATGTAAAAAAAAAAAAAGAATAAGACAAATTAACAATTCCACTGAATGCACTTTTTCCAAATAGCACTTTCATATTTTTCTACCCCCCCCCCCACCCCCTCTCATGTTGTATTCTCTATTTTCTCCTATTGTCTGAACTCTTCCATGGCCCCTGTCAAATCACACTTCAAACGCTATGTGAACTCTGATGTTGCCATGGAAACATTGTCACATGGGCCAACCCTGGCATTACAGAGAGAGTTCAGCCACGTGAACAATGTACTATTATGTAACCGGAATGATCAATGCACAGGTCAACCACAGGTAACAGCACTCCAAGACACAATGGAGAATCCTCAGGGCCCTTTGACCCCATCAATAATAACTGACTGGAACTCAGTGACTGTACCCTTAAACCTACGGAAAGGAAAGAAAGGCGGCACCTGACGACAGCAAATGGAAGAATGACAATTCTCTTTTTTCCATTCTTTGAAAATGAGCAGTGCCCTTTCAACTTTACACTATTGCTTTAAGATTAAAGAGGATACATGAACAGAAATACTGTTGTGAAGATCATTCAGCTTCCTAGAAGGTATAAATGTGGGTTCGTTACATCTAAGCCTTGCTCTCAGTGTGTCTCCAGCTCAGGGCACAGTTGTTCCAATAACACACAACACCACAGATTGCCATTATTGTTTGAATAAATCTTGTCAGAGGGGAGAGAAAGTAAATGGCAAACTTGGAAATAGGAATAAATTACCTGTAGCCGCCTCAGCAGGAGCTCACCTTAGCGAGAACTCTTGCAGGGCGAGACTCATTCACAAATCAACCAGGAGCCTGTGCATCTGGTAATTAACTGTGTTCCCTCCATACGTAATAAGGTTTGTGAAGCACTTTCTACCTCTACCTAGCTGTGATTTATTTTGCATCCATAACTTTGTGAAATATTCAATTTCGAGAACATTAATTCAGGACGGCGTGCGTAGAGGCGATAAGGGGACTCAGGCGAGCTACTGTAGTGCGGGTGTTGTGGGTGTTTGACCAACCTTGCTGACTCGACTGTTTCTCCAATCTCCATGCGGCTGGTCTATCCTCTGCTCTACTACGCCCCAAACCCTCGAATCACTTAGCCAGCCACGCTAGCTGCCCTGAGCCCAATACCACTTCCCACTGTGTGAGAAGGAGCCCCATCTATATGGAAATACAGGTACTGGAGCTCTGCCTCTGGTGGGTACATGTCATTCACACTTTTGCCACTAGAGACCTCATCAACAAATTGAGAGAAAGGGAGGGTTATTCCAAATGACGCCTTGTTCTTTTTATAGTGCACATATTTTGACCAGGGCAATGACACACGCACAAGGGAAATCAACAACACTGTCCCCGAAAAGTTTTCAAAATACATCAAGACTTTACCACCTCACTCAACACACCTTTTCCTGTAGGCCTAGTCAGAAGCCATTTCTCATGTTCAATGCCTTTCTCTGGAGCCTAAACCAATCGAAACAAAATGCTTGAATCCCCGTGAGCGACACAACACATAACTTTAACACTAATGAAATGTATACTGAAGCAAACATTTCACCCACCTTTCAGATCAAATATCTGCATACCTTTCAGTTATGTCCATCCCAATGAAATAATTCCATACGCCCGCTTGGCTTTTGTCTTCATAAACTTTCACTCAAAATGCAAAGCACACTACTAGAATTCTGCCCAGACATTCCGTCTAACCTTGCAGAAACCGCTGGAGTTCATCACTCAAGATTAGTTCCTTTCTCGAGGTCGCGTCGGGTTGTCAGATTAGCTCAATCGCCAATTTCTCAGCCTCTGGGTTTCGCAGAAACACAACACTTTTAAATTAATGATGTGACAAATGTTCCTAACAAGTGTCTATGGATGAAATGCATCGAAATATATTTTCAAAACATGAAATAATAGACCAAAATGTATATATTTCTTCAACTGCAACAGAGGGCGCCCTAGCAGTGGAGCTATTTTAATGCAGTGGAGCATATTTTCTTGCCCAGAGTGAGGCTTTTATTTGCAAGTGGAGATACTAGCCAGTGACTGTACAATACTTACAAATAAAAACAGAACACGGGAGTATGCTACAAAGCAGGTTCAATGACTTAGCCAGCTAACATCAATAGACAAGCCAGAAATAACTCGATTTAACTAGATTTTCAGGTTCATTAAGAAAGCTAAACTTGGTTGTTCAGATAACTAGACCATGCCCATTTCATTCTTATCTTTCTGTATCAGTCGTCCGTTCTAAATATTCCATTGCCATACTGGCTGGCAAATGTCTTATCCCTTGCTCGCTAGCTAGCCATCTACGGCTAATTTACAGTCACGTCAAACAGTGCAGACAGAATGACAGTTTAAGCTGTTTTCTAGTGACTTTTGGATACATCCATAACAATGAGCGAATAAGTAGCGATTTCTCCTGGCCTATACACAGTTCTCTCTCATCAGGAAGGAGCTAGCCAACTTCAAACTGAAGCTGGAAAGACTGCAAACTAGCTGCACTTTGTTTCATTTGGACCTTTTTTCCCAATTCCATTTCTTTGTATATCCATAAAAAGGATGCCAGCTGATTCATGATTTCGACTGGCTGAAATACGATGCCTGTCTGTCTGTCTTGTCTACACTACCGACGCCAACACGTTCATTACTATGGGACAGCTGGAGATCGAATTTGAATATTGAAACAATGTTGCAAATGTTGGAGAGACAGACAGTAAGGTTTATACAAATCTCTTTGTTGTTGAAAACTAAATGTTAGTCTCAAAGAAATGTGAGATAATGTCTAGATGCTTTTTAAAGTGGAGATCAAGTTTATAACTTGCCTGGCTGGGCTGATGAGACAGTGGATTCGCCAGATGGAACAGAGTAAATAGGCATTTTAACATCATAGATTTAGCCAGTGGTAACTTGTGGAATAGACACCGGCTGGAATGCGGTTTTAACAAATCCACATTCAGGATTTGATCCGCCCGTTGTATAAACAATGATTAAATAACAAACAAAGGCAATAGTTGTTTTATCAGTAAGAAGTGGTCTTTTGATTGGTATAGTTATTGTTATATTTTGTCACAAGCCTTAGATTAGATTTGTATTGGGAGTACATTGTAACATTTGTTACAATGAACCCCTTACCTAAAATGCAATGGTATTTAGCCACATTCACATAATGATATAAACGGTCACTTCTTTACATCAAGTATGCCAATACAAGATAAGATAATACCCTAGAAAAAGTATTCATATTCAAGTCATATTCATACTTTTGAATTGTAAAAGTATATATTTGACTACTCTGTTTTAGGGCAATATTACATATGCATAAAATATCAACGGATAATATTTTTCTATCAGATTCAAATCAGAGAAGATTTCAATTACCTCTAATTTTTGCCATTGAAGACCGTGTAATAATTAACCCTGCAGCCTGTTACAATTAGCCATGTGAGAAATACATGGGGGGCATTTTACCACCACTTTTGGTTGAATTGTAAAACGACTGGTATGTCCTAGAAATGTTGTTACAGTGTGTAATGTTGGCTAACACCATACTCAAACCGGCCACGCGCAAATAGATTTAGTCCCCCCACACCAAACATGATCACGACACACACGCTGAAATATGACTTCTATTTAAGCACTTGGTAACACAGATTCTCGTTTTCGCACGCAAGCAGTGTGGGTGCAATAATTGAATACATGTATGTTTAAATGTATTTTGCAGCGCTCATGCACACGACACGAGCAGTGTGGTCAGCATGTTAGATATGTTGTATGTTGTTTGTATACAAATATTATGAATCTACCTCAAATAATATTTTCTAAATAAGCAAAACCTATAAGTGTTACTTTGTGCCCCGGTCTCATGAAGAACAAACAAGGTAAACTTTGCATTTCTTTAGATTTGCCTTCAAGTTGTAATTGGTAAACATATACCCTGTGAAACAAAACCTCTGGATAGTGAAATGCATGGTACATAAACAATTATATTAGTGGGAGACGCACAAGGTGCGGGTAGGTAACAACAACTCCACCCCGCTGATCCTCAACACTGGGTCCCCACAGGGGTGTGTTCTCAGCCCTCTCCTGTACTTCCTGTTCACCCACGACTGCGTGGCCATGTACGCCTCCAACTCAATCACCAAGTTTGCAGACGACACTACAGTGGTAGGCTTGATTACCAACAACGACGAGGCGGCCTACAGGGATGAGGTGAGGGCCCTCATAGTGTGGTGTCAGGAAAATAACCTCACATTCAACATCAACAAAATTAAGTAGATGATCGTGGACTTCAGGAAACAGCAGAGGGAGCAGCCCCCTATCTACATTGACGGGACAGTAGTGGAGAGGGTGGCGTTTTAAGTTCCTCAGCGTACACATCATGGACAAACTGAAATGGTCCACCCACACAGACAGCGTGGTGAAGAAGGCGCAGCAGCGCCTCTTCAATCCCAGGAGGCTGAAGAAATTCAGCTTGTCACCAAAAACACTCACAAACTTTTACAGATGCACAATCGAGAACATCCTGTCGGGCTGTATCCCCGCCTGGTACAGTTGCTCCGCCCATAACCGGAAGGCTCTCCAGAGGGTAGTGAGGTCTGCACAATGCATCACCGGATGCAAACTACCTGCCCTCCAGGACACCTACACCACCCGATGTCACAGGAAGGCCATAAAGATCATCAAGGACAACAACCACCCGAGCCACTGCCTGTTCACCCCACTATCATCCAGAAGGCGAGGTCAGTACAGGTGCATCAAAGCAGGGACCGAGAGACTGAAAAACAGTCTGTTAACCAGCCATCACTAACATTGAGTGACTCCTGCCAACATACTGACTCAAATCTATAGCCACTTTAATAATGGAAAAAATGTATGTAATCAATTTATCACTAGCCACTTTATATAATGTTTACATACCCTACATTACTCATCTCATATGTATATACTGTACGCTATACCATCTACTGCATCTTGCCATCTGATGTAATTAAATGTATCACTAGCCACTTTATATAATGTTCTCATACCCTACATTACTCATCTCATATGTATATACTGTACGCTATACCATCTACTGCATCTTGATGTAATGTATCACTAGCCACTTTAAACAATGCCGCTTCATATAATGTTTTCATACCCTACATTACTCATCTCATATGTATATACTGTACTCTATACCATCTACTGCATCTTGCCTATGCCGTTCGGCCATCACTCATTTATATATTTTTATGTACATATTCGTATTCATTCCTTGACACTTGTGTATATAAGGTAGTTGTTGTGAAATTGTTAGGTTATATTACTTGTTAGATCTTACTGCATGGTCGGAACTAGAAGCACAAGCATTTCGCTACACTCGCATTAACATCTGCTAACCATGTGTGTGTGACAAATACATTTGATTTGATTTGACAGCCAAAGCTTTCGGTGCCAAACACATTGCCGATGCTCCCAACTCAAACTCTAATACATGTCTCTTCTTGTTCACAGGGGATCAACGATCAAAAGACAAGGCCTTACACATAATGTTTAATAAAATAAAGGTGCACTCATAGTCCAATAAACCACGTCAGATGTCAGATGAGTTTATTGGTACACCCGTTAGTCAACCTATTTAACATAATAAAAACATCCACATCAAAAATCCGTCAGTTTAAACTAGAGATATCTGTTTTTTGCATGGGCTGTGTCTCAATCCACCACATCCGCCTGTCAGCCTTTCGTATCTGTGGGGGAAAGTGGCTGGGTAAGTTACAGCGATGTTTGTCAGACCAGGAGACATCCGAAAAATCGGTCTTCTAACAAAAATGTCTGTAGCGTCCATACGGTTGGGCCGACTAACTAATATGATATTCGGTATTCTCCGTTTTGGGACTTGTCTGGTGTTAACCCAGTACCCGTTAAAACAATTTGTGGAATATGGAGGTAGTTTAGTTCCAACAGAAAAGGGGTTAAATATGTGTCCCTAAAAATATGCTAGATATAAAACAGACACTTCACAACCTTCCTCCTAATGATTTTTTGTTGACTCTGTTTTTCCACTGAGGAAGGTGCTATCCATTGCATTTTTATGGTCTATAGTAATAAAGCCCAAATTCAACATTTTATCAGATCATTTGTAAATATGCAGTACCAGTCAAAAGTATAATGAGTAGGTGGACACCTACTCATTCAAGGGTTTTTCTTTATTTGGACTATTTCCTACATTGTGGAATAATAGTGAAGACATCAAAACTATGAAATAACACATATGGAATCATGTAGTAACCAAAAACGTGTTAACTTCACTAGGGTAGGGGGCAGCATTCAGAATTTTGGATGAAACACGTGCCCAAATTAAACTGCCTGCTACTCAGGCCCAGAAGCTAGGATATGCATATAATTGGTAGACTTGGATAGAAAACACTCTAAAGGTTCCAAAACTGTTATGTCTGTGAGTATAACAGAACTCATATGGCAGGCGAAAACCTGAGGAAAATCCAACCAGGAAGTACTGTTATTTTGAAAGGCTGTTATTCCATTGAAAGCCTATTCACCATACAAAGACTTAGGACCCAGTTCACGATCTCTATGGTTTCTTCTACATGTGGCCAGTGTTTAGGCATTGTTTCAGGCTTTTACTCTGGAAAATGAGGGAGCTACAGCACTTTCAATGAGTGGACAGTGGAAATTTCCAAACATGAGTCCAGCGTGTGATCGGGAGCGCGCATTTCTTGTTTCTCCTTTTCTATTGACAAAGCTTTTGTCCGGGTGAAATATTATTGATTATTTATGACAAAAACAACCCGAGGATTGATTCTAAACATTGTTTGACATGTTTCTGCAAACTTTTATTGTACTTTTTTTACTTTTCGTCTGGATGTTGAGAGGGCGTTTTGTGCCTTTGGATTACTGAACTAAGCGCACCAACAAAACTGAGGTTTTTGGACATAAAGAGGGACATTATCGAACAAAACAAACATTTATTGTCTAACATGGTGACCTGGGAGTGCCACCAGATGAAGATCATCAAAGGTAAGTGATTCATTTTAACGCTATTTCTTACTTTTGTGTCACCTCTCCTTGGTTGGTGGTGGTTCGGCGCTGACCTAACATAATCGCATGGTGTGCTTTCGCCGTAAAGCCTTTTTGAAATCTGACACAGCGGCTGGATTAAGTTTATCTTTAATCCTATGTATAAAACTTGTATTTTCTATCAATGTTTATAATGAGTATTTCTGTAATTTGATGTGGCTCTCTGAAATTTCCCCGGATGTTTGTTTGAGACAATGATTACTGTACATAATGCGCCAATTTCAACTGAGGTTTTTGGACATAAAGATGAACTTTATCGAACAAAACACACATTTATTGTGTAACATGAAGTCCTGTGAGTGCCATCTGATGAAGATCATCAAAGGTTAGTGATTAATTTAATCGCTATTTCTGACTTTTGTGAGCCCTCTCCTTGGCTGGAAAATGGCTCTAGGGTTCTCTGGGACGTTGCGCTGACCTAACATAATCGCATGGTGTGCTTTCACCGTAAAGCCTTTTAGAAATCGGACACTGTGGTTGGATTTACAAAAAGTTTCTTTAAAATGGTGTATAATTTTAATTATGGGATTTCTGTTGTTTTGAATTTGACTCCCTGCAATTTCACTGGCTGTTGTCGAGGTGGGACGCTACCGTCCCACTGGTACCAGAGAGGTTAAACAAATCAAAATATATTTTATATTTGTCTACTCCCGCTTCTCCCATCCAGTGTTCGACATCGCCGGTTTTCGAACCACCAGTCCTGGCAACCATCATTACGCACACCTGGCATAAATCATTACGCACACCTGCACTTCATCATGAGGCCCACCTAGACTCCATTTCCTCACTCATTACCTCCCTTTATCTGGCACTCCCTTAGGTTCATTTCCCATTGCTTCTGTCTTTCATGTCAAGATGCTACTCCTATGTTGTGATGATCCATGTTCTTTGTTGTATTAACATTTTCTCAACTCCCAGCATTAAGGTTACAGAATACTACCACAACAAATGGAAGCAGCAGCAAATCAGAACATCTCCCAGATGGTTGACAAGCAGGGATACGTACTTCATCAACACCACGACCAGCTGGCGCAACTGAGGATGGCTTTGGAAGAGGTTCTTCGCAGTGTTCAACGTCTCGAACATACCCGAGAGGCATTCCCTTCAACTAGCGGAGGATACTCTACCACCAGTCGGACAGCGAGCCAGCACACCAGCCAATTCAGCAACCCACCCAGGTCAGCGATGCCCGTTTGTCTGGATTCATATGAGGGGTTCATGACTCTGTTCAAAGGTATCTTTGATCATCCACCGGAGGGCAGAGAGGGGGTGAGGGCCTACTCCAACTATGGCAGGAGGACCAGACTGCTGCCGAGTACGCGCTCACCTTCCAGACAGTAGCAGCATCCCAAATGAGCCGGCGCTTCGTACTCAGAAGAGGACTGTGCGAGGAGGTCCAGATGGAATTGACCTGTCGAGATGACAACCTCTCCTTGCGATGGCCATCTGTCTGGATAACCTACTTTGGGAGCATTGGTACTCTCATTGCTTCTTTCCCTCCCTCAGTGAAAACTTTGGATCAGAGCCTGAACCCATGGAGGTTGGGGTCACACGCCGCCCCGCGTCGCAGCAAAACAAACAGAGACAGCTGGGTCTCTATTGTGGTTAAGAAGGGAACCAGCTCCAGCAGTGTCTGAAACCTCCCAAATCATGATCCACGAGAGCAGAGGGACAGCCAAGTGATCTTCCACCTCCTGGGGCAAGTGTGAGTATCCCTTCATCACTTTCTGACAAACCCTTTTGGTGTCAATCACCAAAAAGAGTGTCCCTCATACTGTTTTTACAGTGTCAGTGGATTCCGGTGCCGCGGGGAACTTTCCTCCTCTCTTAACATCACCTCATACCTGCTCTCCTATCCTTTCCCGGTTTAAGCCTTTGATAATCCACTAGGTTCCGGGACCCTTACACACATCACTCGCCCTCACCATGGAGTCCATCCATCAGGAGAACTTAACCTTCTTCAAGCCTCCCTTGGCTTCAACACTCTAACCCCACCATCTCATGTTCAAGGATAAAAATCACGGACTGGGCACCCGAATGCCGGAGGACCTGCATTCCCATCCCCTGTGGTTCCACGTCGGTTGAGTGTCCTGTGGTTGCCCTTCAGCCCAACATCCCGGAGGTATACCATGCCCTGCTGGAGGGATTTTCCAAAACCCGTGCCACCTGTCTCCCTCCTTACCGTCCGTGGGACTGTGCTATCGACCGGCTTGCAGGCTCTGCGCCCCAGTGCAGAGGCATCTACATTCTGTCGATGGCTGAAACCAAGGTCATGGAGGAGTACATCCATGAGGCGCTCCAACAAGGTTGTCTGCAAGTCCACTTCTCCTGCGTCTGCAGGCTTCTTCTTCGTGGCCAAGAAGGATGGAGGGTTATGCCCGTGTATTGAATACAGAGGACTCAATAAGATCACCAAGTAACGTTACCCTCTCCCATAGGTGACGGCAGCCATCGAACAGCTCCGCGGGGCCCGGTATACAATCTCACTCATCCACAAGACAGTTTTTAGCATGATGTCTGATCACTACGAGCACTTGGTGATACCATTTGGCGTAGCCAATGCTCCGTCAGTGTTCCAGGCATTCGTTAATGAGGTGTTCTGGTATATGTTCAGACGCCAGGTGGCCGTGTATGTCGACAAACTCCTGGTCTACTTGGCTACCTTTGAGGATCACATCGCTCACATCCGAGTATACCTGGAACGCCTCCTGGCTAACCAACTGTTTGTCAAGGCAGAGAAGTGGCAGTTTCACCAGGAGGCTGTAGCCTTCCTAGGCTACCAAATCAGCACGCAAGGAGTGAAGATGGATGTCAAGAAGGTAGACGCGGTAAGAACATGGCCAGTCCCAACCACCATAAAGGGGTTACAGTGTTTTTGAGGGTTTGCCAACGTCTACCTCTATTTCATTAGGAACTTTAGCTCCATCGATGCTCCTCACACCTCTCTCCTCAAAGGTGGTCCCTATAGGTTGGTGTGGAGTCCAGCAGCTGACTAAGCCTTCTGCCAACTGAAGGGATGTTTATTAACCTCCGCCCCATTTCTCAAACACCCAGATCCCACGATACCCTTTGTGGTGGAGGTGGACGCTTCAGAGTTGGGCGTGGGGGCAGTTCTGTCTCAACGACAAGGTAATGCACAAAAACTGCATCCGTGTGCATATTATTCTAAGAAAGGGTGTCCGTGGGGCGACGCACAATTGGCCTAGCGTCGTCCGGGTTAGGGAGGGCTTGGCCGGTAGGGATATCCTTGTCTCATCGCGCACCAGCGACTCCTGTGGCGGGCCGGGCACAGTGCGCGCTATCCAAGGTTGCCAGGTGCACGGTGTTTCCTCCGACACATTGGTGCGGCTGGCTTCCGGGTTGGATGCGCACTGTGTTAAGAAGCAGTGCGGCTTGGTTGGGTTGTGTATCGGAGGACACATGACTTTCAACCTTCGTCTCTCCCAAGCCCGTACGGGAGTTGTAGCGATGAGACAAGATAGTAGCTACTAACAATTGGATACCACGAAATTGGGGAGAAAAAGGGGTCAAATTCAACAAAACAAAAAACACACAAAAAAGTAGCCACCCTTTGCCTTGACATCTTTGCACACTCTTGGCATTCTCTCAACCAGCTTCATGAGGTAGTCACCTGGAATGCATTTCAATTAACAGGTGTGGCTTGTTAAATTAATTTGTGGAATTTCTTTCCTCCTTAATGCATTTGAGTCAATCAGTTGTGTTGTGAAAAGGTAGGGGAGTATACAGAATATAGTCCTATTTGGTAATAGACCAAGTCCAAATTATGTCTCAAATAAGCAAAGGGAAACAGTCCATCATTACCTTAAGACATGAAGGTCAGTCAATCTGGAAACCATCAAGCGCTATGATGAAACTGGCTCTCGTGAGGACCGCCACAGGCAAGAAAGACCCAGGTTGTGGTTTGGAGAAAGCTTTCAGCATGCCATTTGAATACGTTAATCATTGCTTTAAGCCACACCCCGCCACACCAGACGGTGCAAGCGTACCTCAGTCTGTTCAAGAACATTGGTGAAAATTTGCAAAGTTGTGTAAAGGTTTGAATTGAACGACACTTTCCCCCAAAACGTTCTTCAAACTGAACGGACAGGTAGTGATGGCTTCCAGATTGGTTTCCAGATGAATCTGTATTATTAATCTGTGTTGTAGGTGTGGCTAAGAAGTGACATGGGCAAAGCCCAAAGCCTATACACATCTCAAGGAACCATGGAACACGTTTTCTGTTGCAGGACGGTTTAAAAACCTTTTCTGTTGCTGGACGGTTTAAAAACGTTTTCGGTTGCAGGACGGTTTAAAAACGTTTTCTGTTGCAGGACGGTTTAAAAACTTTTTCTGTTGCAGGACGGTTTAAAAACCTTTTCTGTTGCAGGACGGTTTAAAAACTTTTTCTGTTGCAGGACGGTTTAAAAACCTTTTCTGTTGCAGGACGGTTTAAAAACGTCTTCTGTTGCAGGACGGTTTAAAAACGTTTTCTGTTGCAGGACGGTTTAAAAACGTTTTCTGTTGCAGGACGGTTTAAAAACGTTTTCTATTGCAGGATGGTTTAAAAAACTTTGCTGTTACGTGCCCTAATATAAATCGAGCTCGGAGAGTCACTTCACTGCAGTATCATGTATTAGCCTATTAATTCAGTGTCATGGTAATTTCTCCCTGCATGTGGGATCTAAATGCCTAAATTGGAATGTCATAAACACAAATAAGAATTAATATGGCATGTGTCTCTGTTAATCTATCTTTAATAAATCAACTTTTCAAAATGGGTGCCACAATCACTGACCTCAACTTTTTTGCTATTTCTTTTTAATGTAATCTAAATGCAAGGTTCCCAGGCAGTTTTAGAAGGCGCTTAAAGGTCAAATTGGAATTTTAAATGGAACAGTATTCAGACCCAGAGACACTTAGGAATTTTTGGAGGTAGTCGAGAGACCTTGAAGGTGCCAGAAAGAGCACTGTTCAGAATACTGAGTGAGATATTGGAAGAACGGTTAAGTCCCTGAGAGAAAATGTACCCTTCTGTCCTTATTTGAACATCAAAGAAAAAAATGTATAGTTCAAAGTCTGCTCTGTAAAATAATTATTTGGGTTGACATTTATATCAGTAGTTGTAGTAGTATCAATCAATCAAATGTATTTATAAAGCCCTTCAAATGTATTTATAAAGCCCATCAGCCCAGCTGATGTCACAAAGTGCTGTACAGAAACCCAGCCTAAAACCCCAAACAGCAAGCAATGCAGGTGTAGAAGCACAGTGGGTAGGAAAAACTCCCTTGAAAGGCCAAAACCTAGGAAGAAACCTAGAGAGGAACCAGGCTATGAGGGGTGGCCAGTCCTCTTCTGGCTGTGCCGGGTGGAGATTATAAAAGAACATGGCCAACATGTTCAAATTTTCATAGATGACCAGCATGGTCAAATAATAATAATCACAGTTGTTGTCGAGGGTGCAACAGGTCAGCATCTCAGGAGTAAATGTCAGTTGGCTTTTCATAGCAGATCATTTGGAGTATCTCTACCGCTCCTGCTGCCTCTAGAGAGTTGAAAACAGCAGGTCTGGGACAGGTAGTAGTAGTAGTAGTAGTAGGTTTCATTGGTTTCTCTCGGTCATAGACTTAATGGTAAACCGATTTACAATCATACAATTATCAAATAGTAAAATCCTAAACTATCAAAACGCTTAATATAATACAACATTAAATATGCAATATACTGTACGCAAAACAACAGTACTACAACAACAAGGTTTGAGGTGGAATTTTAGAAAATACATATTTAAAGTTCTTAGGGAGGCATTTCTAAGGCCCCTGGGCTATATGGTGTGCATTGATCAGTTTAGTAGTAAACTATGGAATGGAATTTACAATCTGTTACGGATGAATCTGTATTGATGTAAAGATTTATATAAAACAAAACGTATATCTAATTTTTTTTAAACAGGTTTGAGGAAAGTTTAAAATATATCCTCTGCAAAAAAACGATATACTGTATTATTGTTAAACAGATACCTGGAGGTATCCATTCCTTTTCTCTACTCTCTGACGAGTCAAAAGCTTTAAAATACATACTCATTCAAGGGGTTTTATTTATTTAGACTATTTATTCATTTAAATATTTATTAATTAAGTATATTTAACATTTTGGTGTACTGCCCCTGTAGATGGCTGTCGTTTTTCAACATAGTACCAGTCAAAAGTTTGGACACACCTACTCATTTCAGCATTTTTCTTTATTTTTACTATTTTCTACATTGTAAAATAATAGTGAAGACATCAAAACTATGAAATAACACATATGGAATCACGTAGTAACCAAAAAAGTATTAAACAAATCCAAATATATTTTATATTTGAGATTCTTCAAAGTAGCCACCCTCTGTCTTGATGACAGCTTTGCACATTGTTGGCATTCTCTCAACCAGCTTCAGGTGCCTTGTTAAAAGTTAATTTGTGGAATTTCTTTCCTCCTTAATGCATTTGAGCCAACCAGTTGTGTTGTGACAAGGTCGGGGTGGTATACAGAAGATAGCCATATTATGCCAAGGACAGCTCAAATAAGCAAAGAGAAATGAGAGTACATCATTACTTTAAGACATGAAGGTCAATCAATATGGAACATTTCAAGAACTTTGAAAGTTGCTTCAAGTGCAGTCGCAAAAATCATCAAAGGCTATTGTGAAACAGGCTCTCATTAGGACCGCCACAGGAATGGAAGAGATACCACTGCTGCAGAGGATAAGTTCATTAGAGTTACCAGCCTCAGAAATTGCAGCCCAAATAAATGCTTCACAAAATCTAATCAAAATGTATTGGTCATATACGCATGTTTAGCAGATATTATTGTGATTTTTGCGAAATGCTTGTGTTTTAAAGAACTTTCTTCTGAAACTCGTCAGCCAATTCTTGTACTGAGAAATGAAGGCTATTCCATGCGAGAAATTGCCAAGAAACTGAAGATCTCGTACACCGCTGTGTACTACTCCCTTCACAGAACAGCGCAAACTGACTCTAACCAAAATAGAAAGAGGAGTGGGAGGCCCCGGTGCACAACTGAGCAAGAGGACAAGTACATTAGAGTGTCTAATTTTAGAAACAGACACCTCACAATTCCACAACTGGCAGCTTCATTAAATAGTACCCGCAAAACACCAGTCTCAACGTCAACAGTGAAGAGGCGACTCCGGGATGCTGGCCTTCTAGGCAGAGTTCCTCTGTCCAGTGTCTGTGTTCTTTTGCCTATCTTAATCTTTTCTTTTTTTATTGGCCAGTCTGAGATATGGCTTTTTCTTTGCAACTCTGCCAGGAAGGCCAGCATCCCAGAGTCACCTCTTCACTATGGACATTGATACTGGTGTTTTGCAGGTACTATTTAATCTCAAATATATTTTGATTTAATTTGTTTTACACTTTTATATGTGCTATTTTATATGTGTTATTTCAAATGTTTGTTTTTTATATTTGCTACTTTGAGTGTAGTTTCCCTCAACATCAGCCCAGTATGCCTACCTACCACCCACCCATCACTGTGAGCAGATTAATTAGTAGAAACAGTGGGAATGAGTCAGAAATAGCAGGGAACAAACACGAAACAAAATGCTCCAAAATACTAACACAGATGGCTGGAAGAACATAGTTTTTCCTCCAGAACTCTAAAATGGCAGTTGGACTACGAGCTAGATATGTAGGCCAAAACCTGTATAGGCCATTATTTCATGAGTGATATATTCATGAGGTAAAGCAGTCTGAATGGAACACTTGTTAGGGGCATTAACAAGAAGAGGCTCATCAGAGCACAAGATAATGGTTGAGAGAGAAGAGAGGACATTTGGTTCATTTGAATTTTCTCTATCATTTAAAACATCTTATACACAGTGCATTCGGAAAGTATTCAGACCCCTTCCCTTTTTCCACATGTTGTTATGTTACAGCCTAATTCTAAAATGGATTAAATGAATGCATTTCCTCATCAATCTACACACAACACCACTTATTTACATAAGTATTCAGACCCTTTGCTATGAGACCCGAAATTGAGCTCGTGCATCCTGTCTCTGTAATGTAACTGTCACGTCTACTCCCGCTCCTCCCCTCCGGAGTTCGACGTCGCTGGTATACTAACCCCAGGTCCTGGCATCTATCACTATGCGCACGTGCACTTCATCATGAGGTACACCTGGACTCCATTATGTAAGTTATTACCTACCCGATATCTGGCACTCTCTTAGGTTCTTTCCCCAGTCAGAATTTCTTGTGTGTTTACGTGAAGACGCCACTGCTATGTTGTCTCGTTCCATGTTTGTTGTTTTATTAAACGTATCACCTGCTTCTCGACTGTCTTCATTACAGTATCAAAATGTGGGAAAGGTCAAGGGGTCTGAAAACTTTCCAAATGCATTCAACATATTTTTTTTATTTATGAGTGGGACATACAGACTAACAACATGGAAAAATTAGATAAAACTGAGGGTATAAATGTATTTAGCTTGTTTTCCCACCAAATAAATTATGACACTTCCTGAATGTGGTGTCATTGTAGGAAGGGGTTATTTTCTAAAATGGACAGGGTTGAAAGTGAAATCAGGGACACACAGAACATTTGAAATAAAATATGGTCAATGCAATAATCATGATGTTGTGTTATTGATGAGAGAGAATTTCACTATTGAACTGTAAAATAATTAAGAAATATTTGGAATGCTAAAAGTTGGATTTCCTGTGGACAGAAAAGGCACAGCATTGTAGGAATGACTCAACTGGCATTTGCCCAGGCATTTTTCAATCAGGTTCATTTAGTTTTCAAAATATTGAAGCGTTGAAAAGAGGGACAATGTAGGCTAGTGTTTTTCACTTGCCTCGTGATTTGTCAACTTGTGCACCATCTATCTGTCCGTCACATTGAAGTCCTGCAGAGTCTGTGTGTGTTTGACCAATCAGATTCACGGAAATCACAGGTCTTGCTAGGCTACCTAGACCTTCAATCCAAAATCATTAACTGTGATGAATCAATCAACACAATACTGATGACATCCCTACATTAGGCTGTGTGAGTAGGCTAACTTTTTAATTATAGTTGCATTGACCTGCCTACACGATACAAACCTGCATAAAGCATGATCAGCCCTGCATGGTTTATATTGTCGAATCGCAGTTGTTGTTTCTGTGTCTGTACTCTGTGCACAAAGAAAGCCCAGCTGTTAGTCTTGTTTTAAAATATAATTCATATGAACAAGTTCGAGGTTGCTGCAGACAGTTTGACAGGGTTTTCATCCTCCCTAACCTGATTAGAAAACTCTAGTCCCATCATTGTCCATATAAAACCTTTTTACAACTGATTAATCAGTCCAAAGAAAAGAATCACCCCCCAACTCTTAAGACCTGTGGTGCCACCTCTAAACAGAAGGGGGGAGAGGGAGAGAAGCTTGTTAACAGTAAGGTGACTTGGGGGGAAAACAGCCCTGTATTAACGGGAAATGTATATTTTGTGACAGAAAAAAAGCTACGTTTGGTCATTTTTACTCAATAAAAATAGAAACTTTAGAAAGGGGTAGTTTTGCCCTGTATTTGTGGTAAACCTGAAGATTAGTCTGCTAAAATCTATATACATGTTTTATTTCAGCTTTTTTGGGGGGGGGGTAGAACGTCCCATTCTACACTGAACAAAATATAAACACAACATAACAATTTCAAATATGTTACTGAGTTACAGTTCGTAGGAGGAAATCAGTCAATTGAAGTAAATTAATTAGGCCCTACTAAATGGATTTCACATGACTGTGAATATAGGTATGCCTCTGTTGGTCACAGATATGTCAAAAATGTAGGGCCGTGGATCAGAAAACCAGTCAGTATCTGATGTGACCATCATTTGCCTCATGCAGCGTGACATCTCCTTCGCATAGAGTTGGTCAGGATTGTGGCCTGTGAAATATTGTCCCACTCCTCTTCAATGGCTGTGCGAAGTTGTTGGATATTAGTGGGAACTGGAACACGCTGCCGTACACGTCAATCCACAGAATCCCAAACATGGTCAACGGGTGACATATCTGATGAGTATGCGGGCCATGGAAGAACATGAGGTGATGGTGGCAGATGAATGGCACGACAATAAGCCTCAGGATCGCGTAACGGTATTTCGGTGCATTCAAATTGCAATCAATAAAATGGAATTGTGTTTGTTGTCCGTAGCTCATGCCTACTGTTCTGGACCTGTTTTAGCACCCCCTAGTGGTAGTTTAAGTGCAGCAGTGCAGAATTGATCTGTTTGTGTCATGTGACAGGAAGCAGTTCCAGAAGCGAAGCAATTTGAAAGATGTGCAAGTCTGACAGAGTAGTTACAATCCTTCTATATAAACTTTGTAAGACAATGTCTGTATGTACATTTGTTTATTAACACAAGATTATTGTTTATCAACCATTGGTTTGAAGGTTCTGGCAGCATTATGAATTTAGTTAGCTACTTAGCATCAGCTTCTGCTGTTTCTCCATAGGGGGGACACCTAGCTTAGCAATATCAAGCATACATTTGCATTTAATAACTTTATTTCATACATTTAGTACAGTTATTGTGTAAGATATTCTGTGCATTATGTCCTTCTGCTTTTGTTGCAGTTTCACACTTATTTAAGTAGACTTGCAAAACGGCACCCTGCTGGAGTTATTGGAATGAGTGTTTAGCCAACTGGATAGCTGGCTAAGAGCTACTGTACATTTAGCGAGTCCAGTATACCTGCCCATACCATTACCCCACCATGACCGCGGGGTACTCTGTTCACAACATTGACATCAGCAAACTGCTCACCCACACAACGTACACGCTATCTGCCCGGTACAGTTGAAACCAGGATTCACCTGAAGAGCACACTTTTCCAGCGTGCCAGTGGCCATCAAAAGTGAGCATTTGCCTACTGAAGTCGGTTACGTTGCCGAACTGCAGTCCGGTCAAGACCCTGGTGAGGACAACAAGCACGCAGATGAGCTTACCTGAGAACGTTTCTGACAGTTTGTGGAGAAATTCTTTGGTTGTGTAAACCCACGGTTCAATCTGCTGCTCATGTGGCTGGTCTGACAATTCCGGTGAAGAAGCCAGATGTGAAGGTCCTGGGCTGTGGTTGCATGTGGTCTGCGGTTGTGAAGCCGGTTGGACGTGCTGCCAAATTCCCTAAAATGATGTTGGAGGCAGCTTATGGTAGAGAAATGTACGTAAAATGATCTTGCAACAGCTCTGGTGGACATTCCTGCAGTCAGAATGCCAATTTCATGCTCCCTCAAAACTTGACACATCTGTGGAATTGTGTTTTGTGACAAAACTGCACATTTTCGAGTGCCATTTTATTGTCCCCAGCACAAGATGTACATGTGTAATGATCATGCTGTTTAATCAGCTTCTTGACACCTCTCAGCTGGATGGATTATCTTGAGTAAGGAGAAATGCTCACTAACAAGGATGTATGCTCATGTGTGCACAACTTGAGAGAAATAAGCTTTTTGTGCATTTGGAACATTTCTGGGATCTTTTATACCAACTCATGACTAAAATGAATAGTGTGCTTGTATACATTTTGATATCTTTTATACTTTTTAAATTATTAAACGTTGTCCTTTTTTTGTCCATCTTAATTTACTTTCATGGCATTTCCTCAAGGTTGTAAGGGGCCCCATTGTGACATCATCACTTCCAACATTCCATTCACTGTAAATGCAACAATCCAACTTGACGCAAATCAGCTACTTTGACCACTTTGCCAACAACTTTTTAAAAGGTTAATGTATGAAATCTGTCATTCAAATCTGACGTTTGAACAAAAATATCTTATTCCGATAAAAAGTTACAGCTGTTTTAGTAACCGTATCAACAACATTTTCTGTAACTTTCTATAAACATACATTTTGACCATTTCCCCAACCAGTTAGACAAAAAACTGTAGGGTATGACGTCTTCGTCTACTTATCTGCTATTGAAATCTGATCGCAGAACAAAAATACTGTATATCCTACGGGTCTAACGTTAAAGCTGTTTTAGTAACTGCATTAACACATTTTCCCCAAACAACTGCCATTTTGACCACTCCCCCAACAAGTCAGCTACTTTCTACAACTACTGACCACAGAACCACAACTACTAACCACAACTACTAAACTACTGAATTTTTTATTTTACCTTTATTTAACTAGGCAAGTCAGTTGAGAACATTTTCTTATTTACAATGATGGCCTACCGGGGAACAGTGGGTTAACTACCTTGTTCAGGGGCAAAATGACAGATTTATACCTTCTCAGTTCAGGGATTCAATCCAGCAACCTTTCAGTTACTGGCCCAACACTCTAACGACTAGGCCACCTGCCTCCCCAAATGACCACAACTGCTGACCACAACCACAGCTACCGATCACAACCACACAACTACTGAACCACACAGCTACTTACCAAACTACTGACCAAGACTACTGACCACAACCACACAACTACTGACCAAACTACTGACCAACACTACTGACCACAACCACACAACTACTGACCAACACTACTGACCACAACCACTGAACCACACACCTACTTACCAAACGACTGACCACTACTGACCAAGACTACTGACCACTCACTATTAAACAAGAAAGACTGACCAAACCTACTTTTTCAACTATAACTAGTCACCACCATTGCTACTGCAGACACTACCACAACTTATTTCAATACCATACATACTTTAAAACAAGTTAGAAAGCACACCACATTTTCTTCGGGAAATTTACTTTTGATCACTGTTAGCCTAAGAGTTTATTTATTAGATAGACCTACACCTATCTATCAGTAGGTCTACATTCAAACCTATGATTCAACTACCAGAAAACAATATTTTTAAAGAGCTGTCATCACTAGATGCACCATCATATTCTCTCCCCAAATAATAGCATAACTTTCTAATCATATCATTAAGCTAAAATCATACTTAATTTACACTGAAGATTTTACAAAAGTAAATCGTGCATATACTCTATTTATCTGTAACGGGTGTCGTCGTCTGAGGATGAATTGGACCAAAGCTCAGCGTGGTAAGTGTTCAGGACTTTTATTTAACTGAACACTGAAACAAAAAGAACAAAGTGCAAAACGAAACAGTCCTGTCAGGTGCAGAAAACACTAAACAGAAAACAACTACCCACAAAACATAGGTGGGAAAAAGCTACCTAAGGATGGTTCCCAATCAGAGACAACGATAGTCAGCTGTCCCTGATTGAGAACCATACCCGGCCAAAACAAAGAAATACAAAACATAGAATGCCCACCCAAATCACACCCTGACCAAACCAAAATAGCGACATAAAAAGCTCTCTAAGGTCAGGGCGTGACATTATCTGAAACCCGCAGCATGCATGAATCAGAGTTTATTTGCTTTCCTAAGAGTGTTGTACACGTGATCATGATCCTTCTGACAGAAGATTGCTTTTATCCAATGACCGTCTTCATTCCGTTTTTCACACGCAACAACTGCCCCACAATCCAAAGTAATATGGTTGATATAGTAGTCTATAAAGTAATCAGACCAATTATTTTAGCAAATTTAACTTTGACTATACAGTATAACTGCTTTTAAAACATCTATCACATAGATAATTTGAAAGAGTTGAAGCAAGTCCCACCAATTGTACTACATGTACAATTATCATCTAGTTGACTCTTAAAAAGCTCAAGTCTAGGTATTTTATTTTAATTAAATATGTCAAGTATCGGAAACAAAATGACATTGCACATTACTATTAATATCCTCGCCCTTCCTGTCCAAATCATCCTAAAGTATCTCAAAATTACTTCTAGATGATTTGGCCATTGTTTGGAAAATGCTAATATAGTTACCATTAACTTGCACTGATGTTTTGCCCCAATTGTACTACTTTATTAAAAACTGATTAAATGTTTTTTTTGTGGAACAACACTAGTGTTATCCAGGGAATGTGCTGATTTTTTTTTTTTTTTACAATGGTTTCTGATAGAATTACAGGAGGGCTTTTAACCCCAAGCCACCCAAACATATTAGCCTAGTGGATATCTGAATAGCGGAAGAAGCACCACTGACTGGTTACATGGGCCCATGCTGTTAGATCCAGATGACTGGATCCTGGAGGTGATGTGCGTGGATGGACGGGGAGATGGTCACCCATCATGGAGGAATCTATAGAGGGCTTTATCCAGGTTTAAGAAGTTTGGAATTGAAATCGAAATGCAGTTGTGATGCAAATGGAACCATGGTTTGGCATTACAGTTTCACTTAAAGGGATAGTAACCCAAATGACAAAATGAGATATTGGCTTCCTTACTCTATAAGCAGTCAATGGGAAAGATAAGACAGCAAGCCATAGGTTGGTGTCGTATCTTACCCATAGACTGCTTACAGGGTAAGGAAACCTATATGTCATTTTGTAATTTAGGTGAACTATCCGTTTAACCAATACTGCTATTCTGCCAAAATTAGAAACGTTGTACTTTTTCTTATAGTGTAAATAATTAGTATATAAATAATAAGTATTTAAGTAGTTATATAAAAAATGGACATCTTCTGTGACGGTAAGGAGGCTCTTGCATTCTCACACTTGTGCCACCTCCTAGAGATGACTGCAAAAACAAATCTCTTCACTGGGTGAACCCAAGTACTGTAACAGTGAAATCAAAAGGGTTGCTGGCTGCTGGTACATATTCAGTGGAAAATTAACATGCTTTGATCATATGCTGGTCTATGGACTTTGAATTTGCCTTTCTCCCCTCGTGACGGATCTAGACACACTGCAGCTGATACATTCAAGTATAAGCACAGTACACTTGTCAAAATATGTTTCAAGTATAGGTCGTTATCAATAAAACAACACAAGGTGCAGAGTGTTCGATTTGCCTGCTGGGGGGCAAGTAGACCTCCAGCTCCGCTAAAACCATTGACAACTGCGTGCCGTTTTCAATGCAAATTGTATTTGTCATATGCGCTGAATACAACTGGTGTAGGCTTTACTGTGAAATGCTTGCTTACGAGCCCTTCCCATTGATGTAGTTTGAAAATCATTTAAATCATATCAATTTGTAACATAAGGATCAAATAAAAAAACAAGAATGAAGTTCTATACAGTCCCAGTACCAGAGCAATGTGCAGCGGTACGAGGTGGATGTGTATATGAAGGCAGGGTAAAGAGAATTAGCATCAGGAAAGATAATAATTTGTCAAATAGAGAACAGAGTAGCAGCAGCAAATGGTGTGTAAAAGTGTGTGTGTTTGTGTTGTGTAAGTATGCATGTGTATTACATGTGTGGTGCGTGCGTATGTCGTGCTCATGTAGTATATGTGGGTTTTGTGTGGGAGTGTCAATGTAGTGTATGTGAGTGAGTGTGTAGATACAGTGCCTTCGGAAAGTATTCAGACCCCTTGACTTTTTCCACATTTTGTTACATTACAGCTTTATTCTATAATTGATTTTTTTTAAACGTCCCTTATCAATCTACACCCAATACACCATAATATACACCGTCGTTTTTTGTGTGCAAATGTATTACTAATTTAAAAAATATTACATTTACATAAGTATTCAGACCCTTTACTCAGGACTTTGTTGAGCCATCTTTGGCAGCGATTACAGAATCGAGTCTTCTTGGGTATGACGCTACAAGCTTGGAACACCTGTATTTGGGGAGTTTCTCCCATTCTTCTCTGCCGATCCTCACAAGCTCTGTCAGGTTGGATGGGGAGCGTTGCTGCACAGCTATTTTCAGGTCTCTCCCCGGATGTTCGATCACGTTCAAGTCCGGCCTCTGGCTGGGCCACTCAAGGACATTCAGAGACTTGTCCCGAAGCCACTCCTGCGTTGTCTTGGCTGTGTGCTTAGGGTCGTTGTCCTGTTGGAAGGTGAACCTTCGCCCCAGTCTGAGGTCCTGAGCAATCTGGAGCAGGTTTTCATCAAGGATCTCGCAGTACTTTGCTCCGTTCATCAGTGCCTCAATCCTGACTAATCTCCCAGTCCCTCCCACTGAAAAACATCCCCACAGTATGATGCCACCACCATGCTTCACCGATGGTGCCAGGTTTCCTCCAGACGTGATACTCGGCATTCAAGCCAAAGAGTTCAATCTTGTTTCTCATGTCTGACAGTCATTAGGTGCCTTTTGGCAAACTCCAAGTGGACTGTCATGTGCCTTTTACTGAGGAGTGGCTGATTGGTGGAGTGCTGCAGAGTAGGTTGTCCTTCTGGAAGATTCTCCCATCTACACATTGCTGAGTATTTTATTTATTTAATCCATTTTAGAATAAGGCCATAACATAACAAAATGTGTTCAAAGTCAAGGGGGTCTGAATACTTTCCAAAGGCACTGAACAAAAACATAAACAAAACATGTAAAGGTTTGGTTTCAAGAGCTGAAATAAAAGATCCCAGAATTTTTCCATATGCACAAAAAGCCTATTTCTCTAAAATGTTGTGCACAAATTTGTTTATCCTTTGCCAAGATAACCCATCCACCTGACAGGTGTGGCATATCAAAAAGCTGATGAAACAGCATGATCATTACACATGATCATTATTATTGCTGAGGACAATAAAAGGACACTCTAAAATGTGCAGTTTTGTCATGCAACACAATGCCACAAATGTCACAAGTTGAGGGAGTGGTGTGCATGGGGGGGGGGGGGGGGTGTAAAAACACATTTTGAACGGCTGGGCCTATGCCCTCCCAGGCCTACCCATGGCTGCGCCCCTGTCCAGTCATGTGAAAC
Source organism: Oncorhynchus keta (assembly GCF_023373465.1). Taxonomy (NCBI): domain Eukaryota; kingdom Metazoa; phylum Chordata; class Actinopteri; order Salmoniformes; family Salmonidae; genus Oncorhynchus; species Oncorhynchus keta. Next base: position 54,501,019 of record NC_068439.1, on the reverse strand, counting down.
TGTAGATTAGGGCCTAATTAATTCCTTTCAATTGACTGATTTCCTTATTTTAACTAACTCTGTGAAATTGTTGCGTTTATACAGTATTATTGTTCAGTATAGTATGTATATATAGTCTAGTGTGTGCATAGGGTCAGTGCAGATAGTTTGGGTAACCATTTGTTGACTAGGCCGTCATTAAAAATAAGAATTTGTTCTTAACTGACTTGCCTAGTTAAATAAAGGTAAAATAAATAAATAAATATTTAGCAGTCTTATAGCTTGGGGGTAGAAGCTGTCTCAGAGCCTGTTGGTCCGAGAGCCGATGTGCCGGTACCGTTTCCTGGACGAAAACAGAGTGAACAGTCTATGGCTTGGGTGGCTGGAGTCTTTGGCAATCGTATGACACTGCCTGATATAGAGTAGAGGTCCTGGATGGCAGGGAGCTGGGCACCAGTGATGTACTGGTGCTGTCCACACCTCCCTCTGTAGCGTTTCGCAGTCGAGGGCGGTGTATTTGCCATACCAAGCGGTGATGTAGCCAGTCAAGATCCTGTAGATGGTGCAGCTGTAGATCTTTTTGAGGATCCGAAGGCCCATGCCAAATCTTTTCAGCCTCCTGAGGGGGAAGATGCACTATTGTGCAGTCTTCATAACTGTGCAGGTGTGTTTCCAAGGGATTGCTAAATACAGTTTTACTATTCGGTTGTAATATCAAATTGCTGTAGCTAATTATCTTCTTCCTCTGTTTCTGAATATATATGAGGCTGGCTTTTCTAGCTGGCAAAATAAGTGAGATAGATTTTGTTTGTGTACTGACATATGTCAATAAAAACTCTAGATCAACTTTACTCCACACACAGAGATGCATACTGTACAAAGCTCTCCCCCGCCATCCATTTGGCAAGTCGGACCATAACGATCTTCCTGATTCCTGCTTACAAAGCATCAATACAGGACTAAGATCGAATCCTACTACACTGCCGAGAGCTGCCCAGTGACGCAAGCCTACCAGACAAGATAAATGCTTTCTATGCTCGGTTCAAGGCAAGCAACACAGAGAGAGCACCAGCTGTTCCGGACGACTGTATGACCACGCTCTCCGTCGCCGATGTGAGCAAGACCTTTAAATACCGTAGGTTAACATTCACAAAGCCACAGCGCCAGATGGATTACCATGGCGTGTCTGTAACCCAGTCTGTAATACCTACATGTTTTCAAACAAACAACCATAGTCTCAGTGTTTAAGAACACCGAGGTAACCTGTCTAAATGACTACCACCCTGTAAGGTAACCTGTCTAAATGACTACCACCCTGTAAGGTAACCTGTCTAAATGACTACCACCCTGTAAGGTAACCTGTTTAAATGACTACCACCCTGTAAGGTAACCTGTCTAAATGACTACCACCCTGTAAGGTAACCTGTCTAAATGACTACCACCCTGTAAGGTAACCTGTCTAAATGACTACCACCCTGTAAGGTAACCTGTCTAAATGACTACCACCCTGTAAGGTAACCTGTCTAAATGACTACCACCCTGTAAGGTAACCTGTCTAAATGACTACCACCCTGTAAGGTAACCTGTCTAAATGACTACCCCCCTGTAAGGTAACCTGTCTAAATGACTACCACCCTGTAAGGTAACCTGTCTAAATGACTACCCCCCTGTAAGGTAACCTGTCTAAATGACTACCACCCTGTAAGGTAACCTGTCTAAATGACTACCACCCTGTAAGGTAACCTGTCTAAATGATTACCACCCTGTAAGGTAACCTGTCTAAATGATTACCACCCTGTAGCATACACATCTGTATCCATGAAGTGCTTTGAAAGGCTGGTCATGGCTCACATCAACACCATCATCCCAGAAACTCTGGAACCACTCCAATTCACATACTGCCCCAACAGATCCACAGATGACGCAATCTCTATTGCACTCCACACGGCCCTTTCCTATCTGGACAAAAGGAACACCTACGTGAGAGTGCTTTTCATTGACTACAGCTCAGCGTTCAACACCATTGTGATCTCCAAACTCATCGCTAAGCTAAGGACACTGGGACTGAACACCTCCCTCTGTAACTGGATCCTGGACTTCCTGGCAGGCCGCCCCCAGGGGGTGAGGGTAGGCAACAACACATTCACCATGCCGACCCTCAACACGAGGGCCCCTCACAACTGCGTGGCCGCTCACTACTCCAACAGAGGAGAAAATAATTAACTTTCTGTTTCATCTACTGTTAGTTTGATAATGTTCACTCAAATACGTTTCTCCACATATAATTGATGAAATTAGATTTTTATTCTATAAAGATTGTAATTGTGTCAATATGTTGTGAATATTGTAGAAAAATCCTCAATGTGAAGTACAACCTGGTGCGCACCAGCTTACCATGTACAATAGGCCAACTTTTGATGTGAGTCATCAAAATTACGATCTTGCGTTCGGGCCTTTCCAGCAGTTTTCGTGGTTTTCATATTTCAGGGAATATAAATTATACATTTGTAAACTAAGAAATGAGTGTTCAAGTTAGAACCAATGTATATTAGTTAATATACAGCACCAACAACACAAATGTGTGATAGGGTCCATTATCTGCAACCTGGACTATGACAATCCCTTGAATACGGGCATGTAGCTAATTGTCAATCATTTCAGCGGAGCTGAGGGTCTCCTCTCCTTTCCCCCCAGCAGACACATCAAACGCTCTGCACCATATTCTGATGTTTAATTCATAATCAAGGACTTTGAGACAAATGTACAGGAATTATTTTGCCATTGAATTTTTTTCACATTATTGCTTTACAGTAAAATGCATCGGTTGGATATGTCCAGTACAGCAAGACAATACATTCATATAAGTTATACAGATGTCCTCGATAATGTTTTATAGTAACTAACTTTACATTAAATATACACTACATGACCAAAAGTATGTGGACATCTGCTAGTTGAATATCATGGACATTTATATGGAACTGGTCCCCGCTTTGCTGCTATAACAGTCTCCACTCTTCTGGGAAGGCTTGCCACTCGATGTTTGAACATTGCTGCAGGGACTTGCTTCCATTCAGACAAGAGCATTCGTGAGGTCGGGCACCGATGTTGGGCGAATAGGCCTGGCTCGCAGTCGGCGTTCCAATTCATCCCAAAGGTGTTCGATGGGGTTGAGGTCAGGGCTCTGTGCAGGCCAGTCAAGTTCTTCCACACTGATCTCGACAAACCATTTCTGTATGGACCTTGCTTTGTGCATGTGGGCATTGTCATGCTGAAACAGGAAAGAGACTTCCCCAAACTGTTGCCACAAAGTTGGAAGCACAGAATCGTCTAGAATGTTATTGTATGCTGTAGCATTAAGATTTCCCTGCACTGGAACTAAGGGGCCTAGCCCGAACCATGAAAAACAGCCCAAGACCATTATTTCTCATCCACCAAACTTTACAGTTGGCACTATGCATTGGGGCAGATAGCTTTTTTCCTGTCATCCACCAAACCCAGAATCGTCTGTCGGACTGCCAGATGGTGAAGCATGATTAATCACTCCAGGGATTGTGTTTCCACTGCTCCAATGGCGGAAAGCTTTACACCACTCCTGCCGTCGCTTGGCATTGCTCATAGTAATCTCAGGGTTGTGTGCAGCTGCTCGGTCATGGATATCCATTTCATGAAGCTCCTGACGAAAAGTTATTGTTCTGTCATTGCTTCCTGAGGCAGCTTGGAACTCGGAACTCGATTTTTACGCACTTTAGCACTCGGCGGTCCTGTTCAGTGAGCTTGTGTGGCCTACCACGTCGCGGCTGAGCCATTGTTGCTCCTAGACATTTCTACTTCACAATAGCAGTAGTTACAGTTGACCGGGGCAGCTCTCGCAGGGCAGAAATTTGATTAACTGTTGGAAAGGTGGCATCCTATGACGGTGTCACGTTGAAAGTCACTGAGCTCTTCAGTAAGGGCATTCTACTGTCAATGTTTGTCTATGGAGATTGCATGGCGGTGTACTCCATTTTGTACACCTGTCACCAACGGGTGTGGCTGAAACAGACGAATCCACAAATTTGAAGGGGTGTCCACAGACTTTTGTGTGTGTGTGTGTATATAGATATATATATAAACACACATATATATATATATAATAGTGCATTATCATAATAATAATAATAATTAATATGATTATTATTATTATTGTTATTATGTTTTCCCATTTTTATTGGTTGACAAATGACTCCCACATCACATTGAGCTCACAGTGCATCTGGTCGCATTCATTCAAGAGAATTACATATGGTTCCACTCCGGTGTTCAGTACTTATAGTTATTAAATGTTTGTGTGTGTGTGTGTGTGTGTGTGTGTGTGTGTGGGCAACATTTTCATAGCGCAAACAAATTGTGCAAAGAGCAAAAAATACCGTAAACCTCAATCGAACAGCGTGACAAAGTGAAAAGTGAAACTTCTTCACCATCAAGTGACATTTTGACCCTAATAAGAAATGATTAATTAACAATCACAGCAAAATATCACCTTATTTATTATCAAAACATCATTAGACATGTCATTAATGTTATCTGGACTATTATTTTAGCAATATTACAGTTAATTTACATATTTTGCCAAAAGAAAACGTATTTTTCCTTCATATAATGTGCAGCTTTTTTCCAAAGTACAATTAGTACTGAAAAGCTCATTTACCATTTTACTATAGTATCATTTAGTTTTCAGTTTTTTGAAGAAAATATTCATTTGTGGTAAAATTCACTGCCATTTAAAGGGGGCAGTACACCAATATTTGAAATAATTTAACCCTGAGAGACATTGACCAAAACAATGGCTTAGTTTTCTTTATCTACTTACCCCACAGCCAGCGTTAGCCTCTATGTTAGTGAAACAATGGGAGTGGTAGGGGCTATGGCAGCATGCTTCAAAAAGCATGCCCGAATCCTTTAAGTGACTTTAAACCAAAGGGTATAGCATCTAGAATATCATAACAACTTGCACATAAAGTATATTGGTTATCATAGGAATTCTGGTATTTATAATATTTTCAGTAGAATATTTTGGGGGAGAATACACACCAATAGGTCATTATTAATAAAACCTCACAATAAGATGTAGAGCATTCAATTTGCCTGCTGGGGAGGCAAGGAGACCACCAGTTCCGCTCAAACCAGTGACAACTGAGCTCCGTTTCAAAGGGATTGTTAAATACATGTTAACTATTTGGTTGTAATATCATCACCTTTTGAAGAGCATAGTGAGAACTACACATTTCAGATTATTCCATGCAAAACAATTGAGGACATTTTAGCTCTATCATCAGAGCTATACAGCAAGTAGCTGCCTGCTTTTCATGATCAGTAAACTTCAATTGATCATGTCATTTCAGTTACATGAGGTTAGCCTCACAATATCTCTCAATATTGGCCACCATTAATTAGATATAACTGATATAAAATATAAGTGAACTATACCTGACAAATATGAGTGGTTAAGGTCATCATTTGTAGGGTCTGCCTGTCAAGCAGCAGAAGGGTACAATTGCCAATGTACTGTCAGTTAGCTGATAATGTTTACTTTGCAAGCTACCCGGTAGAAACTTTGTACAGTTGGCTAAACAGTGATAAGTATGTACTTTTTTTCTCCAACCAACATAGACCTACCTAGCGAAGTTGGCTAGCATTATCCCCTTTTCAACATTGTTTTTAAGTGTTTAATCACGATTGCTGCTGACAGACAGGATAGGCGATATTAATGGATGGACCACGTCAGATTGGCTACCTAGCTAAGAATAGATCACGTCAATATGGCTAGTTAACAAGCTAACTTTCAGGGGATAAACTAGATGGCTGTGTATTCAAATGTGTGACTTGTTTCAGGAAACTAGGCATATGTCGTGCGCCACTGCTTCCCAGGAGAAGCATTTGAACATAAACTTAAAAAGAAAAATCAAAACTTGTTTTATTTGGTAGAAATGCCTTCTGGAACATGCAAACTTTAATGTGCCTTAATAGCAAACTTGTATGCTATCTGTAAACACAAATACAATTGTTAAATTACCAGCCTAGTTGGTTTAGCCACAGAAAAAGTTAAGAACCTTCCCGCTAGCCATGATTGGCTGAGATAATGGATGGGCTGGACATGCCGAGAGATGAGTTTGGATTGGTCTGCCATGTAGCGCCCTTCTGTCTATAGCATGAGCTGATCAGTATGTGTAAGTAATCCTTTCCAACGCGTTTTTAAAATATATATATCACGTAGTAGAATTGCAAAAGTATGTGTTTAGCAGAAACAGTAATGTGAAGAACATGACCTGCACCAAAGTCAAATTAGTATTTAACGTTAGGCCAAAGAGACAGTGTCCAAGTTAAAAAATGATCTGGTAGAAAGATATTTTTTTGTAATTGGCTCACCATTAACTTATAAATAATGATATTGTTACGAGTTTATTTTCCTGTAATAATGAAGACAAATGAGCTAAAGTGAAGACATTGTCAGCTATATAATGTGGTCACAATTTGAACTGTTTCATTGTTTAGAAAGTTGCTTTAAGTTGCCTGGTTTGCTAGATTGACATATACTAAATCGATTTATTTTAAACGGGTGGGTTTATTGGTGTTAAACTACATTAGTTATGCCATTTTGGACCACCAGGCTGCTGATGTCATGCAGCTTGTAGTTTTTGTGCTCATACTTTTTCACAACGACAACGATAAGTTTGATGTTAAACAACAATAGAATGTTCATGATGTCACTGTGACCTCTGTCGACAGACGTCGTATAAACCAGCCTTTAGTCTTGAACTCTTTGGTTGTTTAGCACATGGCCTGACATGTGAATCCTTAAAGAGATGGGTGGGGCTAAGGCTTAAAGAGTGTGTGGACGATGCTGAATGAGAGTAGACAAAGAACAGCTCTCCAGTAGGTTTACCAAAACATTCAAGGGCCATTTTCTCAAAAGTGAGCTTACAAGTTTATCAACTTTCAAAGCAGAATTACTTTCCCATTGTTCCTCAACTGTAGTGCATGATATACAATTTTCTAGCTCTGAGTCTCTATTTTTGGCCAATGTAAAAAATAAAAAATAAATTTTAAAAATTGCTACACAAGACTGAATCAAACCGGTCGGTCAAATACTTATTGATTTGCTTACCATCTATAGTGGTGATGACAGTAGTCTAATTGACAACTTTACCAGGACAAGGACTTGCCAATGTCAAGCTCTTTCCAAAAGCCTAATCTCTGATGAAGCAAGCTAAATGACACGCTGTTTGCTTATCTAGCTACATGCCAAATGGATAGGCTCCCCTCACGTTTCTGACAATACATGATCAATTGATGTTTTCTGATCATGACAAGCATGCAGTTACTTGCTGTAGAACTCTGATGATAGAGCTAAATGTGGAATAATCGGACATGTGTTGTCCTGACTATACTCTTCAAGAGATGATGATATTAAAATCAAATAGTAAACCAAATATAAAATGGATTAAACATTCCCTTCAAAACAGAGCGTAGTTGTCAATGGTTTTAGCGGAGCAGGCAAATCAAACGCTATGCACCTTATTGGGATGTTTCATTGATAACGGCCTATACAGCACTATGTGTACATTCAGAGGGTAACTGGTTTATATTGAAGTTCATTTTGATTTTGTACACGGTCATACCTAGTTATAGGCGAGTGAGTACATAAGGCCCCCCTCCACCCTCTGATGATATGTGGAATTTCATGTCTGCAGAGAAACCTGGATTTAAATAAATACGTTAGATTTGCCCTAGAATAACAACTTTTCGCTGAGAATACACACCAATACAGCTCTCTATGTAGATTCAGAGTGTATCCGAGTTCTGTATTGTTACCTCTGGCAGACTTTGTATACCATTGGCAGATTTGTATATGCACAAAAATAAGGTCATTTGGGTTTTGTACAGTCATACGATATGTGGTATAGAAAAGTACAATCTTAGGTGAGTACATGGGAAGCTATATGTCTGCAGGTGATCTGTCTATCTGGTCAAAATCCATGATACGGGTCCCCCTCCACCCTTTGGTGGTGTGGATAACTTGTTACCATGTCTCCAGAGAAACCTAGATTCAAATAAAGGTCCCATTTATCAAATTACTATAAGCAGAATTGGGTGTTTTTGCCTGGGTGTCTTTAAAAAGTCCATATTCATACATAAACACGAAACAATGATTTAGATTTGTTAAGAACATGTTGATCGACAGTCCTGAAATATTCGACAATGACCCCAGTCAGTAGCTTGAGGGTTAAACAATGTGTGTTATAAAGAGGCGGTTATTTAACTAGAGTTTAGTTACCCGAGCAATACATAAACAGGGGTCTCTTTATACACACATTGTTGAAGAAAAGTTTTTAAAATGTCACTCAGATTATAATGAGGTGTATGGTATTTTTTTTTGTCTTTGCACAGCTCGTTTGCACTATGATACATTTCAAATTAAATCACACTACCAGATTATAATTAACACGGACTGAGAGAGTGTGGTATATTAGCTAATATACCACAGGTAAGGGTTGTTCTTACGCTTAACGTGAAGTGGAGTGCCTGGATACAGCCCTTAGCTGTGGTATATTGGCCATATTCCACAAACCCCCGAGGTGCCTTATTCCTATTATAAACTGGTTACCAACATAAATAGAACAGTAAACAAGTATTTTTACCTCACTCCCGTGGTATATTGCCTGATATACACATGACTAAATGCTGTTTAAGCCAATCAGCATTCAGGACCCAAACTACTCGGTTGATAATGAGGTTTACGGTAATTGTTACACTTTTTATAATTATTTCGCACTAAGTAAATGTTGCCCTGGGTGTATGTGGCTGTGTGTGCTCTTTCATTTTGTACAACATGGTTTCCATGTATTTTTAATGCAGAGCTATGACATGATTTATGGTATCCGAATTCGACTTATTTAAAATTAAAATATTTGATAATAAACGTTTGCGGCAGATAAACTGGTAATGTGTGTGGATGTGTGTGTTGGATGAGTTGAAATAGTCAAACAGTAGGAGGAGTGTGAGCTGCTGTGCCGTTGTTACTTTCAGGACCTGGCAACCGGTGCCCAATTCCAAGGCAACCCCTAGACCCTTATACTCTCTTCACTTGTGGAGACCCAAGGACTTTATTGGTATTGTTACGTTCCCCAAAAAATAAATACAAATCGTTGCTCAAAAGAAATCGGGCACGAACAACTGAGCCGCTGACAACCAGAGCGAAACAGGTTTGGTTTCAAAGTGTGTTTTGAAAGGCATCCATGTGGGTGCCTACTGACTGGTGTGCTGGCCAAGCAAACCACCCGAGTAGCGTCTTAGCACCCACAATGGACGCCCACTAGACTTGCCTGATATCAGACAAATTAAAAGGAAGAAAACGCACACAACTTAGGTGAGACACAAGATACAGTAAAAAGCTTTGTTGACAAACTTAAAGAGGAATAGCAGTGGAGGCTGGTGGGAGGAGCTATAGGAGGACATTGTACTGGCTGGAATGGGATAAATGAAACGGTATCAAACATATAGAAACCACGTTTGAAACCGTTCCATACATTCAAATCCAGGCATTACAATGACCCAGTCCTCCTATAGCTCCTCCCACTAGCCTCCACTGCTAAACAGCCGTATAGCTCTTCCAAAATCTCCATTTCCACTGGAACACTGTGCCAGCACAGGTGAAACGATTGGCTGATTAACAAGGCGACAGGTGCAACACATCCTGACCAACAAGGATGATTCAATCAGGGCAAGCCACACCCAAACAGAATCAACCCTCGAAATCGAGCAAAACCTCAAAGCCTGTAACAGTATTAGCGCAATATAGTGAAACTTGCACTGAACCTGGACGTCAGGTGGCTATGTGGAGCTATTACTGATTGGTTACACCTGTCAAACCCTCTCAGATCTCCACAAGTGCATAATGCGTAGGATCTAGGGGTCCATTTGGGATTGGTCCAAGGACACGACCACACAGGTGTTAACCCAAACCCACCGCTTAAAACCAATGACAAACACAAATGTACAATGGAAAACAACAAACCCCCAATAACGTTTGACATTCTGAATCAACTCAGGTATATGCTTGTTCCTTTGACCCAAAAAGCTGTTCAAAAATGTACAGTTCAAGTCGGAAGTTGACATACACTTAAGTCAATAAAACTCATTTTTCAACCATTCCACAAATTTCTTGTTAATAAACTATAGTTCTGGCAAGTCGGTTAGGACATCTACTTTGTGCATGACACACGTAATTTTTCCAACAATTGTTTACAGACAGATGATTTCACTTATAATTCTCTGTATCACAATTCCAGTGGGTCAGAAGTTGACATACACTAAGTTGACTGTGCCTTTAAACAGCTTGTAAAATTCCAGAAAATTATGTCATGGCTTTAGAAACTTCTTATAGGCTACTGCACATGGGGACAAAGATCATACTTTTTGGAGAAATTACCTCTGGTCTGACAAAAATAGAATAATGACCATCATTATGTTTGGAGGAAAAAGGGGGAGGCTTGCAAGCCAAAGAGCACCATCCCAGCCTTGCTGCAGGAGGGACTGGTGCACTTCACAAAATAGATGGCTTCATGAGGATTGAAAATGATGTGGATATATTGAAGCAACATCTCAAGACATCAGTCAGGAAGTTAAAGCTTGGTCACAAATGGGTCTTCCAAATGGACAATGACCCCAAGCATACTTCAAAATGTGTGGCAAAATGGTTTAAGGACAACAAAGTCAAGGTATTGGAGTGGCCATCACAAAGCCCTGACCTCAATCCTATAGAAAATTTGTGGGCAGAACTGAAAAAGCGTGTGCGAGCAAGGAGGCCTACAAACCTGACTCAGTTACATCAGCTCTGTCAGGAGAAATGGGCCAAAACTCACCAACTTCTTGTGGGAAGCTTGTGGAAGGCTACCCGAAACGTTTGACCCAAATTAAACAATTTAAAGGCAATGCTACCAAATACTAATTGAGTGTATGTAAACTTCTGACCCACTGGGAATGTGATGAAAGAAATAAAAGCTGAAATAAAATCACTACGCTATTATTCTGACATTTCACATTCTTAAAATGAAGTGGTGATCCTAACTGACCTAAGACAGAGAATTCTTACTAGAATTAAATGTCAGGAATTGTGAAAAACTGAGTTTAAATGTATTTGGCTAAGGTGTATGTAAACTTACCACTTCAACTGTACATATGTACCACGGGGTCTGAAATGATTGACACCCTTGATAAAGATGAGATAAAAATACTGTATAAAATAAATAATGAAATATAAGCTATATTGTATGCAAACAAATAATTTGGATATTATGATTTTATACTGATATACTACCAATTGCTCAGAGAAAGAGATGTTGTTTAATTAACAAGTCATATTTTTTGATGAAAATAGCAGGGGTCCAATTTCACCGTTAATAAACCTGACAGGAGGCTGAAACTTTGCCGCAAGTGGATGTTCCACCAAGACAATAACCCAAGCACACAAAATCCACAAATAAAATGGTTAATCGGCCCCAAAATCTACATTTCGCAATTGCCATCTCAGTCTCCAGACTTGAAACCCCATTGAAAACCTGTGTTTTGAATTGAAGAGGGCCGTCCCTAAGCGCAAAGGATATCAAGGATGTGGAAGGATACTGTATGGAGAAATGGTCTATGATTCCTCCAAATGTGTAGAACAATTCTCAGTACCGTTATCCTCACAAAGTGAAGTATTGAAAACAGTGGTGTCAATCATTTTGACCCCTACCCTATACAGTGCCTTGCGAAAGTATTCGGCCCCCTTGAACTTTCAACAACAAGTGGGACACAATCATGAAGTGGAACGACATTTATTGGATATTTCAAACTTTAACAAATCAAAAACTGAAAAATTGGGCGTGCAAAATTGTTCAGCAACCTTTACTTTCAGTGCAGCAAACTCTCTCCAGAAGTTCAGTGAGGATCTGAAGGTTCCACTTTATGATTGTGTCCCACTTGTTGATTCTTCACAAAAAAATACAGTTTTATATCTTTATGTTTGAATCCTGAAATGTGGCAAAAGGTTGCAAAGTTCAAGGGGGCCGAATACTTTCGCAAGGCACTGTATATTACTTGCTAAACAAAATCTCTTTCTCTGAGCAATTATATTAGTATAAAATCACAACTTTTTTTTTGCATATTATTTAGCACAGTATTTGAATTATTTATTTTATACTGTCATTTTTATCAAGTGTGTCAATAATTTCGGGCCCCACTGTATGTACAGTTAATAACAACAAACGAAAATATTGAGAATGCGACAATCATTAACAAGAAGGAAACAATGAGAATCAAATCCAAATGGTACTAGTAGAGAATACTTTTACACTCTTCTACAGGGAAAAGACCAACTGGGGGGCATACTGTGCAGTGAGGGTAACTGCTATAAATTGACAGTCGAGCAGGGTGGAGGACATACGATATGGGTAGCATTGATGGCATTGGGATGTGATGAGGAGGATGGGGAGGGGGGTGAGAGTCTTGAGGACCTATGTGGTCACCTCCTTCCAAGAGAACGCAGCTAGAGTCAAATACCTCCCCCGGGAGTAGCAGCTTAGGGGTCCAACTCCTAAAATGTCTGCAACTGAGGTTAATCACTCACACACAGATGAGATCTCATCTCACAAAGTTGTCTTTCCTGGAGGAGAATTTCCAAAAAGTTCAGAGTACACTGGACTAAACCATCTGTAGCCTGGGGGGTGTTTCCCAGCTTCCCGGCTGGTGTCCTTCCCCTCTGGTCTGGTCTTCAGGTAGAGTTGGTGGTTGAATAATGCCCTTGTGCCAGGAGGGTCGGACTCCCCGCACACACAGAATCCCCCATTCCAGAAGGTTCCATCAATGTCCTCTGGCTCGGTTCCTCAGCTGTCATTCACACAAGCGAGCTCAAATGTTCCCCTAACATTATGGCAACCTCCATAGGGGCCCTTCTAATTCCAACACACAGAACGCCTAACATTGAGATTGCATATACAAGTACCTGGTGCCAACACAAAAAGGGAAGGTCATGTTTTCGTTAGTAGCACTCCCCTATTAAAGCAAATTTTTCCAGCTTGTAGACTCGGTCTCCGCAGGTGTTTTTGCATGATGTCAAATGTTTCAGATTGCAGTAGCTTGTAGCTGCCATTTTTTGTAAAGTGGGTGGGGGGGTGGGGGGAGGCATGCACGCACGCACGCACGCCCCTCAGCCTATCACTTTTCGTACAGCTGAGGACCCTGCGTTTATACTCCCAGTAAGTACAATGCACTGCAGACAGACTGTTGTGTGCTCACGGGTGTGTCCCCACCCCCACGCACGCACACTCACATATAATGTACATACATACACTCAAAGGAAGCACTAGTTGACTCAGAATGAGAGGACGGCTTTGCTTGTTTTAAAGTGCAATATCTACATGTAATTAACATTGAGCGAACACCACCAATGGCGCCACCTACTGGAACTTCAGAGGCTCCAAATATTCCCTGATAACCAAACAGCTGTGGTTGCTTAAGACCCCTGCCATGCACAGACAGATCAGAGTGAGGGGGCAGCATTGCCCCCTAGTGGTCAAAGGGGGGTCAATGACAGAAGATGAGAAGAACAGACCGATTCTGATCATCTGTGATACAATACACATTTCTCCATGCTGCTGTGCGAAGATGTCCTAATATGGACACCATTCCTTCCAAAGATGACACCGTACTAACTACCCCCATCTGTCACATCTCCCCAAGATCCGGAGTGAGTTGTTTCTGTGAGAGTGCGTGTGAGAGATATCAGTCTCGGATCAAGGGAAAAGAAAACAACAGCTGAACTTTCAGCACAACGGGTTATAGAGTTGCCTCCATCAGCCAGACGCCCTGCCTTCGAGGAGGGCCAAGCAAAAAGCAAGAAAAGCATTTTCTCTGTGCACAATTCCTTACTGTGAAACAGGCAACGTCCTTTATGATTGCAACAAGCGCTCCTCTACATATTTCAGAGTCCTTTTTAAACTCCCGTTTGAAAAACAAAAACCCACACAGTACAAAAAGAAAATGGAAAAAGAAAAATACATGTTTACAAGTTTAACACTTTGCAGTGCTGCAAATATACATCATATGCGCTCTTCTTTCAGTCTCAGCTTTGAGTTGACTCATTTTACATAAAGATTCCTGACAAAATGTCCTTCTTAAGAGGTGATGGGGAAAAGTGAAGATGAGTGTCTGGTGCAGTGGGGTGGGACGTAGTGATGTGGAAACAGGAAACTATCACAGCCTGGACCATGTCAGAGGGGTCCAGGCCAGAAGGAGTAGAAGTAGAAAAAAAGTTCCTCCTCCAAAGGGTGGGGGCACAAGCGGGATTTGGGGGAAGAGGTAGAGATTGAGGGCGGGGTTGTGTTTTTTCTTCCTAGGGTCTTTGGGTAGATCTGTGGTGTGGGGTGGGGAGGTTAAGAGAAGAGGTTTTGATGGGGGAGAGTGGGAGAAATGGTCGAGTGTCAATGTTGGGGTTTACGACTAACCCTAACCTGAGGTATGTGTGGGTTGTTGTGAGAGGGAGACTGTAGGTATTGTAGGATCCCCTTAATTCTAAAGCCTTTGATGGAATGCTAATGAAAGCACAGTAAGACTAGAGATAGTTGGAGGGGTTAAATTGAAAATAGAGTAGTCTGACACTGGGTCCAGTCTGTTGGATGAGAGAGGGGAGGACGTTTGAGGCATGGAGAGGCGTCCATCCACTCCTCAGAACAAAGCGAGTCCAAGCACAGGGAGAGACAGATTTAAAGACAATGAGCAGATCAAGAGGTCAACAGGTCTGTTATGACAATGAAAGATGGAGTCAGACCGACAGGAGATTCAGTTACAAGGGTTAGTAATGTAGTGGATGACGGCGAAGAAGGATGATTGTGATTGGTTGCTCTCTGGGATTGAGGGGATGGAGCATCCTGGTTCAGAGGTCAGCGTGGGTGGGTGGGCAGGGTCTAGCTACTCCTCTATGCACATCGGCAGGTTGACGAAGGTGAACACGTTGTACTCGATCATGATGGAGAAACACAGGAAGACAGCGTAGAGGACCAGTGTGTAGATACCCAGCTTCAGATCCAGCTTCCAGTGGTTCACGTGGATCCCCCCCACCTGCAGAGGTGGAACACACACACAGCACACCATACTTAGGGTGTGTTCCTATGCCCAGGCGTAGCTGGCGCATGCCAGATCTTACAATGCCTTGATGCCTTAACTTACAATGCCTTGATATTACGTATCAGCTAACCACATCATATGTTATAGCAAACTGGTGACCCGACTTGATGAAATGGCACGCAAACATTGGTTGATGCATGCAACGTCCGAGCAGGGGAACGCAACCATAGTCAGAGGTACATCTGTATGTACACCTGAATAGTGGCTGATGGTTCATCAAGAAATTACTGGCAACACTTTTGTTCATCTGTCTCTGCCACACACACACACACACACACACACACACACGTGCAAGAAGGGAAGCGCGCATACACACGGTTTAGAATGGGACAGAAATATTTACATTTATAAAATGTTCTAAATTCTTAGACCTTATTTCAGCATATGATCATTAAAAAAAAATGGGAAACTATTAGCTAATTAAATGAAGACAGCTGTTAATGTAATTAATCGAATGATGATGATTTCCATTCGTGTAATTGAGCTTATTAGACACCTTTTTCAATAACACCAATATAGCACTTCAAGCTGCAATATGTAACGTTTTGGGCGACCGACCAATGGTGTTACACATCTGCCATTAACATTGAAAAGGAGGTCTAACAACCGGTAGATATGTTTTATTTTTCTATGGGTCCTGTTCTTCAGTTTCATTTGTGTCTTTTGCTTTTGTACACCAGCTTCAAACAGCTGAAAATACAATATTTGTGGCTATGGAAAATATCACAGCGGTTTAGACGGTAGAATGATTACCTCCACGATACTGGCTTGTTTTGTCACATACTGTAGAGTGCCGTGAAAAAGTATTCACCCCTTTCTCATTTTCTCTACTTTGGCATATTTTTAATACCGAATGTTATCAGATCTTCAACCAAAACTAATTTTAGATCAAGGGAACCTGAGTGAACAAGCAACACAACAATTACATAATGATTTAATAAACAAAGTTATGCAACACCGAAAGTCCCTGTGAAAAAGTAATTTCCCCATAACACTCACTAACTGGTTGTGCCACCTTTAGCTGAAATGACTCCAACCAAACACTTCCTGTAGTTGTTGATCAGTCTCTCACATCACTGTGGAGGAATTTTGTCCCATTCATGCATGTAGAACTGCTTTAACTCAGCAACATGTGGGTTTTCAAGCGTGAACTGCGCATTTCAAGTCCTGCCACCGCATCCCTTACAAAAAAAAGATTGCAGTTTTGAAAATGCTGTAAAAGTGCAGTAATTGCAGAATAACTGTAGTTATATTGTAGTTGAACAGCAGTTATAAACTATAACTGCAGTTACAATGCAAAATTACTACAGTAAAACAACGTTGGATGCAGTATTTGCAGCATACTGCAGTTACACTGCACTTTGACTGCACTCTATTTTCGTAATGGATCTCAATGGGGATTAGGTCTGGACTTTGACTAGGCAATACCAAAACTTGCTTTTTAGCCATTTTCATGTAGACTTGTGTGTTTTGGGTCATTGTGTTCAGTCATCAGCCTCAGCTCAACGAAGGATGGCCTGACATTCTCCTGTAGAATTCTCTGCTACAGAGCAGAATTCATGGTTCCTTCTATCAGGCAAGTCGTCCAGGTCCTGAGGCAGCATAGCATCCCCAAACCATCACAGTCTACATGAAAATGAGTACAAAGCAACACATTTCAAGTTTTGGAATGGCCCAGAGCTAATCCCAATTGAGATGTTGTGGCAGGACTTGAAATGAGCAGTTCACGCTTGAAAACCCACAAATGTTGCTGAGTTAAAGCAGTTCTACATGCATGAATGGGACAAAATTCCTCCACAGTGGTGTGAGAGACTGATCAACAACTACAGGAAGTGTTTGGTTGGAGTCATTGCATCTAAAGGTGGCACAACCAGTTAGTGAGTGTTATGGGGAAATTACTTTTTCACACAGGGGAATTGCGTGTTGCATAACTTTATTAATTAAATATATAAAATAGGTATACATTTTTTTTGTTATTTGTAAACTCAGGTTCCCTTTATCTAATATTAGGTGTTGGTTGAAGATCTGATAACATTCAGTGAGAAAATCAGAAAGGTGCAGATACTTTCAGCGACCAGGAAATGAGCGATTTATGTATAGTGCCTCTTTAAATCGAACACACACACGGAGGAGTTTGAGACAAAACAGCAGCATTATTCATATCCACAAAACAGAACCGTTCCAATAAATATCTAAGGCCACACGGATGTATATGCGTTCATCAATTGTCCGTTTTTGTCCGTCAACTCAAACTTGCATATGTACATTTAAAAAGATATATATTTAATTAATTTAAACTAGGCAAGTCAGAACAAATTCCTATTTACAATGACGGCCTGGGTCTTCTTTGTTGGACAATCTTCTCCGTCGTCTATCATCAGTCAACTGACGACTCCCTTTGAAAAAACATTGGTTCCATAGCCGAATACACTGGCAGACTGTTCAGTGGCAGAGACATAGATACTGTGGTCTCTATACAAAGTAAGACTCTGGTCAGTAGTATAATGTAATACATGTATAATATATGCCATTAAGCAGATGCTTTTATCCAAAGCAACTTAGCCACGTGTGCATAACAGTTTTACTTATGGGTAGTCCTGGGAATCGAATCCACTATCCTGGCATTACAAACGTCATGCTCTAACAACTGAAATACAGAGGACAGAATCTTCTCACCGTTAAAGCCACAGAACCCAGCAGCAGCACCACAGAGTAGAGAAGTCCTCGACTGTTGATAATGACCTAGAGGGGAAGTAATAGTTAACATTACATGGTTTACATACACTCATTTAGTAATTGGTAGCATTGCCTTTAAATTGTTTAACTTAATTGTTTAACTCAAACATTTCGAGGTCAGGGCTTTGTGATGACCACTCCAATACCTTGCCTTTGTTGTCCTTAAGCCATTTTACCACAACTTTGGAACTATGCTTGGGGTCATTGTACAGTTGGAAGACCCATTTGTGACCAAGCTTTAACTTCCTGACTGATGTCTTGAGATTTTGCTTCAATATATCCACATAATTTTCCTCCCTCATGTTGCCATCTATTTTGGGAAGTGCACCAGTCCCTCCTGCAGCAAAGCACCCCCACAACATGATGCTGCCACTCCCATGCTTCATGGTGGGAAGGTGTTCCTTGGCTTGCATGTCTCCCCCTTTCTCCTTCAAACATAATGATGGTCATTATGGCCAAACAGTTGTATTTTTGTTTCATCAGACCAGAGGACATTTCTCCAAAAAGTAAGATCTTTGTCCCCATGTGCAGTTGCAAACCGTAGTCTGGCTTTTTTATGGAGGTTTTGGAGCAGTGGCTTCTTCCATGCTGAGCGGCCTTTCAGGTTATTTCGGTACTACTCGCTTTACTATGGATATAGCATCTTCACAAGGTCCTTTGCTGTTGTTCTGGGATTGATTTGCACTTTTCGCACCAAAGTACATTAATCTCTAGGAGACAGAACGCATCTCCTTCCTGAGTGGTATGACGGCTGCGTGGTCCCATGGTGTTTATACTTGCGTACTATTGTTTGACAGATGAGCATGGTACCTTCAAGCGTTTGGAAATTGCTCACAAGGATGAACCAGACTTGTGAAGGTCTACAATATTTTTCCTGAGTTCTTGGCTGATTTGTATTGATTTTCCCATGATGTCAAGCAAAGAGGCGCTGAGTTTGAAGGGAGGCCTTGAAATACATCCACAGGTACGCCTCCAATTGACTCAAATGATGTCAATTAGATTCTAAAGCCATGACATAATTTTCTGGAATTTTCCAAGCTGTTTAAAGGCACAGTCAACTTAGTGTATGTCAACTTCTGACCCACTGGAATTGTGATACAGTGAATAAGTGAAACAATTGTGGGAAAAATTACTTGTGTCATGCACAAAGTAGATGTCCTAACCGACTTGCCAAAACTATAGTTTGTTAACAAGAAATTTGTGGAGTGAAAAACTAGTTTTAATGACTCCAACCTAAGTGTATGTAAACTTCTGACTTCAACTGTATAGATTAAATCAATATTCAAAATTATAAAAGTTTGAACAACTATCTAAATACATGGCTGTGGTCATAGTTAACTCACAGGGTGCGTCTCAATAGTCTTAAGTGGCTTCCTCTCTGGCCAGGAGTATGCTTTATACTATTGAGATGCACCCCTAGTTGAAGTGTGGGAGAGGAGGAGAGAGCTGGAGAAACAGTAGGGTCAAGGACTCAATCACACAGTACTGAAACACTTGTTGTAGTAGTCCTTAAAAAATGTGTTATTCCCTCTCCAAAATATGACTAATGAACACTTCCAACTCAAGTGCTCAGAGTCAACATCACTTGACCTCATTTCAGTGTATACGCTTCCTGAAAGATGACTACTAAACTACACGTATTTACCGTGCACATTGAGTTACAAAGTCGTACGTCAAGCAAAGCAGTAATCTCTCAATGCTCCCTACAAGGAAAGCTGTTCCCTATGCTCCAGGGTGAAGATACAGATCTAGGATCAGCTTCCCATCCCCCTATTCTAACCTTAAACATTTGTGGGGGAAATGCTATACTGATCCAAGATCAGCGACATGGGGCAACTGAACCCTACTCCGTTCCCTATAGCTGTTCTTACCTCAGAGCCATAGTTCACCGCCATGGTCTGTAGCGCCCAGGGCAACCCCAGTCCAACCAGGATATCAAACACATTACTGCCGATGGTGTTGGACACTGCCATGTCACCCATTCCTAAACAGAAATAGTTGTCATTCAAATACAAGCATTGTACTTAAAAGCAACGCCCAGAATTAACTTTGAAAAGCCTTAAGACAAGATTATTGCCAAAGATGGTACAGTTCAAAGATACCTTTTGTTTTTCAATGAGTAGATGCCCTTGATTTCCATCCTCACAAACCGTTAAAGGGAAATTACAGAAAGTAGAGTCGTACCTTGCCGAGCAACGATGAGACTGGCGATGCAGTCTGGTACACTGGTGCCCGCTGCCAGGAAAGTTATGCCCATAATGACGTCTGGGATGCCAAGGGTGTAGCCGATGATGGTGACCTGTGACCACACCCACATTACAACTGATCAGTGACCAAAACAGCCAGACACAACTCCCACACACACCCCTCCTCCACACACACACACACCACACACAGTCTTGTTAAGCTAACCTTGTGGGGACATTCAAAATCCTATTTTCCATAAACCTAACCTGTACTCTCATCCTAATCTTAATCCTAACCTTAACCCTAACCCTAGCTCCTAACCCTTAATGTAATTCTAACCTTAACACTAAACCCCCTATAAATAGCATTTGACCTCGTGGAGACTAACAAAAATGTTAGTTTTTGTTTGTTTACTATTCTAGCGGGGACTTCTGGTTAAGAATAATTAAACACGTCCACTACTGTACCCTGACACTCACCATCCAGACCATGAAGTAAGAGAAGACGGCGATCCAGACAGTGGAGAGGATGAAGGAGAGCATAAAGAACTTCTCCCATCGAGGCTTGGCACAGTTGGGGATGGTGAAGAACAGGAGGAGCAGCAGGGGCCACGCGATCAGCCACTTACACTTGCTGCTGATGCCCGCTGTAGGATTGAAGGGGCAGGTAAAAATCAACCACATGTATTTATAAGGCCCTATTAATATCAAGTCAAAGTGCTTTACTGTAACAAAGCCCAGAATTTCAAAGAGCAAAGCAGAAGCACAGTGGTGAGGAACAACTCCCTAGGAGAACGTACGACTCATTCTAGAACAGCTTTCTGGTCCTGGAAAAACTAGGTCAAATCTCATTTTACTGGTCACGCACACATATTTTGCAGATGTTATTGCGGGTGTAGCAAAATGCTTGTGTTCCTAGCTCCAACAGTGCAGTAATACCCAACAATACACACAAATCCCCCCAAAAATGAAAAGGAATTAAGAAATATTAGAATGAGCAATGTCAGAGTCCGGAATATAAATATACATATCCATTTGATGTTGTGTAAAGGCATTATGGACAGTATATGAAGAGAAAAGGTGTACAGCAGTAGTTATATAGGATGAGCAATGACTAGAATACAGCACATACAGTGCATTCGGAAAGTATTCAGAACGCTTGACTTTCTCCACATTTTGTTACATTACGCAGGGGTGGGCAATTCCAGTCCTCGAGGGCCTGATGTCACAGTTTTGCCCCAGCCAACACACCTGACTCCAATAATCACCTAATCATGATCTTCAGTTTAGAATGCAATTTGATTAATCAGCTGTGTTTGCTAGGGATGGAGAAAAAGTGTGACACCAATCAGCCTCTCAAGGACTGTAGTTGCCCACTCATGCTTTACAGCCTTATTATGAAATGTACTAAATTATTTTTTCCCTCATCAATATACCCCACAATGACAAAGTGAAAACAGTTTTTTATTTATTTTATTCTTTATTTACATACGTATTCAGATATTTCCTATGATACTCGAAATTGAGCTCAGGTGCATCCTGTTTCCATTGATCATCCTTGAGATGTTTCTACAACATGATTGGAGTGCACCTGTGGTAAATTCAAGTGATTGGACATGATTTGGAAAGGCACACACCTCTTTATATAAGGTCCCATAGTTGGAGGTGCGTGTCAGAGCAAATGAGGTCAAAGGAATTGTCCGTAGAGCTCAGAGACAGGATTATGTCGAGGCACAGATCTGGGGAAGGGTACCAAAACATTTCTGCAGCATTGAAGGTCCCCAAGAACAAAGTAGCCTCCATCATTCCTAAATTGAAGAAGTTTGCAACCACCAAGACTCTTCCTAGAGCTGGCCGCCCAGCCAAATTGAGCAATCTGGGGAGAAGGGCCTTGGTCAGAGAGGTGACCAAGAACCCGATGGTCGCTCTCACAGAACTCCAGAGTTCCTCTGTGGAGATGGGAGAACCTTCCAGATCAGTCAGGCCTTTATGGTAGAGTGGCCAGACAGAAGCCACTCCTCCGTAAAAGGCACATGACAGCCCGCTTGGAGTTTGCCAAAAGGCATCTGAAGGACTCGTAAGAAACAAGATTCTCTGGTCTGATGAAACCAAGATTGAACTCTTTGGCCTGAATGACAAGCTTCACATCTAGAGGAAACCTGGCACCATCCCTACGGTGAAGCATGGTGGTGGCAGCATCATCATCATTATGTGGGGATGTTTCTCAGCGACAGGGCGACTAGTCAGGATCGAGGGAGAGATGAACGGAGCAAAGTACAGAGAGATCCTTGAAGAAAACCTGCTCGAGAGCGCTCAGGACCTGACTTGGGCGAAGGTTGTTATTGAAAATCTTGAGTCAAATATTTGCACAGATACGAGAACCTGTAGATTCAGTTAGACTTTATTGCAAAGGTCCTATAGGTTCCATTCCTTATGTAGCCATTCTGTCTCAGCACTTTACAGTGGACAGTCTATATGCTGCTAATAATGGAAATGTTATCATAGTCATGAGTTTAGTTCCCACAAGGTTCCCCTTCCAACAGGACAATGACCCTAAGCACACAGCCAAGAGATTGCAGGAGTGGCTTCAAGACAAGTCTCTAAATGTCCTTGAGTGGCCCAGACAGAGCCCGGACATGAACCCGATCGAACATCAATGGAGAGACCCCATCCAACCTGACAGAGCTTGAGAAACTCCCCAAATACAGGTGTGCCAAGCTTGTAGAGTCATACCTAAGAAAGCTTGAGGCTGTAATCGCTGCCAAAGGTGCTTCAACAAAGTACTGAATAAAGGGTCTGAATACTTATATATTATATATATATATATAAACACTGGAATATCAAATTTACTTAAGTATTCATATGTACATAAGTACATATATATATATAATACAAAAAACTGTTTTTGCTTGTCATTAAGGGGTATTGTGTGTAGATTGATAAGGGAAACAAACAATTGAATACATTTATAATAAAGCTGTAACCTAACAAAATGTGTGAAAAGTCAAGGGGCTTGAATACTTTCCGAATGCACTTTACATATGAAGTGGGTAAAACAGTATTTAAGTGACCAGTGTTCAATGACTGAACATTGGGCAGCAGTCTCGAAGGTGCAGGTATTTGGTCTAGCCCAGCACTAACACAACCAATTTAACTCATAAGCTACTTCAATCATAAAGCACTTGGAGGTTTCATACACACATTGGAGCAGTGTCTGTCATGTACATAACTCTCTGTCAAAGATCATTATAATTAGTCATGATATGATAGTCACTGGATAATTTGGGTAAGGGCACCGCGTCTACTGAAGTGCAAGCACATGTTTAAATCTGATGAGCCATATCCACAATAATGTCCAGCTCTGTCTGGATAAACAACACACACACAGCAAATGCAAATACACACACACACACACACACACACACACACACACACCAGGGATATGAAAGGGGGAGATTGTCTCATTTTCGGCCTCCTCCTCTGCAGGTTTGTCCTCGGGCACGTTGCCGTTCTCAACATCCACCTTCCCCTCCAGCACCTGGGTCTCCACTCCGTTGGCACCCTGGACCAGCTTCTGACGCTGTCACAGGAAGAGGCAAAACAGGGAGTTGTTCATTAAGGCACACGTCGGAAAATTATGTTCAATGAAAAATTAAAGGGAGTGTTTGGTATTGGACCAAGTCCAGATATTCCCCCCTGATTCAGTCTGTTTTTTTCTCGTTTGATGCCTAATGAACACGACCCAGGTAGTCAACAGTACAGCAATGACAGCACTATCAAATCTATACAAATGAGATCATTGCCTTCTCTAACATTGAAACAAACCATCTTCCTGCAGTTGCATCACTCTCTATCCATACCTCAGTGATGATGAGGCGACTGGCCATGCGCAGCCGGGTCTTGGGTCCAAAATGGCTGGTGATCATGATGCGGAGGCCGGCCTCGGGGAAACGCATCTTGGGAGGGTTGGCATGCATCATCTCATCGACCATGACCACAGACCCACGACTGTAAGCCTTACTGGGCTTGACTGGAGGCGGACAGACATGTTAGACATTCAAAACTGACACACACACACACACACACATACCAGGGTTTCTGTTAGGAAAGTGTGGCGCTGGACATTTGAAAAATGTACCGGACCCATATGCATTGGGTGCATAACAAGATTAGGGCGTTCACCACGGTGCTCAGAATGACAGAAATCGTATTTAGATTATGGTAATTCAGATGAACAGAACATGCAAACCGAGGATGCAACGATGTCCTTCTTACTGGATTCTGATGTGCACTTTGAAGATGAAGAATAACTGTCCACATTTGGTTTCCTCAGCCAACAAGAGGAGTAAAATCACTACCCTATGTCAATATACTATCCCCCATAGTAGAAAAGTTGACCTATTCTATTTGTCAGCTTGTCGAGAAAGAAATAGCATATTCCAAACAGACTCTGGGAACAGTTGTGGGAGGATAGATAGCAAATTCATATAACCAGGAGCCAAAGCTACATGAAAAAAAAGAAGTTCAAAAGCAATGAGTCTGATGCAACAGATCAGAACGTTGAGCTTAAATATGTTGACCACCTATTATTTCTTCACGTTATAAGGGCGGCAATGCTCACAAGGCCGTAGGCTACGTGTGAATGTTTGTTCCATCATGCAATTAACGGGAAAACCCCGTCGTCAAAGTGCACCGCACAAGCCAGCGCTTTCATGTGACAGAGATGAAAACACTGTTAGAAATGTAGAAAGAAGGGAGATCTGAGGAAACAACTAGGATGGGTTGTTAAAAAGACGAGGATTGTGCCTTTGGCTACTGGACAATGAAAGTCTATAGGAAATAATTGCCTCCACGGATATGGTCTGATTTCGCCTAGGCTGTTTTGAAGGTAAGACATGCCTCATAATATGTCGTAAAATGTTCGGGTTTCAAACAATTAGGTATATGTTTTCAAAATGCATATGCTGCCTCCAGCTCATTGCTAAGTGGTGTTGAAGCATGCCTGCGGTTGGCTATTCATTTTCTGTTTTTTTTAATTTTTTATATTTGACCTTTATTTAACCAGGCAAGTCAGTTAAGAACAAATTCTTATTTTCAATAGCGGCCTAGGAACAGTGGGTTAACTGCCTGTTCAGAGGCAGAACGACAGACTTGTACCTTGTCGGCTCAGGGGTTTGAACTTGCAACCTTCCGTTACTAATCCAACGCTCTAACCACTAGGCTATACTGTAGCAGCAGGTCTCACATTGTCTGACAGATTTTCAGCTCAAAGGTTCTGTGTCTGTATGCTGTTCGCGTGTGATTAATAAGATGCATAACGAAAGTACTGTACACGGACTCATTTATTTCCACAGAATTATGCAAATATACCTATAGACCGATAAGCATAACCAGTCATGTATTTACATCGACTGGTATTTCCATCATTGAAGAGGCTCTAAAGCATTATTTCACAATGTGATTTTATCTTCTTCTCCCGGACAATTGGCCAGCAGCAATTATCTTAATCTGCTTTTCAATTAATTCATTTTATTAGCCAAATGCTGGCTATTACCAGCTAACAGAAACCCTGACTCACACACAAACATGCTAGCAAAAAAACATCAAACACCAAAAATCCATTTCAGGTGTAAAAACACCTTGCAGTGAGAAGTTTCCTCTTGTGTTTGACACCTATTTCTGGTCAAATGGCCCGAATTCAGAGTCTGATAAGTGTTCTATATTCAACTCTTACATTTATGAATTATATATAAATTGACATGCATACTAAGAAAACAAAGCTGACATAAACATTCCCTATCTTTTGATATTCATTGACCACAAGTCAGTGGGTTGATACCTCAAGAGGCAAGCAGAGAAACACTGCAATCTAGCGTGCAGAAACACAACACACATTAAGCAACAGTGGGTTTGGTAAGACTAAACAGACAGGCGCTTTGACATTAGTGGAAAGAACGTGGAAGATATGGCCGCATCTATACAAGATACTGATATGACCTTTGAACTGTTTGTTTGTCTATGTCTGACTGTTATTTTCATGTGTTTAGTTGCTGACATTAATACCAACGATAAGGCGGCCAGGAAGAGAGAGAGGGGTAGATATCAGAGGCGGCTGGCGGGAGGGGCCATATGAGGACAGGCTCACTGCAATGGCTGGAATGGAATAAATGGAACCGAGTCAAACGTGGTTTCCATATGTCCGATACGTTCCACATTTCCATTCCAGCCATTACAATGAGCCCATCCTCCTGTAGCACCCCCCGCCAGCCTCCTCTGGTAGAGATAGAGAGCCAAGTGCTGTGGTTGAGCTGAAGGTTACCTATTACCCATTGTCAATCGGCACAGTACAATGGAGATTGTGGAACTGCAACACCTCCACCACACTGACCGAGGAAGTCCTACCCAACTCCCATGGACCAACAAGTTCATATTCCTGCCCAATTTATAGACTTAGCTCCAGACATATAGTGTCCAAAAGCCTGTTTAAGCATTGGCAACCACATGGAGGACTTATACCATGTTGAAGTAGTCAACTCAAAGATGGTGGTAAATGAGGATGTTGCATAAAGACCGCCATTGAATAAATGGCCGCGTTTCCTGTCTGTATAAGTGGGCGTTCCCTCTTTAGCTTGAGAATACTTTTCCGCGTGAGAAAGCATGCTCAAAGACAGTCAAAGAGGGTCTACATTCCATAACTGCAGGTGGCAGTAAATTGCCAACCTTGGCTTTATACCTGTTCAAACAACATACTCCAGGTGGCAGCACGCACCCTTTCAGTTTGTTTGTTGGAAGGAGTAGCAGAAGAAATTTGACTACTTCAAAATGGAGATCGATTCAATGGCGCTGCCCGTGCACTCAGATGCCATAATGGGACAGATGCAAAGATAAGTCAAAGTTAATGACATTTGAACTAGAATGCCCGCCATTCCCTCAACCCTATTTGATCAGAAACGACCAATAGTTCATTTTAGTCTTCTTCAACTGTTGGGGTTAAAAGAAGACAAGTATAAAGAGACAGAGAATAAGCCGATGTCTCGAGAGAAGCCTTGTTGTGTACTACAGCCTGCCTGGTTAGCCTTACCTACTGCCGTGCTGAGTATAGGCAATGACGGGCTCGGCATCCCACACACTGTCATCATAACTAGCATTACCATCCTGCATCTCGCTGCCGGCCGCTGCGTTACCATTGGCCTGATTCTTGTCCTTGTCTTTACTCGCGAATAACTTCTGCAAGCTCTGGTTAAACCTGGGAGAAGAGCGGAGAGGGGGACACCGGTTAATGTTTTTCATCAACACCCAATAAACAATAACTGAACACTATGCAGTGGTCTGTAAGCTCTAAGGAACAGTTTCCTGGACACCGATTAACAAACATACTTCATCTCAATTCAAATATCTTTGTATTCAACCACGAGGTTAAATCTGGGTCCGGGAAACTGTCCCCATGTATACGGTGAACTGCAGCAAAAACGTTTGCGATTGTTCACGCGTACGATAACTGTGGCAAACTCAGTCCTGCAACTTCCGGTAAATGTGAAACCACGCTGTGTATTTGACATCATACTGTATGTATGCACACATAGGTTATACAGCGAACCGTATGGGCAAGGTAGGATGGTATTTGAAATGGTCAGCGTGTAGTAGGCTATTCTCTGAGTGGCATCATAGCGGGTCATAGAAGGGCGGTCGGAGCACAAGGGTTCGTCCAGTGACCTGGACGAACCAGGGCAGACACACGACCAGACAGACACAGACAGGTGAAAATCTTCCACCCCACAGAAACTCAGGGGGCACTCAAATTCAATATCATTGCATTGAGTCTATGTATATTTCTTGAAAATAGAGAAGATACCTTAATGACGTCAATCGGTCTCCCCCACCAGATCAATGTCATTGGGCGTGACGCCTTGAGTTTTGTAAAGTCCCTGACTCAGTAGTGCAGCACTTACTTCATGATGAGGATGTATCCGCAGTACATGACCACCAACACCAGGCTCTCCCACCTGAGACGGACACAACGGAGAGACAACCACTGAAATCACATCGTATCTCAGTTACCCAATGAAGCCCAATTAAATCCCATCACATCACCCAATAAGGAGCCCCACAGTTCAGATAAGCAACTAATGCAAATTCCATCACATCAAGGTATTATTTAAGGAACAATCGAAAAGAGGTGGGGCTCGCTTACCATACTACCTTCCCATCGTAGATAAACTGGGGGGGAGCACAGGCAGAAATGAAAATAATGGCAGTTCGGAATTATTCAACATGTACTTCTGTCCTTGAGCTGTTCTAGTCTACTAATGTTCTGTATTATGTCATGTTTTATGTTTTGTGTTGACTCCAGGAAGAGTAGCTGCTGCTTTCAGAAAAACTAACGGAGATCCTGATAAAATACTTAAATAAATATATTGTTTATGGTCGCATACAGTACATGTAATGTGCATTCTACTTTCAGACTTACCGCAATAAGGGCGAGGATCGACAAGACGTAGTAGAATGAATCTCGGAAAACAGACCACCAACCCAACACTACAACCTAGAAAGAGAGAGAGAAACAGTCAGTCAGGAAAGAGATCACATCCCTGCAGATACACTACATGACCAAAAGTATGTGGACAAAAGTTGGTCCCCCCTTAGCTGCAATAACAGCCTCCACTCTTCTGGGAAGGCTTACCACTGGATGTTGGAACATTGCTGTGGGGACATCAGCCACAAGAGCATTCGTGAGGTCGGGCACTGATGTTGGCCGATCAGGCCTGGCTCGCAGACGACAATTCATCCCAAAGGTGTGTTTGATGGGGTTGAGGTCAGGGCTCTGTGCAAGCTCAGTCAAGTTCTTCAACACCAATATCGATAAAACTTCTGTATGGACCTTGCTATGTGCACGGGGGCATTGTCATGCTGAAACAGGAAAGGGCCTTCCCCAAACTGTTGCCACAAAGTTGGAAGCACAGAATCATCTAGAATGTCATTGTATTATGTAGTGTTAAGATTTCCCTTCAATGGAACTAACGGGCCAAGCTTGAACCATGAAAAACAGCCCCAGACCATTATTCCTCCTCCACCAAACTTTACAGTTGGCACTATGCATTCAGGCAGGTAGTGTTCTCCTGGCATCTTCCAAACCAAGATTTGTCCGTCAGACGCTGATTCATCACTCCAGA
Source organism: Oncorhynchus keta (assembly GCF_023373465.1). Taxonomy (NCBI): domain Eukaryota; kingdom Metazoa; phylum Chordata; class Actinopteri; order Salmoniformes; family Salmonidae; genus Oncorhynchus; species Oncorhynchus keta. The sequence goes on along the minus strand of NC_068439.1, from coordinate 54,471,744 downwards.
GAACGCATTTCGACTGCTCCAGAGTCCAATAGCGGCGATCTTTACACCACTCCAGCCGACGCTTGGCATTGCGCATGGTGATCTTAGGCTTGTATGCAGCTGCTCGGCCATAGAAACCCATTTCATGAAGCTCCTGACAAACAGTTATTGTGCTGACGTGGCAATTTTTACGCAATACGCGATTCAACACTCGGCGGTCCCGTTCTGTGAGCTTGTGTGGCATATCACTTCACTGCTGAGCCGTTATTGCTCCTAGACATTTAAACTTCACAATAACAGCACTTAGTTACCCAGGGCAGCTCTAGCAGGGCTGAAATTTGACAAACTGACTTGTTGGAAATTTGGCATCCTATGACGGTGCCACGTTGAAAGTTACTGAACTCTTCAGTAAGGCCATTTTACTGCCATTGTTTGTCTATGAAGATTGCCTGTCTGTGTGCTCGATTTTATACACATACACCTGTCAGCAACGGTGTGGCGGAAATAACCTAATTTGAAGGTGTGTCCACATACTTTTGTATATATAGTGTATAAAACGTCTCAGACTAGAAATGCTGATCTAGGATCAGGTCCCCCCTTTCCATGGAATCTTATTCATTATGATCTAAAAGTCTAAAATGATCCTAGAGCAGCACTCCTCGTCTTCGTGAATACAGGACCAGAAATATGCTTTCCAGAGACTAACGACAGCTGGGAGCAATTGCTAACTATCAGACATGTAGACATGGTTCCCCATAGGAGAACTCAATCTTTCAATTTACTTCTCAGCCCATAAGTGATCAAAATGCATATGCTGCACTAAACGAGACCCACATGCACGCACACACACACGACACACACCCACAGAAACAGCCACGTGTATGTGCATGTGCATGTGCACAGAAACACACACACCTGTCCGGCGAATATTCCACATACGCCGATGATGCACAGGATATTGAAGACCGCTGAGCCGACGATTGTCCCCACCCCCACGTCACCGTGGGTGATGAAGACACCTGCACAGGGGGAGTTAGCCAACCACAATCAGCCTCGACAACAACTATCTGGGAGAGTGTGTGTGTGTGTGTGTGTGTGGCAGGGCTGGGGTCAATTCGAATTGAAAGCAGTCAATTCAGGAAGTAAACTTAAATACCAATTCAAAATAACAAAAAAACTGCAGATATTTTCAATGACTTCTCAATAAACTGAAGAGTAGCTATTTATTTCATATGTTTTTGCATTTTGGAATTTTCAATTAAAATATCTTCCCGAATTAACTGCCTTTTAATTGACCCCATCCCTGGTGTGTAGGTTTGTCTGACTTTTTGTTGAATTTTGACGTTGGTGTGTTGGTTAATCTCTAGTGGACAGAAATAGGGTGCCTCTGGGTACCATTGTGTGCACAATGCCTGCCCTCCAGGACACCTACAACACCAGGTGTCGCAGGAAGTCCAAGAAGATCATGAGGGACCTAAGCCACCCAAGCCAAGGCCTGTTCTCCCGCTTCCATCACTCAAATGTGGGCAGTACAGGAGCATCATGGCTAAAACTATCAGACTGGCCAATAGCTTCTACCCTCAGACCATCAGGCTGCTGAACAGCCACCATAGTCAGCTACCTGCTCCCCCCCCCCCGGATTTCCTACACCTGCACTGTTGGAGCTTGGAGCTTAAGAATTTCACTGTATACTGCAACTACATTGTGCATGTGACTAAATAAATGCTATCGTAGTGTCGGTCAGCAGACTGTGGGATGTGAAGACTAAAGACAAATGGTTTTGTCACTGGTCATTTGGACAAATCACACATTCGCAGGTGTTCACGTCTTTTAAAATGTCGGGCGTGGATGGGACATGCTTTGGCTGAATATCCATTTAGGGAGGTGGAGACGTCGTTAGTCTCGTTAGTGTCTTTTATCATACATCTCCCCCAGAACCAAATCAAGCATCTGATGTAATTACACCCCCACACAAAACAAAACCGACACACACTACATACGCATCTACCTCAAATACCTCGTACCGCTGCACATTTGTACTGGTCCTCCCTGTAATATATAGTTATATTCTTGTGTATTTTATTGTATTCCTTGTGTTACTATTTCATTTGTGCATCTTTGGCAAGGACTGGTAAGCAAACATTTCACGGTAAAGTCTACACTCGTTGTATTCGGAGCATGTGACAAATACAAATCCGATTGGACAGGATTTTAATTCTGGGTTTCCAAGTTTTCTGTGTTGTGTAAAGGAGCGTGTGAGTGTGCAGGTGTGTATTGGTGTGTGTGTGTGTGTGTGAGTGTGAGTGTGCGACAGCGTTTGTGCGTGTCATATCTTACCAATGATGGAGGCAAACAGCTCGGGAGCAGAACTCCCAGCTGCCATAAAAGTGGCTCCGGCAACATCCTCACTTAGGTCTAGTTTCTAACAGACCGAAAGAGAGAACAAGAGAGGAGACAGGAGTGGTTAGTTAGGCTGAGCTTCGAAAAAACTTTGTAGGTTAATGTGGCCCTTTTGTCATCATCTTGACAACCAAGACTACTCATAGAATAGCAAAGTACTTTGTTAGAAAGATTTGATTCAGTTCACGCAGAAAATATTGATTATCAAAAGCATTGCTTGAGAGAAGCAAAGTGCCGTCCTAGCTACTAAGTTGGCTGAAAACTCACCCGTGGTAAGGACATGATGCTAGAGCCACGGTGGGCCCATGCTAATATCTCAGACCAGTTTCACCAGATTAGATTGTGTGTCCTGACAAGAGTCTCTCACCTCACAGATCTTCTCCAGCGACGGTACAAAGTAGTCATCACAGATTATAGCGAGGGCCAGGAACATATAGAGGGCCTGTCGAGACGGGAGAGAAGAGTCAGTGTGTATGTGTGTCTGAAACGTTAACTTGGCTGAACAAATAGGAAAGTTGGAAGATCTCAATGAAGGAATAAAGGAGAGGAGAGGATGAACGTAAAGAGCACTAGATCAAAGAAGGTGAGATACAGAAGAGCACTAGATCAAAGAAGGTGAGATACAGAAGAGCACTAGATCAAAGAAGGTGAGATACAGAAGAGCACTAGATCAAAGAAGGTGAGATACAGAAGAGCACTAGATCAAAGAAGGTGAGATACAGAAGAGCACTAGATCAAAGAAGGTGAGATACAGAAGAGCACTAGATCAAAGAAGGTGAGATACAGAAGAGCACTAGATCAAAGAAGGTGAGATACAGAAGAGCACTAGATCAAAGAAGGTGAGATACAGAAGAGCACTAGATCAAAGAAGGTGAGATACAGAAGAGCACTAGATCAAAGAAGGTGAGATACAGAAGAGCACTAGATCAAAGAAGGTGAGATACAGAAGAGCACTAGATCAAAGAAGGTGAGATACAGAAGAGCACTAGATCAAAGAAGGTGAGATACAGAAGAGCACTAGATCAAAGAAGGTGAGATACAGAAGAGCACTAGATCAAAGAAGGTGAGATACAGAAGAGCACTAGATCAAAGAAGGTGAGATACAGAAGAGCACTAGATCAAAGAAGGTGAGATACAGAAGAGCACTAGATCAAAGAAGGTGAGATACAGAAGAGCACTAGATCAAAGAAGGTGAGATACAGGGAGCACTAGATCAAAGAAGGTGAGGTACAGAAGAGCACTAGATCAAAGAAGGTGAGGTACAGAAGAGCACTAGATCAAAGAAGGTGAGGTACAGAAGAGCACTAGATCAAAGAAGATGAGGTACAGAAGAGCACTAGATCAAAGAAGGTGAGATACAGAAGAGCACTAGATCAAAGAAGGTGAGATACAGAAGAGCACTAGATCAAAGAAGGTGAGATACAGAAGAGCACTAGATCAAAGAAGGTGAGATACAGAAGAGCACTAGATCAAAGAAGGTGAGATACAGAAGAGCACTAGATCAAAGAAGGTGAGATACAGAAGAGCACTAGATCAAAGAAGGTGAGATACAGAAGAGCACTAGATCAAAGAAGGTGAGATACAGAAGAGCACTAGATCAAAGAAGGTGAGATACAGAAGAGCACTAGATCAAAGAAGGTGAGATACAGAAGAGCACTAGATCAAAGAAGGTGAGATACAGAAGAGCACTAGATCAAAGAAGGTGAGATACAGAAGAGCACTAGATCAAAGAAGGTGAGATACAGAAGAGCACTAGATCAAAGAAGGTGAGATACAGAAGAGCACTAGATCAAAGAAGGTGAGATACAGAAGAGCACTAGATCAAAGAAGGTGAGATACAGAAGAGCACTAGATCAAAGAAGGTGAGATACAGAAGAGCACTAGATCAAAGAAGGTGAGATACAGAAGAGCACTAGATCAAAGAAGGTGAGATACAGAAGAGCACTAGATCAAAGAAGGTGAGATACAGAAGAGCACTAGATCAAAGAAGGTGAGATACAAAAGAGCACTAGATCAAAGAAGATGAGATACAGAAGAGCACTAGATCAAAGAAGATGAGATACAGAAGAGCACAAGATCAAAGGTGAGATACAGAAGAGCACTAGATCAAAGAAGGTAAGATACAGAAGAGCACTAGATCAAAGGTAAGATACAGAAGAGCACTAGATCAAAGAAGGTAAGATACAGAAGAGCACTAGATCAAAGAAGGTAAGATACAGAAGAGCACTAGATCAAAGAAGGTAAGATACAGAAGAGCACTAGATCAAAGAAGGTAAGATACAGAAGAGCACTAGATCAAAGAAGGTAAGATACAGAAGAGCACTAGATCAAAGAAGGTAAGATACAGAAGAGCACTATATCAAAGAAGGTGAGGTACAGAAGAGCACTAGATCAAAGAAGGTAAGATACAGAAGAGCACTAGATCAAAGAAGGTGAGATACAGAAGAGCACTAGATCAAAGAAGGTAAGATACAGAAGAGCACTAGATCAAAGAAGGTAAGATACAGAAGAGCACTAGATCAAAGGTAAGATACAGAAGAGCACTAGATCAAAGAAGGTGAGATACAAAAGAGCACTAGATCAAAGAAGGTGAGATACAGAAGAGCACTAGATCAAAGAAGGTGAGATACAGAAGAGCACTAGATCAAAGAAGATGAGATACAGCTATGATTAGATACATCAAGTAAGAAATGTGGTGAAAATGCTACCTATCATATCTGGCGTAAAGATGGAACAGCTACTACTGGATTAGGTAGAATAATACCCTTCCAATCCTCTCAGATCTAAACAACTGACTAGTTGGGTAGGGGCTAGTTTAAAAAGATATATATATTTCACCTTTATTTAACCAGGTAGGCTAGTTGAGAACAAGTTCTCATTTACAACTACGACCTGGCCAAGATAAAGCAAAGCAGTGTGACACAAACAACAACAGAGTTACACATGGAATAAACAAACATACAGTCAATAATACAGTAGAACAAGTCTATATACAGTGTGTGCAAATGAGGTAGGATAAGGGAGGTAAGGCAATAAAATAGGCCATAGTGGCGTTATAATTACAATATAGCAATTAAACACTGGAGTGATAGATGTACAGAAGATGAATGTGCAAGTTGAGATACTGGGGTGCAAAGGAGCAAGATAAATCAAATAAAACACAGTATGGGGAACACCGGGTTGATTGGGGATTGATCCCATCACTTCGAAAACTGTATTTATTGGTTAAACATTTTCTGCAGTGCATCGTATTCTCCTAGCCTGGTGCCAGATCTCGGTTTGTGCTGTATAGCCAACTCCTATGATCATTGTCATGCCAAATAACCATGGCAGTTGGGAAGACCGCACAAAGAGATCTGGGACCAGGCTATTGTTCCTTACCATTGTGTGAGAGAATATAATCCTATTTCGGTACACTTGACGTGATAAACTCAGCATACTCAGCATACTCAGATAACTCAGCAAAAAAAGAAACATCCTCTCAGTGTCAACTGCATTTATTTTCAGCAAACTTAACATGTGTAAATATTTGTATGAACATAACCAGATTTAAGAACAGACATAAACTGAACAAATTCCACAGATATGTGACTAACAGAAATTGAATAATGTGTCCCTGAACAAAGGGGGCGTCAAAATCAAAAGTAACAGTCAGTATCTGTAATGTAAGTCAGTGTCTGGTGTGGCCACCAGCTGCATTAAGTACTGCAGTGCATCTCCTCCTCATGGACTGCACCATATTTGCCAGTTCTTGCTGTAAGATGTTACCCCACTCTTCGGACCAAGGCACCTGCAAGTTCCCAGACATTTCTGGGGGGAATGGCCCTAGCCCTCACCTTCTGATCCAACAGTTCCCAGAAGCGCTCAATGGGATTAAGACCCAGGCTTTTCGCTGGCCATGGCAGAACACTGACATTCCTGTCTTGCAGGAAATCACGTACAGAACGAGCAGTATGGCTGGTGGCATTGTCATGCTGGAGGGTCATGTCAGGATGAGCCTGCAGGAAGGGTACCACATGAGGGTGGAGGATGTCTTCCTTGTAACGAACAGCCTTGAGATTGCCTGCAATGACAACAAGCTCAGTCCGATGATGCTGTGACACATCGCCTCAGACCATGACGGACCCTCCACCTCCAAATCGATCCCGCTCCAGAATACAGGCAGGTAGCTACCTAGGGCAGCAGGTAGCCTAGTGGTTAGAGCGTTGGACTTGTAACCGAATATGTCGTTCTGCCCCTGAACAAGGCAGTTAACCCAATGTTCCTAGGCTGTCATTGAAAATAAGAATTTGTTCTTAACCGACTTGCCTAGTTAAATAAATGTACAGGCCTCAATGTAACGCTCATTCCTTTGACAATAAATGTGCACCCAGTTGTTGTTGCCATCCTGTACCTGTCCCGCAGGTGTGATGTTCCGATGTACCGATCCTGTGCAGGTGTTGGTACATGTGGTCTACCACTGCGAGGATGATCAGCTGTCCATCATGTCTCCCTGTTGCGCTGTCTTAGGCATCTCACAGTATAGTATGGACATAGCAATGGCCACATCTGCAGTCCTCATGCCTCCTTGCAGCATGCCTAAGGCACGTTCACACAGATGAGCAGGGACCCTGGGCATCTTTGTTTTGGTGTATTTCAGAGTCAGTAGAAAGGCCTCTTTAGTGTCCTAAATTTTCATAACTGAGGCTTTAATTGCCTACCGTCTGTAAGCTGTTGCCGTCTGTAAGCTATTGAAGAGGCACTGTTGCGCCGTCTTCACCACACTGTGTGTGAGTGGACCATTTCAGTTTGTCTGTGACGTTTAAATGTCTTACTCACATCAGCCAGGGAGAAGGAGAGGGGGGGGCACTGTCCTTGTTAGCAAGCCGCAACGGTGGCACTGTATTTATTTATTTATTTTATTTTTTCACCTTTATTTAACCAGGTAGGCTAGTTGAGAACAAGTTCTCATTTACAACTGCGACCTGGCCAAGATAAAGCATAGCAATTCGACACATACAACAACAGAGTTACACATGGAATAAACAAAACCTAGTCAGTAATACAGTAGAACAAAAGAAAACAAAAAGTCTATATACAGTGAGTGCAAATGAGGTAAGTTAAGGAAATAAATAGGCCTTGGTGGCGAAGTAATTACAATATAGCAATTAAACACTGGAATGGTAGATGTGCAGAAGATGAATGTGCAAGTAGAGATACTGGGGTGCAAAGGAGCAAGATAAATTAATAAATATAGTATGGGGATGAGGTAGGTAGATAGATGGGCTGTTTACAGATGGGCTATGTACAGGTGCAGTGATTTGTGAGCTGCTCTGACAGCGGGCACTTAAAGCTAGTGAGGGAGATGTGAGTCTCCAGCTTCAGAGATTTTTGCAGTTCGTTCCTGTCATTGGCAGCAGAGAACTGGAAGGAAAGACGAACAAAGGAGGAATTGGCTTTGGGGGTAACCAGTGAGATATACCTGCTGGAGCGCGTGCTACGAGTGGGTGCTGCTATGGTGACCAGTGAGCTGAGATAAGGCGGGGCTTTACCTAGCAGAGCCTTGTAGATAACCTGTAGCCAGTGGGTTTGGCGACAAGTATGAAGCAAGGGCCAACCAACGAGAGTGTACAGGTCGCAATGGTGGGTAGTGTATGGGGCTTTGGTGACAAAACAGATGGCACTGTGATATACTGCATCCAGTTTGTTGAGTAGAGTGTTGAGGCTATTTTATAGATGACATCACCGAAGTTGAGGATCGTTAGGATGGTAATTTTTACGAGGGTATGTTTGGCAGCATGAGCGAAGGATGCTTTGTTGCGATATAGGAAGCCGATTCTAGATGTCATTTTGGATTGGAGATGCTTAATGTGAGTCTGGAAGGAGAGTTTACAGTCAAACCAGACACCTATGTATTTGTAGTTGTCCACGTATTCTAAGTCAGAGCCGTCTAGAGTAGTGATGCTGGACGGGCGAGCAGGTGCGGGCAGCGATCGTTTGAATAGCATGCATTTAGTTTTACTTGCATTTAAGAGCAGTTGGAGGCCACGGAAGGAGAGTTGTATGACATTGAAGCTCGTCTGGAGGTTAGTTAACACAGTGTCCAAAGAGTGGCCAAAGGTAAACAGAATGGTGTCATCTGCGTAGAGGTGTATCAGAGAAATCACCAGCAGCAAGAGCAACATCATTGATGTATACAGAGAAGAGAGTCAGCCCGAGGATTGAACCCTGTGGTACCTCCATAGAGACTGCCAGAGGTCTGGACAACAGGCCCTCCGATTTGACACACTGAAGATAATTTTAGAAAGAGAGGGTCCAGATTGTCTAGCCCGGCTGATTTGTAGGGGTCCAGATTTTGCAGCTCTTTCAGAACATCAACAATCTGGATTTGGGTGAAGCAGAAATGGTAGGGGCTTTGGCGGATTGCTGTGGAGGGTGCCGGGCAGTTGACCGGGGTAGGGGTAGCCAGGTGGAAAGCATGGCCATAGTGGATTTATCGGTGGTGACAGTGTTTCCTAGCCTCAGAGCAGTGGGCAGCTGGGAGGAGGTGCTCTTATTCTCCATGGACTTTAGTGTCCCAGAATGTTTGAGTTAGGTTGCAAATTTCTGTTTGAAAAAGCTAGCCTTAGCTTTCCTAACTGCCTGTGTATATTTGTAATTAACTTCCCTGAAAAGTTGCATATCACGGGGGCTATTCGATGCTAATGCAGAACACCACAGGATGTTTTTGTGCTGGTCAAGGGCAGACAGGTCTGGAGTGAACCAACGACTATATCTATTCCTAGTTCTACATTTTTTGAATGATGATGCTTATTTAAGATGGTGAGGAAGGCACTTTTAAAGAATAGCCAGGCATCATCTACTGACGGGATGAGGTCAATGTAATTCCAGGATATCCCGGCCAGGTCGATTAGAAAGGCGTTTGGGAGTGTTTGACAGTGATGAGGGGTGGTCGTTTGGTCACAGACCCATTACGGATGCAGGCAATGAGGCAGTGATCGCTGAGATCTTGAGTGAAAACAGCAGAGGTGTATTCGGAGGACGAGTTAGTTAGGCATCTATGAGGGTGCCCATGTTTACAAATTTGGAGTTGTACCTGGTAGGTTCATTGATAATTTGTGTGAGATTGTGGGCATCTAGCTTGGATTATAGGATGGCCGGGGTGTTAAGCATGTCCCAGTATAGGTCACCGAGTAGCACAAGCTCAAAAGATAGATGGGGGGCAATCAATTCACATATGCTATCGAGGCACAGCTGGGGGCAGAGGGAGGTCTAAAGCAAGCGGCAACAGTGAGAGACTTGATTCTGGAAAGGTGAAATTTTAGAAGTAGAAGCTCGAATTGTTTGGGTACAGACTTAGATAGCCTGCAGAGTTCTGTATTACTATCCTTGCAGTAGATTGCAACACCGCCCTCTTTGGCAGTTCTATCTTGGCGGAAAAGATTATGGTTAGCAATGGAGATTTCCGGGTTTTTGGTGGTTTTCCTTAGCCAGGATTCAGACATGGCTAAGACATCCGGGTTGGCAGAGTGTGCTAAAGCAGTGAGTAAAACAAACTTAGGGAGTAGGCTTCTAATGTTAACTTGCATGAAACCAAGCTTTTACGGTTACAGATGTCAACAAATGAGAGCACCTGGGGAGTGGGAGTGGAGCTAGGCACGGCAGGACCTGGATTAACCTCTTCATCACCAGAGGAACAGATGAGAAGTAGGATAAGGGTACGACAATGCTATACGAAATGGCCGTCTAGCACGTTCAGAGCAGAGAGTAAAAGGAGCAGATTTCTGGACACGACAGCATAGATTAAAGGCATAGTGTACAAACAAAGGTAAGTTAGGATGTGAGTACATTGGAGGTAAACCTAGGCATTGAGAAATGATGAGAGAGAGTCTCTAGAGATGTTTAAACCAGGTGATGTCATCGCATATGTAGGAGGTGGAACAACATGGTTGGTTAAGGCATATTGAGTAGGGATAGAGGCTCTACAGTAAAATAAGACAGTAAAATCACTAACCAGGACAGTAATGGACAAGGCATATTGATATTAGAGAGAGACATGCGTAGCCAAGTGAACATATGGGTCCAGTGAGTGGTTGGGCTGACTGGGGACACGGCGATTCAGACATTTAGCAGGCTGATGCTAACATTCTAACAGTTAGTAGGCCGGGGCTAAACAAGCTAGCAGATAGCAGACCGGGGCTAGCAAGTTAGCCTATGGGGGACATCACGATGGGGGTAAGTCTGTTTTTGCCTCTTCGTGCGGTGGCGTGGATAGACCAGTCGTGGAATTAGTAGGGTTCCAAGAAGCTCTAGGTAGCTAGCAGGCCTAGCAGGTTAGCAGAATGGACCTTCAGTGGACGTCGTGCCTAAGGGGCCTGTTGGAATTCTCGGGCAGATTATGTCGGTATTCCAGTCGCAGAGGAATATTACCCACAAAGCAGGCAAAGAAGGTGTTTCGTTTGTTTGGAAGCGTGACATCGGCGTCCGTAACGTGGCTGGTTTTCTTTTTGTATTCCATGATTTCCTGTAGACCCTGCCACATACGTCTCGTGTCTGAGCCGTTGAATTGCAACTCCACTTTGTCCCTATACTGACATTTCACTTGTTTGATTGCCTTGCTGGGGGAATAACTATACTGTTTATATTCAGCCATGATGCCGCCATCCACCCATTGTTTCTGGTTAGGGTAGGTTTTAATAGTCACAGTGGGTACAACATCTCCAATGCACTTCCTTATAAATTCACTCAACAAGTCAGCGTACAGATCGATGTTATTCTCTGAGGCTGCCCGGAACATTTCCCAGTCCGCGAGATCAAAACCATCTTGACGCGTGGATTCCGATTGGTCAGACCAGCATTGAATGGTTCTAGTCACAGGTACTTCCCATCTGAGTTTCTGCCTATAAGACGGTAGGAGCAAGATGGAGTCGTGGTCGGATTTGCCGAAGGGAGCGCGAGGAAGGGCATTGTATGCATCGCAGAAGTTAGAGTAGCAGTGATCGAGTGTATTGATAATGCGAGTTCTGCAATCAATATGCTGATAGGATTTAGGTAGCCTTGTTCTCAAATGTGCTTTGTTAAAATCCCCAGCTACAATAAATGTAGCCTCAGGATATATGGTTTCCAGTTTACATAGAGTTCAGTGAAGTTCCTTGAGGCCCGTCGTGGTGTCTGCTTGAGGGGGTATATACACACAGCTGTGACAATAACTGACGAGAATTCTCTTGGGAGATAATATAGCCGGCATTTGATTGTAAGGAATTATATGTCAGGTTAGCAGAAGGACTTAAGTTCCTGCATGTTGTCATGATTACACCATGAGTCGTTAATCATGAAGCATACACCCCCGCCCTTTTTCTTCCCAGGGAGGTGTTTCTCTCTCGGTGCGACACATGAAGACTCAATAACGCATTGAAGCCAAATTAAGTCAGTTAAAGATGGCATCTCAGAGAAATAACATGCACAGTTTGAGTTGACTCAAGTTGAAGGTCAACCAGAGTACTGCAGGCTCTCATTAGCAACTAAATTATACTTTTACAGTAAAACGTCAATTAAACAGTCTCAAATAAGTGCCTGTCCCTTTTAATTGCCGTGCAAAAAAAGTGAATTTTTCAAAATAAATGCAGGGTCTAAATGAATTGTTTACAAGGTTACCATGTATTATTTACGAGGTTTAATGTTTAATTTGTGACATAAAAAAAAATCAGCAATGACTCGAAAAAATGATGGCAATTATACATTTTTATTGCCAGGAAGAAACTGCTTGCCATTTGCTGCTAACAGCTGAGAACTGCTGGCAAGCACAAAAACAGTCAACAACTTCGGGAGCACAGACCCTTAGAAATAGCCTGAACTCCATCTAGTGACCAAAGTAAGAACTGCCTGAAAATGCACAGTCAAATAGGAGAATCATTATTCTGGAAAAGTATTGTTAAGTATTGTTAAAAAAAATAATAGAGGCATACTAAGATGAAAGAATTGTGACGGCGTGTAAATGACAACACATTAGTGCAGGAAATTAAGAAATTGATTAAAATGCATGTAATTAAACAATTAACTATGCAATTGGTATCATGATTGTTTTCTAAACATTTATTCATTC